>NW_028225179.1:124720335-124753337 GCF_052327205.1 Somniosus microcephalus
ATAGAGCAGGGAGAGGTTTGCTGAGATAGAGCAGGGAGAGGTTTGCTGAGATAGAGCAGGGAGAGGTTTGCTGAGATAGAGCAGGGAGAGGTTTGCTGAGATAGAGCAGGGAGAGGTTTAGTGAGATAGAGCAGGGAGAGGTTTACTGAGATAGAGCAGGGAGAGTTTACTGAGATAGAGCAGGGAGAGGTTTGCTGAGATCGAGCAGGGAGAGGTTTACTGAGATAGAGCAGGGAGAGGTTTGCTGAGATAGAGCAGGGAGAGGTTTGCTGAGATAGAGCAGGGAGAGGTTTACTGAGATAGAGCAGGGAGAGGTTTACTGGGATAGAGCAGGGAGAGGTTTACTGAGAAAAAGCAGGGAGAGGTTTACTGAGATAGAGCAGGGAGAGGTTTACTGAGATAGAGCAGGGAGAGGTTTGCTGAGATAGAGCAGGGAGAGGTTTACTGAGATAGAGCAGGGAGAGGTTTACTGAGATAGAGCAGGGAGAGGTTTACTGAGATAGAGCAGGGAGAGGTTTACTGAGATAGAGCAGAGAGAGTTTTGCTGAGATAGAGCAGGGAGAGGTTTAGCTGAGATAGAGCAGGGAGAGGTTTACTGAGATAGAGCAGGGAGACGGTTTACTGAGATAGAGCAGGGAGAGGTTTACTGAGATAGAGCAGGGAGAGGTTTACTGAGATAGAGCAGGGAGAGGTTTGCTGAGATAGAGCAGGAGAGGTTTGCTGAGATAGAGCAGGGAGAGGTTTACTGAGATAGAGCAGGGAGAGGTTTACTGAGATAGAGCAGGGAGAGGTTTACTGAGATAGAGCAGGGAGAGGTTTACTGAGATAGAGCAGGGAGAGGTTTGCTGAGATAGAGCAGGGAGAGGTTTGCTGAGATAGAGCAGGGAGAGGTTTACTGAGATAGAGCAGGGAGAGGTTTAGCTGAGATAGAGCAGGGAGAGGTTTACTGAGATAGAGCAGGGAGAGGTTTACTGAGATAGAGCAGGGAGAGGTTTGCTGAGATAGAGCAGGGAGAGGTTTGCTGAGATAGAGCAGGGAGAGGTTTACTGAGATAGAGCAGGGAGAGGTTTGCTGAGATAGAGCAGGGAGAGGTTTTGCTGAGATAGAGCAGGGAGAGGTTTACTGAGATAGAGCAGGGAGAGGTTTACTGAGATAGAGCAGGGAGAGGTTTGCTGAGATAGAGCAGGGAGAGGTTTACTGAGATAGAGCAGGGAGAGGTTTGTTGAGATAGAGCAGGGGAGAGGTTTACTGAGATAGAGCAGGGAGAGGTTTGCTGAGATAGAGCAGGAGAGGTTTACTGAGATAGAGCAGGGAGAGGTTTGCTGAGATAGAGCAGGGAGAGGTTTACTGAGATAGAGCAGGGAGAGGTTTGCTGAGATAGAGCAGGGAGAGGTTTACTGAGATAGAGCAGGGAGAGGTTTGCTGAGATAGAGCAGGGAGAGGTTTGCTGAGATAGAGCAGGGAGAGGTTTGCTGAGATAGAGCAGGGAGAGGTTTGCTGAGATAGAGCAGGAGAGGTTTACTGAGATAGAGCAGGGAGAGGTTTACTGAGATAGAGCAGGGAGAGGTTTACTGAGATAGAGCAGGGAGAGGTTTACTGAGATAGAGCAGGGAGAGGTTTACTGAGATAGAGCAGGGAGAGGTTTACTGAGATAGAGCAGGGAGAGGTTTACTGAGATAGAGCAGGGAGAGGTTTACTGAGATAGAGCAGGGAGAGGTTTACTGAGATAGAGCAGGGAGAGGTTTACTGAGATAGAGCAGGGAGAGGTTTACTGAGATAGAGCAGGGAGAGGTTTGCTGAGATAGAGCAGGGAGAGGTTTACTGAGATAGAGCAGGGAGAGGTTTACTGAGATAGAGCAGGGAGAGGTTTGCTGAGATAGAGCAGGGAGAGGTTTGCTGAGATAGAGCAGGGAGAGGTTTACTGAGATAGAGCAGGGAGAGGTTTACTGAGATAGAGCAGGGAGAGGTTTGCTGAGATAGAGCAGGGAGAGGTTTGCTGAGATAGAGCAGGGAGAGGTTTACTGAGATAGAGCAGGGAGAGGTTTGCTGAGATAGAGCAGGGAGAGGTTTACTGAGATAGGGCAGGGAGAGGTTTGCTGAGATAGAGCAGGGAGAGGTTTACTGAGATAGAGCAGGGAGAGGTTTGTTGAGATAGAGCAGGGAGAGGTTTACTGAGATAGAGCAGGGAGAGGTTTGTTGAGATAGAGCAGGGAGAGGTTTGCTGAGATAGAGCAGGGAGAGGTTTGCTGAGATAGAGCAGGGAGAGGTTTGCTGAGATAGAGCAGGGAGAGGTTTACTGAGATAGAGCAGGGAGAGGTTTGTTGAGATAGAGCAGGGAGAGGTTTGCTGAGATAGAGCAGGGAGAGGTTTGCTGAGATAGAGCAGGGAGAGGTTTACTGAGATAGAGCAGGGAGAGGTTTACTGAGATAGAGCAGGGAGAGGTTTACTGAGATAGAGCAGGGAGAGGTTTGTTGAGATAGAGCAGGGAGAGGTTTGCTGAGATAGAGCAGGGAGAGGTTTGCTGAGATAGAGCAGGGAGAGGTTTGCTGAGATAGAGCAGGGAGAGGTTTACTGAGATAGAGCAGGGAGAGGTTTACTGAGATAGAGCAGGGAGAGGTTTACTGAGATAGAGCAGGGAGAGGTTTACTGAGATAGAGCAGGGAGAGGTTTACTGAGATAGAGCAGGGAGAGGTTTACTGAGATAGAGCAGGGAGAGGTTTACTGAGATAGAGCAGGGAGAGGTTTACTGAGATAGAGCAGGGAGAGGTTTACTGAGATAGAGCAGGGAGAGGTTTTACTGAGATAGAGCAGGGAGAGGTTTACTGAGATAGAGCAGGGAGAGGTTTACTGAGATAGAGCAGGGAGAGGTTTACTGAGATAGAGCAGGGAGAGGTTTACTGAGATAGAGCAGGGAGAGGTTTACTGAGATAGAGCAGGGAGAGGTTTACTGAGATAGAGCAGGGAGAGGTTTACTGAGATAGAGCAGGGAGAGGTTTACTGAGATAGAGCAGGGAGAGGTTTAGCTGAGATAGAGCAGGGAGAGGTTTACTGAGATAGAGCAGGGAGAGGTTTACTGAGATAGAGCAGGGAGAGGTTTACTGAGATAGAGCAGGGAGAGGTTTACTGAGATAGAGCAGGAAGAGGTTTACTGAGATAGAGCAGGGAGAAGTTTACTGAGATAGAGCAGGGAGAGGTTTACTGAGATAGAGCAGGGAGAGGGTTTACTGAGATAGAGCAGGGAGAGGTTTGCTGAGATAGAGCAGGGAGAGGTTTACTGAGATAGAGCAGGGAGAGGTTTACTGAGATAGAGCAGGGAGAGGTTTACTGAGATAGAGCAGGGAGAGGTTTACTGAGATAGAGCAGGGAGAGGTATACTGAGATAAAGCAGGGAGAGGTTTACTGAGATAGAGCAGGGAGAAGTTTACTGAGATAGAGCAGGGAGAGGTTTACTGAGATAGAGCAGGGAGAGGTTTGCTGAGATAGAGCAGGGAGAGGTTTGCTGAGATAGAGCAGGGAGAGGTTTACTGAGATAGAGCAGGGAGAGATTTACTGAGATAGAGCAGGGAGAGGTTTGCTGAGATAGAGCAGGGAGAGGTTACTGAGATAGAGCAGGGAGAGGTTTACTGAGATAGGGCAGGGAGAGGTTTGCTGAGATAGAGCAGGGAGAGATTTACTGAGATAGAGCAGGAAGAGGTTTACTGAGATAGAGCAGGGAGAGGTTTACTGAGATAGAGCAGGGAGAGGTTTACTGAGATAGGGCAGGGAGAGGTTTACTGAGATAGAGCAGGGAGAGGTTTGCTGAGATAGAGCAGGGAGAGGTTTACTGAGATAGAGCAGGGAGAGGTTTACTGAGATAGAGCAGGGAGAGGTTTACTGAGATAGAGCAGGGAGAGGTTTACTGAGATAGAGCAGGGAGAGGTTTGCTGAGATAGAGCAGGGAGAGGTTTACTGAGATAGAGCAGGAAGAGGTTTACTGAGATAGAGCAGGGAGAGGTTTACTGAGATAGAGCAGGGAGAGGTTTACTGAGATAGGGCAGGGAGAGGTTTACTGAGATAAAGCAGGGAGAGGTTTGCTGAGATAGAGCAGGGAGAGGTTTGCTGAGATAGAGCAGGGAGAGGTTTACTGAGATAGAGCAGGGAGAGGTTTGCTGAGATAGAGCAGGGAGAGGTTTACTGAGATAGAGCAGGGAGAGGTTTACTGAGATAGAGCAGGGAGAGGTTTGCTGAGATAGAGCAGGGAGAGGTTTGCTGAGATAGAGCAGGGAGAGGTTTGCTGAGATAGAGCAGGGAGAGGTTTGCTGAGATAGAGCAGGGAGAGGTTTGCTGAGATAGAGCAGGGAGAGGTTTGCTGAGATAGAGCAGGGAGAGGTTTAGTGAGATAGAGCAGGGAGAGGTTTACTGAGATAGAGCAGGGAGAGGTTTACTGAGATAGAGCAGGGAGAGGTTTGCTGAGATAGAGCAGGGAGAGGTTTACTGAGATAGAGCAGGGAGAGGTTTGCTGAGATAGAGCAGGGAGAGGTTTGCTGAGATAGAGCAGGGAGAGGTTTACTGAGATAGAGCAGGGAGAGGTTTACTGGGATAGAGCAGGGAGAGGTTTACTGAGAAAAAGCAGGGAGAGGTTTACTGAGATAGAGCAGGGAGAGGTTTACTGAGATAGAGCAGGGAGAGGTTTGCTGAGATAGAGCAGGGAGAGGTTTACTGAGATAGAGCAGGGAGAGGTTTACTGAGATAGAGCAGGGAGAGGTTTACTGAGATAGAGCAGGGAGAGGTTTACTGAGATAGAGCAGAGAGAGTTTTGCTGAGATAGAGCAGGGAGAGGTTTACTGAGATAGAGCAGGGAGAGGTTTACTGAGATAGAGCAGGGAGACGTTTACTGAGATAGAGCAGGGAGAGGTTTACTGAGATAGAGCAGGGAGAGGTTTACTGAGATAGAGCAGGGAGAGGTTTGCTGAGATAGAGCAGGGAGAGGTTTGCTGAGATAGAGCAGGGAGAGGTTTACTGAGATAGAGCAGGGAGAGGTTTACTGAGATAGAGCAGGGAGAGGTTTACTGAGATAGGGCAGGGAGAGGTTTACTGAGATAGAGCAGGGAGAGGTTTGCTGAGATAGAGCAGGGAGAGGTTTGCTGAGATAGAGCAGGAGAGGTTTACTGAGATAGAGCAGGGAGAGGTTTGCTGAGATAGAGCAGGGAGAGGTTTACTGAGATAGAGCAGGGAGAGGTTTACTGAGATAGAGCAGGGAGAGGTTTGCTGAGATAGAGCAGGGAGAGGTTTGCTGAGATAGAGCAGGGAGAGGTTTACTGAGATAGAGCAGGGAGAGGTTTACTGAGATAGAGCAGGGAGAGGTTTGCTGAGATAGGGCAGGGAGAGGTTTGCTGAGATAGAGCAGGGAGAGGTTTACTGAGATAGAGCAGGGAGAGGTTTGTTGAGATAGAGCAGGGAGAGGTTTACTGAGATAGAGCAGGGAGAGGTTTGTTGAGATAGAGCAGGAAGAGGTTTACTGAGATAGAGCAGGGAGAGGTTTGCTGAGATAGAGCAGGGAGAGGTTTACTGAGATAGAGCAGGGAGAGGTTTGTTGAGATAGAGCAGGGAGAGGTTTACTGAGATAGGCAGGGAGAGGTTTGCTGAGATAGAGCAGGGAGAGGTTTGCTGAGATAGAGCAGGGAGAGGTTTGCTGAGATAGAGCAGGGAGAGGTTTGCTGAGATAGAGCAGGGAGAGGTTTGCTGAGATAGAGCAGGGAGAGGTTTACTGAGATAGAGCAGGGAGAGGTTTACTGAGATAGAGCAGGGAGAGGTTTACTGAGATAGAGCAGGGAGAGCTTTACTGAGATAGAGCAGGGAGAGGTTTACTGAGATAGAGCAGGGAGAGGTTTACTGAGATAGAGCAGGGAGAGGTTTACTGAGATAGAGCAGGGAGAGGTTTGCTGAGATAGAGCAGGGAGAGGTTTACTGAGATAGAGCAGGGAGAGGTTTACTGAGATAGAGCAGGGAGAGGTTTACTGAGATAGAGCAGGGAGAGGTTTACTGAGATAGAGCAGGGAGAGGTTTACTGAGATAGAGCAGGGAGAGGTTTACTGAGATAGAGCAGGGAGAGGTTTACTGAGATAGAGCAGGGAGAGGTTTACTGAGATAGAGCAGGGAGAGGTTTACTGAGATAGAGCAGGGAGAGGTTTACTGAGATAGAGCAGGGAGAGGTTTGCTGAGATAGAGCAGGAGAGGTTTACTGAGATAGAGCAGGGAGAGGTTTACTGAGATAGAGCAGGGAGAGGTTTGCTGAGATAGAGCAGGGAGCGGTTTACTGAGATAGAGCAGGGAGAGGTTTACTGAGATAGAGCAGGAGAGGTTTGTTGAGATAGAGCAGGAAGTGGTTTTACTGAGTGTGGTGAAATAAGTCTTATAAGTATATACCTTATTCTACCTGTGTATAGTTTCCTATTGTAATCTATTGTAACCCTGCTGTTTTCTTGGTTGGCCAGGAATGCTGATGTACTGTATACCACTCTGCTGTGCCATTGATTGTCCTGATACTGTTACTTCACCCTGGCTCCGCCTCCTAGCAGTGATGAGAAGCTGATCAGGGGGCTAACATGTGTGTTCTGTTCTGTCCAGTTCTAAGCTAATAAAAGCCAACTGTTTGAACTATAACTACCAGTCTCTGTAGTTATTTAAGGTATATCAATTTTATTAGCTTACTACTTCCAGGGATGGACAGACTCCTGAAACCGGAGCGTCTAGACTGTGATCCACATTCGGCGGACGCATCGAAGAAATTCGCACATTGGCTCCGGTGTTTGGAACATTTCATCGCATCGCTCGAAGATGAGGCCAACAAACTGGGCCTACTGACTAACCTAGTAAGTCATCGGACCTACTCGCTAATTGAGGACGCTCCGACATACGAGGATGCACTCGCGACTCTCAAGGCCCAATACCTGAAGCCTGTTAACGAGGTGTATGCCAGGCATCTCTTGGCTACCCGCAGGCAACTACCAGAGGAATCGCTGGATGATTTTCTACAGAATCTAAAGGCCCTGGCGAAGGACTGCAACTACAAGGCTGTGACGGCCATTTTGTACCAGGAAGAAGCGGTTCGCGATTCGTTTATATCGGGCCTTCGATCGAATTACATTAGGCAGAGGTTGCTTGAAAGGGACACTCTGGATCTAAAGACGGCTGTGGCTACAGCTCGATCGCTGGATGTGGCGCAGAAGAACGCCGAGACCTATGCGTCAGGCCATGCGGCCCTCTCAGCCTCGTGCGCGCCGAGCGAGGAGGCGCCACCTTCTCCGCCAGGGCCTCGGACCAGCCCTACACCACGGGAGTCTCCAGCCAGCCCCAGCACCGCAGCGATGTCCCGTGGACCAAGATGCTACTTCTGCGGCCAGCTCAAGCACCCCAGACACCGATGTCCTGCGAGAGACGCCACATGTTTCAAGTGCAAGAAACGGGGACATTTCAGCAAGGTATGTAAGGGGAATCCCGTACCTGATACAGTCTCCGCGGCCCTACACGTGGTCCCAGAATTTGATACCGTCTCAGCGGCCGCCTACGGATCTACGATAGCCTCAGTCACGGTTGACCAATCCAGACCGCATCCACTATCAAAGTCTATGATGGATGTTAAGATAAACGGACACCCGACAAAGTGTTTAATCGATTGCGGGAGTACTGAGAGTTTTATTCACCCTAGCCTCATCAAACCGTACTCACTAAAGGTGTACCCTACCCAGAGCAAAGTCGCGATGGCATCTAAGTCCCTCACTTCGGAGGTAAGCGGTTCCTGTAAAGTAACACTGACTGTTAAGGGCACAGAGTATAAAGAGTTTAAACTCCTTGTGTTGCCACAGCTCTGCGTGAAACTAATTCTAGGCCTAGATTTCCAGTGCCACCACGAGAGCGTCACACTTGCATATGGCGGATCCCAGCCCCCGCTCACAGTTTGCGGCCTCTCCACTTTAAAGATAAGCCCGCCATCTCTGTTTGCGAACCTCACCCCAAACTGTAGACCTATCGCGACCAAAAGTCGACGGTACAGTTCGGACGATAAAAAGATTTATAAAAGAAGAAGTAGGAAGGCTACAACGGGAGGGTATCATCGAAAATAGTAATAGCCCGTGGCGTGCTCAGGTAGTGGTGATTAAAACTAACGAAAAGAAACGGCTCGTGGTCGACTACAGCCAGACCATCAACATATATACGCAACTAGACGCTTATCCCTTGCCTCGCATCTCCGAGATGGTGAACCAGATTGCCCAGTATCGTGTGTTTTCCACTATTGACTTAAAGTCTGCCTATCACCAGCTCCCCATAAAAGTAGATGACCGTCCTTATACGGTTTTTGAAGCAGATGGGTGCCTGTACCAATTCCTTAGGGTACCCTTCGAGGTCACGAATGGAGTTTCCGTTTTCCAACGGGAAATGGACCGTATGGTAGATGAGAATGCGTTGGAGGCAACATTTCCGTACCTGGACAATGTTACTATCTGTGGACGCGACCAACAGGAGCATGACCGGAATCTCGCAAAATTTCTAGAGACTGCCCAAAAGCTAAACCTGACCTATAACGAGCACAAATGTACTTTCAACACTACTCGTCTGTGTATTCTCGGCTGTGTGGTAGAGAATGGGGTAATCGGGCCAGACCCTGAACGATTACGCCCGCTCAAAGAACTACCACTGCCACATAACCCTAAGGCCTTAAGAAGGTGTCTGGGATTCTTCTCTTATTATGCTCGGTGGGTGGCCAACTACTCGGACAAAGCCCGAGCCCTTATCAAGTCGACGTCTTTCCCTCTATCAGTAGAAGCGCAGGAGGCATTCACCAACATCAAACGGGACATTGAAAAGGCCGTGGTATGTGCTGTAGATGAGAGGATACCCTTCCAGGTAGAGAGCGATGCTTCTGATTTCACATTGGCTGCAACCCTCAACCAGGCTGGGAGACCGGTAGCCTTATTCTCCCATACACCACAGGGTCCTGAAGTCAGGCATTCTTCCGTTGAGAAGGAAGCACAAGCAATTATCGAGGCGGTCAGACATTGGAGACATTATCTCGCCGGCAAACGTTTCACACTCCTCACTGACCAGCGGTCTGTGGCCTTCATGTTTAACACGAAGCAGAGAGGCAAGATAAAAAATGACAAGATCCTAAGATGGCGGATAGAACTGTCCACTTACGACTACGATATTATGTACAGGCCAGGAGCACTCAACGAGCCACCCGATGCCCTATCTCGAGGGGTATGTGCCAGCCTTAGTGCTGACAAGCTCCAAAGTCTCCACGACGCACTCTGCCACCCAGGAATCACCCGATTGAATCACTTCATCAAGTCTCGCAACTTACCCTACTCCATTGAGGAGGTCCGAATGATGACCAGAGCCTGCCGCGTTTGTGCGGAATGCAAACCCCGCTTCTACAGGCCCGAACAAGCTCACCTCATCAAGGCAACTCGGCCATTCGAGCGCCTAAGCCTTGATTTCAAAGGTCCTCTCCCATCGGTTGATCGTAATGTCTATTTCTTCAACGTTATAGACGAATACTCTCGTTTCCCCTTTGCCATTCCCTGCCCGGACATGACCAGTGCTACGGTAATCAAAAGCCTCTGCAACTTATTCTGTCTGTTCGGTATGCCCAACTATATCCATAGCGACAGAGGAACGTCGTTTATGAGTGATGAGTTACGCCGGTTCTTACTATCAAAAGGGATTGCTACTAGTAGAACCACTAGCTACAACCCCCGGGGCAATGGGCAGGTTGAGAGGGAGAATGCGACAGTGTGGAAGGCAGTCGTCCTGTCTTTAAAATCGAAAGGCCTACCGACCTCTCGCTGGCAGGAAGTTCTCCCCGATGTACTGCATTCCATAAGGTCTCTGCTGTGCACCGCAACAAATGCTACTCCTCATGAGAGGATGTTCGGTTTCCCCAGGAAATCTTCCTCAGGTATTTCACTACCCGGGTGGTTGATGTCCCCGGGCACTGTACTGTTACGAAAACATGTGAGAGGTCATAAGACTGATCCCCTAGTGGAGGAAGTACAGCTCCTCCACGCCAATCCTCAGTATGCATATATCCAATACCCTGATGGACGTGAGGATACTGTTTCAGTAAAGGACCTGGCTCTGGCAGGAGAAGAGAGAGAGAGCGATGCTGCTAGCGAAGATGCGGGTGTGGAGCACCGTGATGCGCCGCCTGTGGGGGTGGGATGCCCGGAGGTACAAGACGTACAAAACGTCGTTTTGGAAAACCCAGCAGACGCCAGGACGGCGGAGGAACCTGAGCAAGTTCCCCAGGAGGTTCCTCGGCCGACGCTACGTCGCTCACTACGAACTGTAAAACCCCCGGTCAGACTTAACTTATAGGAGGGGTGAATGTGGTGAAATAAGTCTTATAAGTATATACCTTATTCTACCTGTGTATAGTTTCCTATTGTAATCTATTGTAACCCTGCTGTTTTCTTGGTTGGCCAGGAATGCTGATGTACTGTATACCACTCTGCTGTGCCATTGATTGTCCTGATACTGTTACTTCACCCTGGCTCCGCCTCCTAGTAGTGATGAGAAGCTGATCAGGGGGCTAACATGTGTGTTCTGCTCTGTCCAGTTCTAAGCTAATAAAAGCCAACTGTTTGAGCTATAACTACCAGTCTCTGTAGTTATTTAAGGTATATCACTGAGATAGAGCAGGGAGAGGTTTACTGAGGGAGCAGGGAGAGGTTTACTGAGATAGAGCAGGGAGAGGTTTACTGAGAGAGAGCAGGGAGAGGTTTACTGAGATAGAGCAGGGAGAGGTTTACTGAGAGAGAGCAGGGAGAGGTTTACTGAGATAGAGCAGGGAGAGGTTTGCTGAGATAGAGCAGGGAGAGGTTTACTGAGATAGAGCAGGGAGAGGTTTGCTGAGATAGAGCAGGGAGATGTTTACTGAGATAGAGCAGGGAGAGGTTTACTGAGATAGAGCAGGGAGAGATTTACTGAGATAGAGCAGGGAGAGATTTACTGAGATAGAGCAGGGAGAGGTTTACTGAGATAGAGCAGGGAGAGGTTTACTGAGATAGAGCAGGGAGAGATTTACTGAGATAGAGCAGGGAGAGGTTTACTGAGATAGAGCAGGGAGAGGTTTACTGAGATAGAGCAGGAAGAGGTTTACTGAGATAGAGCAGGGAGAGGTTTACTGAGATAGAGCAGGGAGAGGTTTACTGAGATAGAGCAGGGAGAGGTTTACTGAGATAGAGCAGGGAGAGGTTTACTGAGATAGAGCAGGGAGAGGTTTACTGAGGGAGCAGGGAGAGGTTTACTGAGATAGAGCAGGGAGAGGTTTGCTGAGATAGAGCAGGGAGAGGTTTGCTGAGATAGAGCAGGAAGAGGTTTACTGAGATAGAGCAGGGAGAGGTTTACTGAGATAGAGCAGGGAGAGGTTTGCTGAGATAGAGCAGGGAGAGGTTTACTGAGATAGAGCAGGGAGAGGTTTACTGAGATAGAGCAGGGAGAGGTTTACTGAGATAGAGCAGGAAGAGGTTTACTGAGATAGAGCAGGGAGAGGTTTACTGAGATAGAGCAGGGAGAGGTTTACTGAAATAGAGCAGGGAGAGGTTTACTGAGATAGAGCAGGGAGAGGTTTACTGAGATAGAGCAGGGAGAGGTTTACTGAGATAGAGCAGGGAGAGGTTTACTGAGATAGAGCAGGGAGAGGTTTACTGAGATAGAGCAGGGAGAGGTTTGCTGAGATAGGGCAGGGAGAGGTTTACTGAGATAGAGCAGGGAGAGGTTTACTGAGATAGAGCAGGGAGAGGTTTACTGAGATAGAGCAGGGAGAGGTTTACTGAGATAGAGCAGGGAGAGGTTTGCTGAGATAGGGCAGGGAGAGGTTTACTGAGATAGAGCAGGGAGAGGTTTGCTGAGATAGAGCAGGGAGAGGTTTGCTGAGATAGGGCAGGGAGAGGTTTACTGAGATAGAGCAGGGAGAGGTTTACTGAGATAGAGCAGGGAGAGGTTTACTGAAAAAGCCTAAAGAAAAGAAAAAGAACTTACATTTACAAAGCGCTTTTCACCTCCTCAGGACGTCCCTCCATAGTCAAATGAATTTTAAATTCTGCTCACTGTTTTGTAAGCTTATACAGCAGCCAATTTGCACACAGCAAGCTCCAGCGAAGAGCACCGAGATCAATTTTTTGCTGAGGGGTAAATGTTGGCCAGGACTCTGGGTGAACTCCGCTGCTCTTCTTCGAAATTCCTAGGGTTGGGAGAGAGAGGGCATGGGATGGGTGACTTGGGAGGACGAGGGCAGTGGATGGGTGAGTTGGGAGGGCAGTGAGTGGGTGACCTGGGAGGGCGGGTGGGGGCAGGGAGCGGGTGACCTGGGAGGGCGAGGGCAGGGGACGGGTGAGTTGGGAGGGCGAGGGCAGGGAGTGGGTGATTTGGGAAGGTGGGGGCAGGGGACGGGTGTGTTGCGAGGGCAGGGGGTGGGTGAGTTGGGAAGGTGGGGGCAGGGGACGGGTGAGTTGGGAGGACGAGGGCAGGGGACGGGTGAGTTGGGAGGACGAGGGCAGGGGACGGGTGTGTTGCGAGGGCAGGGGGTGGGTGAGTTGGGAAGGTGGGGGCAGGGGACGGGTGTGTTGCGAGGGCAGGGGGTGGGTGAGTTGGGAAGGTGGGGGCAGGGGACGGGTGTGTTGCGAGGGCAGGGGGTGGGTGAGTTGGGAAGGTGGGGGCAGGGGACGGGAGTGTTGCGAGGGCGAGGGCAGGGGGTGCGTGAGTTGGGAGGACGAGGGCAGGGGACGGGTGTGTTGCGAGGGCAGGGGGTGGGTGAGTTGGGAAGGTGGGGGCAGGGGACGGGTGAGTTGGGAGGGCGAGGGCAGGGGACGGGTGATTCAGGTGGCGAGGGCAGGGAGTGGGTGATTTGGGACGATGCGGGCAGGGGATGGGTGATTTGGGTGGCGAGGGCAGGGGGCGGGTGACCTGGGACGGTGAGGGCAGGGGACGGGTGTGTTGGGAGGGCGAGGGCAGGGGACGGGTGAGTTGGGAGGGCGAGGGCAGGGGACGGGTGAGTTGGGAGGGCGAGGGCAGGGGACGGGTGATTCAGGTGGCGAGGGCAGGGGACGGGTGATTCAGGTGGCGAGGGCAGGGAGTGGGTGATTTGGGATGATGCGGGCAGGGGATGGGTGATTTGGGAAGGTGGGGGCAGGGGACGGGTGATTCGGGTGGCGAGCGCAGGGAGTGGGTGAGTTGAGAGATGCCCACATACCGAGAATGAATACAGAACAGATCACGGAGAAGCAGGACCCCAGTGTTCTCTGAACCCAACTGACCCCCACAGCCAAAGATCAAACAAATCCCCCATCACTCCCAGCGCAAGAACAACCACGTGAAAAAAGGGGTGTCTAGGGTTTTTGGACATGGGAGGGGCGGGGGTGGGGGGTTGGAGGGGCGGGGGTGGGGTGTGAGGGGTTGGCGGGGTGGCGCAGCAGTGATTTGCACTATTGGGCCGTGGGGGGGCCTGTGCTGTTAGGTTAAATTCCTGCCCCTGTCCATTGGATATATCTCAGGCTGCTGGTACTATCTGGTGTTCTCATTCACCTGTGGAGCTACAGGGCTAGGAACAGGCCATCCCAAACCACCAGGCCCAGAGTTCAAACAGGTCAAAGCAGCGAGTAAGAAATACAAACACAGACTGGATTGACCCACCTGGATTTTGAAGGCTGGGTTGGTCCTGTTCAGACACCATTGCTTAGACATAAACAAAAACAATGTCTGGTCAAAATAAATATACAACGGCTTCAGAAAATATTTACTGACCTGGTCGCAGGGTACAGTATTGCAGTGGTTTTGTTACTGAACGAATCCAGAACACGTGAGTTCTGTCAAATCAACTCCATCTGATCCCCTCATGATTATGAGCACCTCTACTAAATGTCCCCTTAACCTTCTCTGCTATAAGGAGAACAAGCCCAGCTTCTCCAGTCTCTCCACATCACTCAAGTCCCATTTCCTCGGTTTACTTCTTGAAAATTTCTGCACGCCGATCCTCTTGGGAAGCTATGATCCGATTCTCAGGGCCCTTCCTGGCCTCCCGCTTGTGGGAGGGACAAACCTGGCACAGTAACGTACCTTGAAGTGGGCCGGAGAGAGTGAGGCACCAGCAGGCCCAGGAAGGGTTTATATACCTGCCTCCACGACTAGGGTACAGCGTGTGACACAGAAACCGAAGAATGGAATTCAATACAACTCAGGATAGGAGGTTAGATACACAGTAAATCTCCCTCTACACTGTCCCATCAAACACTCCCAGGACAGGTACAGCATGGGTTACATACAGAGTAAAGCTCCCTCTACACTGTCCCATCAAACACTCCCAGGGCAGGTGCAGCACGGGTTACATACAGAGAAAAGATCCCTCTACACTGTCCCATCAAGCACTCCCAGGGCAGGTGCAGCATGGGTTAGATACAGAGTAAAACTCCCTCTACACTGTCCCATCAAACACTCCCAGGGCAGGTACAGCACGGGTTTGGTACAGAGTAAAGCTCCCTCTACACTGTCCCATCAAACACTCCCAGGGCAGGTTCAGCATGGGTTAGATACAGAGTAAAGCTCCCTCTACACTGTCCCATCAAACACTCCAGGGCAGGTACAGCACGGGTTAGATACAGAGTAAAGCTCCCTCTACACTGGCCCATCAAACACTCCCAGGGCAGGTACAGCTAGGTTAGATACAGAGTAAAGCTCCCTCTACACTGGCCCATCAAACACTCCTAGGGCAGGTACAGCACGGGTTCGATACAGAGTAAAGCTCCCTCTACACTGTCCCATCAAACACTCCCAGGGCAGGTACAGCAGTGGTTAGATACAGAGTAAAGCTCCCTCTACACTCTCCCGTCAAACACTCCCAGGGCAGGTACAGCACGGGTTAGATACAGAGTAAAGCTCCCTCTACACTGTCCCATCAAACACTCCCAGGGCAGGTACAGCACGGGTTAGATACAGAGTAAAGCTCCCTCTACACTGTCCCATCAAACATTCCCAGGGCAGGTACAGCACAGGTTAGATACAGAGTAAAGCTCCCTCTACACTGTCCCAACCTTGTGCCTCTGCGACAACCTCAGAAGAGCGCCCCCTACTGGACCAATGTACCAGTCTGGGCCTGAGTGAGAGACCAGGTTAGTGATGGTTTATGTCCACACCCACAGAACACAGCCTTTGAAATAATAGCACCCTTAATGTGCACATCAGAAACTATTTTGGTAATATCCCATAACGGAGAAAGCAATTGCTGTCAAATGTTGTTCACCCGCCAGTATCATGTCAAGACCAGTATTTCTTGGACCAGCGATGGTCCCAAGGATTTAATCTTAACCCTTTCCACAGTAATTAAATTTGTCCACAAACCTTTTATTAGAAACACAAGAGGGATTTGTTACAAAAAACAATACACGCAGCATTTATAAAATTATATCAAAAATAGCCTCTTTAATAAAATGCTGCATTAAAAGTAACCAGAAAAGATGAGAAGTGGAACACCTGTGTATATAATAGTAATAAATATATTAAAATATGAACGCTCATCTCTGACCGCAGCCAACGTGCCCCGAGGCCAGTGGCCCGTTCTTGCCCCAGGGGTTGAAAATTCCAATGTTGTGTCGTCCTAAAGTCGGGACCTTCCCTCTGGGAATGTGGCAGTAAGTGGTTGAAAGTCCAGTGGACAATGAGTGAGGAATTTCCTAATTACTGTCTCTAGGGGGCGCTGCAGCACTGGTTCTAGTGGCAGGAATGGCGAGTGTTAAAGGGGCCAGTGAACTGAGCAGAGGGGAGGTGGAGGGAGCGAGCGCTGCCTGGTTCCCTGCCTGCTGCTCCTGGATCACCCGAGTGCCGTGCACGCAGGACAACCAGGCCCGGGGGGAGAGTGCGCCCCATTTTATCTATCTTCTTTTAACTGGAGGTACCCCGCGCGATTTAGGGTCAGGGTTGAGGGTTATGGTTCGGGTAAAGGTTTAGGGTTAGGGCCTTTCGGCCCATGCCGGCTCTTTGAAAGAGCTACCCAATTAGCCCCCACTCCCTTGCCTGTTCCCCACAGCCCTGCAATTTGTTTCCCCTTCCAGTTTACATCCAATTCCCTTTTGAAAGTTACTGTGGAATCTGCCTCCACCACCTTTTCAGGCAGCGCATCCCAGATTATAATGAACACCTCCGTTTAGTCCGTAAGGGTGACCCCGAGCTTCCGGCCGCCTGTCACTTTAATTCTCCGCTCCACTCCCACTCTGAGCTCTCTGTCCTCACTTACACGATTCCAATGAAGCTCAATGTAAGCTCGAGGAACAGCACCTCATCTTTCGATTAGACACTTTACAGTCTCTGGACTCAACATCGAGTTCAACAATTTCAGACTATAACCTCTGACCCTGTTATATTTTTTTTCCCTCTCTCACATGGCAGCTGTTGACCATCCTGCCATCGCCATTTACGCTTCCTCTAGAGCCATCTTTTGTTTCTTAACTTGTCCCATTAACATCTGATTTTGCCTTGCACCATCATCCCTTTTGTCTCTTAACCTCTCCTGCTTTCCATCCTGTCACAGACCTTCCCTTTTGTTCTTTCCTCCCCTCACCCCTTTTCCTGCCCCTGCCCTTGCTTAAAAACCTGTTCCGTCTCCAGCTTTTTCCAGTTCTGACGAAGGGTCACCAACCCGAAACATTAACTCTGTTCCTCTCTCCACAGATGCTGCCTGACCGGCTGAGTATTTCCAGCATTTTCTGTTTTTAATTCCAGATTATAATGACTCGCTGCGTACAATTTTTTCCTCATGTCGCCTCTGGTTCTTTTGCCAATCACCTTAAATCTGTGTCCTCTGGTTACCGAGCCTCCTGCCACTGGGAACAGTTTCTCCTTATTTACTCTTATCAAAATCTTTCATGATTTTGAACACCTCTATCAAATCTCCCCTTAACCTTCTCTGCTCTAAGGGGAACAATCCCAGCTTCTCCAGTCTCTCCACATAATTGTAGTCCCTCATCCCTGGAACCATTCTAGTAAATCTCCTCTGCACCCGCTCCCAGGCCTGGACATCCTTCCTAAAGTGTGGTGCCCAGAATTGGACGCAATACTCCAGCTGAGGCCTAACCAGTGTGTTATAAAGGTTCAGCATAACCTTCATGCTTTTGTATTTATAAAGCCAAGGATCCCGCATGCCTTTTTTAAACAGCCCTTTCAACTTGCCCTGTCACCTTCAAAGATTTCTGTGTGTACACCCCGCCCCGGGTCCCTCTGTTCCTGCGCCGCCTTTAAAATTGCAACATTTTGTTTATATCGCCTCTCCTCATTCCTCCGACAAAGATGAATCGCTTCACACTTCTCTGCGTTAAATTCCATCTGCCATGTGCCTGCCCATTTCACCACTCTGTCTATGTCCTCCTGAAGTCTGTTACTATCCTCCTCACTGTTTACTACATTTCTGTGTTTTGTGTCATCTGCTAACATTTAAGTTATGTTCTTGTATACCCAAGTCCGGGTCAGTACTATATATCGGAAAGAGCAGTGG
Source organism: Somniosus microcephalus (assembly GCF_052327205.1). Taxonomy (NCBI): domain Eukaryota; kingdom Metazoa; phylum Chordata; class Chondrichthyes; order Squaliformes; family Somniosidae; genus Somniosus; species Somniosus microcephalus. The sequence goes on from NW_028225179.1 coordinate 124,737,854, forward strand.
TCCTAATACCGACCCCTGGGGAACACCACTGGGACACCTCCAGTCTGAAAAACAACCGTTCACCACTACTCTCTGCTTTCTGTCTCTTAGCCAATTTTGTATGCACACATCCACTGCCCCTTGGTTTAGGGTGGGGTTAGGGTCAGGGTTAGAAACCGCTATTAACAACTCAGCTGTCACTCGACAGGCCCAATCCCAGTGTCCTTTGGCAAATCCATTTCCTTATTCTGCCTGCGCTGTTTCTTTGCCATGAGATGGCGCTGTTGCACACCCTTTAAACATTGGGCAACATCACCACCTGCTGGCCCACCAATGATACTACATCACATTCACTTTTTCCCCCCATCAGCTCCAGAAAATGTCTCTCTTGGGGCTCTTGTGTACAATAGCTATCCTACTCAGAATTACCCAAGATTTGCTTCATTAAAAAAAAAGATTTAAAGTATACAATCAAAATTACTCTTGGTGAGGCACTGATAAGACAAGGGAGTTTCTGCCCCATTTTAATCGCTCCACCATTGGCAGCCAAGCCTTCGGCCATCTGGGCCCGAAGCTCTGGAATTCCCTCCCTAAACCTCTCCGCCTCGCTCTACTCCTCCTTAAATCCTACCTCTCTGACCAAGCTTTTGATCGCCTGTGCCAATATCTCCTCAGGTGTCAAATTTTGTTTGGTAATCACTCCTGTGAATCACCTTGGGATATTTTACTACGTAAAAAGCGCGATATAAAGTTGTATGTTGATTCTGGAGCAGGGGGCTTGAACCCACAGCCTTCTGACGCAGTGGCGAGAACGCGACCCACTGAGCCACGGCTGAATGAAAGAATATACACGCGAGGTTAGACAAGGCTGCTGGAGCTCAGCTGATAAGTCTGCTCTGTATCTCAAACCCTTCAACAACTTTCTCTGCCAAATTTCTATCCTAATTCCCCTTCGGCTTGCCGGTTCCATTCAGCTCCATTGGCTCCCCAGACAATCTGCTCCACACATTCGCCCCCCCTCTGCGTGAGCAAAATCTCAAAATGATCCCGAGTCGCAATGCCCTGCCTCAAGGAGAAGCGATGTGAGTAAAAGGAGAGAATTTTTCTTCTATTTTAAAGCTGGCGGGTTGGGTGGGAATCAATTTTTCCGATGTTCGCCTCGCCCACTCCCCCTGAAGGCCTGCTCACTGGGCTACAGTTCGATGTGGGCTGGATTCCCCATTCAGTACCACATCCAAATGACCGTGCGTGAACCCAGGCTGCGAATGTTGACGGGCTATTCGACTGTAGGGGCATCACAGCCCAGCCTAATCTTGTCCTCACTTGCGCCCACACATAAGCACTTTCCAGTGGGAGTCACCAGGGATTGATCAGAAGCAGGGCCACCTGAATAATTTCCCCCGCCTACACCCAGGGGTGCTGAGGCCATTCGTCGTACCACACACAGACACACACACACCCATCCAAGCTGCGATCGGACCATGTATGGACCGGACCCCGAGACCCTCCATATAGGAACATAAGAAATAGGAGCAGGAATAGGCCACTTGGCCCCTCGAGCCTGCTCTGCCACTCAATAAGATCATGGCTGATCTTGGGCTCAAAGCCATTTCCCCGCCCGCTCCCCATAACCCTTCACTCCCTTATCTTGCAAAAATCTGTCTATCTCCACCTTAAATGTATTTAATGACCCAGCCTCCACGGGTCTCTGGGGCAGAGAATTCCACAGATTTACGACCCTCTGAGAGAAGAAATTCTTCCTCATCTCAGTTCTAAAAGGGCGACCCTTTATTCTGAAACTATGCCCCCGAGTTCTAGATTTCCCCACGAGGGGAAACATCCTCCCTGCATCTACCCTGTCGAGCCTCCTCAGTATCTTACATGTTTCAATAAGATCACCTCTCATTCTTCTAAATTCCAATGAGTATAGGCCCAACCTGCTCAACCTTTCCTCATAAGTCAACCCCCTCATCTCTGGAATTAACCTAGTGAATCGTCTCTGAACTGCCTCCAATGTAAGTATATCCTTCCTTAAATAAGGAGACCAAAACTGTACCCAGTACTCTAGATGTGGTCTCACCAATACCCTGTACAGTTGTAGCAGGACTTCCCTGCTTTTATACTCCAACCCCCTTGCAATAAAAGCTAACATTCCATTTGCCTTTTTGATTACTTGCTGTACCTGCATGCTAACTTTTTGTGTTTCATTCACAAGGACCCCCAGGTCCCTCTGAACTCGATACTTGAGAGGAGATGCCCAAGAGATGATCTTACAGAAATGTACGCTGGTGACACCCAGCTCTACCTCATCGCCACTTCTCTCGACCCCTGCACTGTCTCTAAATTGTCAGCCTGCAGGTCCGACATCCAGCACTGGATGAGCAGAAACTTCCTCCAACTAAATATTGGGAAGACCGAAGCCATTGCCTTCAGTCCCCACCACAAACTCCGTTCCCTACCCACCGACTTCTTCCCTCTCCCCGGCAACTGTCCGAGGCTGAACCAGACTGTTCACAACCTTGCTGTCATATCTGACCCCGAGATGAGGTTCCGACCACATATCCGCGCCACCACTGAAACCGCCTATTTCCACCTCCGTAACATCGCCCGACTCCGCCCTTGCCTCAGCTCATCCACTGCTGAAACCCTCATCCACGCCTTTGTTACCTCTAGACTTGACTATTCCAACGCACTTCTGGCTGGCCTCCCACATTCTACCCTACGTAAACTTGAGGTCATCTGAAACTCAGCTGCCCGTGTCCTAACTCGCACCAAATCCCGTTCACCTATCACCCCTGTGCTCGCTGACCTACATTGGCTCCTGGTTAAGCAATGCCTCAATTTTAAAATTCTCATCCTTGTTTCCAAATCCCTCCATGACCTCGCCCCTCCCTGTCTCTAATCTCCTTCAGCTCCACAACCCCCCGAGATATCTGCGCTCCTCCAATCTTGGCCTCTTGTGCATCCCTGATTTTAATCGCTCCACCATTGGCGGCCGTGCCTTCAGCTACCAAAGCCCTGAAGCTCTGGAATTCCCTCCCTAAACCTCTCCGTCTCTGCACCTCTCTCTTCTGCTTTAAGTCGCTCCTTAAAGCCTACCTCTTTGATCAAGCTTTTGGCCATCTGCCCTAACATCTCCTTATGAGACTCGGTGTCACATTTTTGTTTGATAACGCTCCTGTGAAGCACCTTGGGACGTTTTACTACGTTAAAGGCGCTATATAAATAAAAGTTGTTGTTGTTGAGAGTGACTGGTAAATGCAGAAAATGACGCTAAATTATATTGCAAGAGGGGACAAGGGGACACAAGGCCGATCGAAGAAAAGGCAAATTTAGGAATGATATCAAACTTTCCCTCATGTAAATGGTGATCAGCACTTTGAATGGCCTCCCAGATAGAGCAGTGGTGATGACAACCCTGGGATCATTGAGGTAACAATTGGACTGTAGGGTTGTTCGGATTGGTTAATGAAGATGGGCCGAATGGCTAACTCACTGTCCTCAGGGTAATGTAGTTACTAATTGAGGCATGGGGGAGGGGAAGCTACAAGTGATCCTAATCTTTATCTTCAGTCCTACTTTGGTATTGTCAAGTATTTGAGTTTCAGTAACGAGCTCAGCCACACTCCCGAGAGAGCGCCCCCTGGCTGCACTGAACATTATCCCTTTCCCCACTCACCAGCCACGCTGAGGGGATTGCCAAATGGTGGTTTCGTGAGGTTTCAGAATGGGCTTTCAGGCTTGGGACTCTTACGGTCAATGGCGGAGGGTGGGGGATGGGGAGTGCGGGGGGGGGGGCGGCTGATAGGAGATCTTCACCTCCCTCAGTTTGGGCTGGCTTGGAGTCTGGATTCTAGAAGGTGGTGCGATGATGTAACATAACGTGATGTGACGTGTCTCACCCGCCCCCTTGGTCCAGTGCTATAACTGCAGGCTGGCACAACCAACAGACAGTGCTCGTTGCAAGGAAGGACACGGGAGATCAGAGCACTGGCGTACGATTGACACGGGTGGAGAGTGTGCCCCTCGCACGCGCACACACACAGATTGGTGAACGTGTGCCCACGTGTAAATCTCCTGCATCGATCGCCTTTCTCCTCGTTCTCTCTCTCTCTCTGTCTTTGACCCGCTTTTCATTGAGACGCCAACCCGCGACCATTTCCCACAATTCAATGGCTGTCACCTGACACCCCCACCTGGCGGTGCGGTCTAGGAGGCGGGGCTGATGACCCCGCCCGACCAATCAGACTGATTGGAATGCGGCGAGGAGCTCGACCACTGGTCGGGGGACTCCGGAGACGGTGTCAGGAACGGGTGGTGCCCCTGGCGATGGGGAGGGACGTCTGTGTCCGGGGGCGACGGGTAACTGTGCTGGGATGGTGGGGTTGGGTACAGGTTGGTGGCTGCACCCACGGGCTGGTCATGGATGGTAGGAAGTGAGGGGGCGTAATGGCTTCTGTCTTCGCCCGATGCCCCCTCCTGGGGCAGGTTTCCGCCACCCATGGGCGCTGCCCCAGGGAGGCCGGGTTGGTGGCGCACCGACCCGTCCTGGTGGCTGCTCGCGGCGGGTGTGGACGACGGGTACGGAGGGCGCTGGAGGCACGGCAGCGTCACCCGCTGCGCGCTGCCACGCCCCAGCCCCTCAAGCTCGCCGCTCTCCGCCGCCTGCCACTCCTCCCGCTGTACCAGGTAACCGCCCATCTGCCAGGGTTGCTGGCGCCCGCTCTGCGGTTCCGTCTCCACCAGCCGTTGGTGGGCTGGGGCGGAGCCACCCGCGCACCGATATCCGTGCCCCACATCCGGCGCCAGGAGCTGGCTCGGGCCAAACATGCATGGCCTCTTGGCGTAGCCTTGGTGAGGCGTACACGTGACCGCTGGCCTGCTGCCGTCCAGGATGGGCGCACTCTGTAGCCGGTGGTTCAGGCTTGGAATCACGCAGTTGTATGCTGGGCCCATGCCAATATTGTAGGCACCGTTCAGGCTGGCGTGGGAACTGTGGTATTGCCCATCCATCGAACGCACCACACAAGAAGGAAGCAGGAAGGCAGAGGGAGCTGTCTGGTAGGAGGGGGGCAGTGCCTGGGGGACGTACAGGGAATGATTCAAGTCTATCTGGGGTGGCAGGGATGGGTCCTGTAGGCCACCGCTCCCATGGCACGGTGTTGCCCGATCGCCAGCCCTGGCGTCTCCCCCCTCCTTCAGGCAACCCGGGCCCCTGGGGCCCTGTCTCCTCCCCTTCTTGGGGGGCTTGAGGTTGCCTGCGGGTCCGCGGGCCAGAAATGGCGAGGGGGGGGCGGCGGCCGGGTCCCGCACCAGGCTGTTGTCGTTGAGGAGCCGGACGATGTCGTGGTGCGTGCGCTCCGCGGCGATGTCGCGGGGCAGGCGGTTCATGTGGTCAGCGATCTCCCGGTTGGCCAGGTGCTCCAGCAGGATTTTCCCTGTCTCGTAGCTCCCTTCTCGGGCAGCGATGAAGAGCGGCGTCTCCTCCTGTGGGGAAAGGATGGACGAGAAGAAAGAGGCATGGTAACAAGATTTCACCGACCAGACACCGCACACCGCCAATCAACACCACCAACGTCAATCGGTGTCTCAGCAGATGAACATCATGCTCAGCATCATGAGAGAAGTCAGTGCTGGGAACAATAGAAATTTTCATTTCACACACTCCCAGGGCTGGTACAGCACAGTTTAGAGACAGAGTAAAGCTCGCTCTACACTGTCCCATCAAACACTCCCAGGGCTGGTACAGCACAGGTTAGATACAGAGTAAAGCTCCCTCTACACTGTCCCATCAAACACTCCCAGGGCAGGTACAGCACAGGTGAGAGACAGAGTAAAGCTCCCTCTACACTGTCCCATCAAACACTCTCAGGGCAGGTACAGCACGGGTTAGAGACAGAGTAAAGCTCCCTCTACACTGTCCCATCAAACACTCCCAGGGCAGGTACAGCACAGGTTAGATACAGAGTAAAGCTCCCTCTACACTGTCCCATCAAACACTCCCAGGGCAGGTACAGCACAGGTTAGAGACAGAGTAAAGCTCCCTCTACACTGTCCCATCAAACACTCCCAGGGCAGGTACAGCACGGGTTAGAGACAGAGTAAAGCTTCCTCTACACTGTCCCATCAAACACTCCCAGGGCATGTACAGCATGGGTTAGATACAGAGTAAACCTCCCTCTACACTGCCCCATCAAACACTCCCAGGGCAAGTACAGCACGGTTTACATACAGAGTAAATCTCCCTCTACACTGTCCCATCAAACACTCCCAGGGCAGGTACAGCACATGTTAGATACAGAGCAAAGCTCTCTCTACACTGCCCATCAAACACTCCCAGGGCAGGTACAGCACAGGTTAGATACAGAGCAAAGCTCCCTCTACACTGTCCCATCAAACATTCCCAGGGCAGGTACAGCACAGCTTAGATACAGAGCAAAGCTCCCTCTACACTGCCCCATCAGATAGTCCCAGGGCAGGTACAGCACGGGTTAGATACAGAGCAAAGCTCTCTCTACACTGCCCCATCAAAGACTCCCAGGGCAGGTACAGCACAGGTTAGATACAGAGCAAAGCTCTCTCTACACTGCCCCATCAAACACTCCCAGGGCAGGTACAGCACAGGTTCGGTACAGAGCAAAGCTCCCTCTACACTGTCCCATCAAACACTCCCAGGGCAGGTACAGCACAGCTTAGATACAGAGCAAAGCTCCCTCTACACTGCCCCATCAGATAGTCCCAGGGCAGGTACAGCACAGGTTAGATACAGAGTAAAGCTCCATCTACACTGTCCCATCAATCACTCCCAGGGCAGGTACAGCACGGGTTAGATACAGAGTAAAGCTCCCTCTACACTGTCCCATCAATCACTCCCAGGGCAGGTACAGCACGGGTTAGATACAGAGTAAAGCTCCCTCTACACTGTCCCATCAAACACTCCCAGGGCAGGGATTGCACGGGTTAGATACAGAGTAAAGCTCCCTCTACACTGTCCCATCAAGCACTCCCAGGGCAGGTACAGCATGGGTTAGATACAGAGTAAAGCCCCCTCTACACCGTCCCATCAAACACTCCCAGGGCAGGTACAGCACAGGTTAGATACAGAGTAAATCTCCCTCTACACTGCCCCATCAAACACTCCCAGGGCAGGTACAGCATGGGTTAGATACAGAGTAAAGCTCCCTCTACATTGACCCAGCAAACACTCCCAGGGCAGGTACAGCACGGGTTAGATACAGAGTAAAGCTCCCTCTACACTGTCACATCAAACACTCCCAGGTCAGGTACAGCACGGGTTAAATACAGAGTAAAGCACCCTCTACACTGTCCCATCAGACACTCCCAGGGCAGGTACAGCACAGGTTAGATACAGAGTAAAGCTCCCTCTACACTGTCCCATCAAACACTCCTAGGGCAGGTTCAGCACGGGTTAGATAAAGAGGAAAGCTCCCTCTACACTGTCCCATCAAACACTCCCAGGGCAGGTAAAGCACGGGTTAGATACAGAGTAAATCTCCCTCTACACTGTCCCATCAAACACTCGCAGGGCAGGTACAGCACAGGTTAGATACAGAGTAAAGCTCCATCTACCCGGCCCCATCAAACACTCCCAGGGCAGGTACAGCATGGGTAAGATACAGAGTAAAGCTCCTTCTACACTGTCCCATCAAACACTCCCAGGGCAGGTACAGCATGGGTTAGATACAGAGTAAAGCTCCCTGTAGGCTGTCCCATCAAATGCTCCCAGGGCAGGTACATCACGGGTTACATACAGAGTAAAGCTCCCTCTACACTGTCCCATCAAACACTCCCAGGGCAGGTACAACACAGGTTAGATACAGAGTAAAGCTCCCTCTACACTGTCCCATCAAACACTCCCAGGGCAGGTACAGCACAGATTAGATACAGAGTAAAGCTCCCTCTACACTGTCACATCAACACTCCCAGGTAAGGTACAGCACGGGTTAGATACAGAGTAAAGCACCCTCAACACTGTCCCATCAGACACTCCCAGGGCAGGTACAGCACAGGTTTGATACAGAGTAAAGCTCCCTCTACACTGTCCCATCAAACACTCCTAGGGCAGGTACAGCACGGGTTAGATAAAAAGGAAAGCTCCCTCTACACTGTCCCATCAAACACTCCCAGGGCAGGTAAAGCACGGGTTAGATACAGAGTAAATCTCCCTCTACACTGTCCCATCAAACACTCGCAGGGCAGGTACAGCACAGGTTAGATACAGAGTAAAGCTCCATCTACCCGGCCCCATCAAACACTCCCAGGGCAGGTACAGCATGGGTAAGATACAGAGTAAAGCTCCTTCTACACTGTCCCATCAAACACTCCCAGGGCAGGTACAGCATGGGTTAGATACAGAGTAAAGCTCCCTGTAGACTGTCCCATCAAATGCTCCCAGGGCAGGTACATCACGGGTTAGATACAGAGTAAAGCTCCCTCTACACTGTCCCATCAAACACTCCCAGGGCAGGTACAGCACAGATTAGATACAGAGTAAAGCTCCGTCTACACTGTCACATCAACACTCCCAGGTCAGGCACAGCACGGGTTAGATACAGAGTAAAGCACCCTCAACACTGTCCCATCAGACACTCCCAGGGCAGGTACAGCACAGGTTAGATACAGAGTAAATCTCCCTCTACACTGTCCCATCAAACACTCCCAGGGCAGGTACAACACAGGTTAGATACAGAGTAAAGCTCCCTCTACACGGTCCCATCAAACACTCCCAGGGCAGGGACAGCACGGGTTAGATACAGAGTAAAGCTCCCTCTACACTGTCCCATCAAACACTCCCAGGGCAGGTAAATCACGGGTTAGGTACAGAGTAAAGCTCCCTCTACACTGTCCCATCAAACACTCCCAGGGCAAGTACAGCACAGGTTAGATACAGAGTAAAGCTCCCTGTACACTGTCCCATCAAACGCTCCCAGGGCAGGTACATCACGGGTTAGATACAGAGTAAAGCACCCTCTACACTGTCCCATCAAACACTCCCAGGGCAGGTACAGCACGGGTTAGATACAGAGTAAAGCTCCCTCTACACTGTCCCATGAAACACTCCCAGGGCAGGCACAGCACGGGTTAGATACAGAGTAAAGCTCCCTCTACACTGCCCCATCAAACACTCCCAGGGCAGGGACAGCATGGGTTAGATACAGAGTAAAGCTCCCTCTACACTGTCCCATCAAACACTCCCAGGGCAGGTACAGCATGGGTTAGATACAGAGTAAAGCTCCCTCTACACTGTCCCATCAAACATTCCCAGGGGAGGTGCAGCACAGCTTAGATACAGAGCAAATCTCCCTCTACACTGCCCCATCAGATAGTCCCAGGGCAGGTACAGCACGGGTTAGATACAGAGCAAAGCTCTCTCTACACTGCCCCATCAAACACTCCCAGGGCAGGTACAGCACAGGTTAGATACAGAGCAAAGCTCTCTCTACACTGCCCCATCAAACACTCCCAGGGCAGGTACAGCACAGGTTAGGTACAGAGCAAAGCTCTCTCTACACTGCCCCATCAAACACTCCCAGGGCAGGTACAGCACAGGTTAGGTACAGAGCAAAGCTCCCTCTACACTGTCCCATCAAACACTCCCAGGGCAGGCACAGCACAGCTTAGATACAGAGCAAAGCTCCCTCTACACTGCCCCATCAGATAGTCCCAGGGCAGGTACAGCACAGGTTAGATACAGAGTAAAACTCCCTCGACACTGTCCCAGCACACACTCCCAGGGCAGGTACAGCACAGGTTAGATACAGAGTAAATCTCCCTCTACACTGTCCCAGCACACACTCCCAGGGCAGGTACAGCACGGGTTGGATACAGAATAAAGCTCCCTCTACACTGTCCCAGCACACACTCCCAGGGCTGCTACAGCACGGGTTAGATACAGAGTAAAGCTCCCTCTACACTGTCCCATCAAACACTCCCAGGGCAGGTACAGCACGGGTTAGATACAGAGTAAATCTCCCTCTACACTGTCCCAGCACACACTCCCAGGGCAGGTACAGCACAGGTTAGATACAGAGTAAATCTCCCTCTACACTGTCCCATCAAACACTCCCAGGGCAGGTGCAGCACAGGTTAGATACAGAGCAAAGCTCCCTCGACACTGCCCCACCAAACACTCCCAGGGCAGGTACAGCACAGGTTAGATACAGAGGAAAGCTCCCTCTACACTGCCCCATCAGATAGTCCCAGGGCAGGTACAGCATGGGTTAGATACAGAGCACAGCTCCCTCTACACTGCCCCATCAGATAGTCCCAGGGCAGGTACAGCACGGGTTAGATACAGAGTAAAGCTCGCTCTACACTGTCCCATCAATCACTCCCAGGGCAGGTACAGCACGGGTTAGATACAGAGTAAAGCTCCCTCGACACTGTCCCATCAAACACTCCCAGGGCAGGGATAGCACGGGTTAGATACAGAGTAAAGCTCCCTCTACACTGTCCCGTCAAGCACTCCCAGGGCAGGTACAGCATGGGTTAGATACAGAGTAAAGCCCCCTCGACACCGTCCCATCAAACACTCCCAGGGCAGGTACAGCACAGGTGAGATACAGAGTAAATCTCCCTCTACACTGCCCCATCAAACACTCCCAGGGTAGGTACAGCATGGGTTAGATACAGAGTAAAGCTCCCTCTACACTGACCCAGCAAACACTCCCAGGGCAGGTACAGCACGGGTTAGATACAGAGTAAAGCTCCCTCTACACTGTCACGTCAAACACTCCCAGGTCAGGTACAGCACGGGTTAAATACAGAGTAAAGCACCCTCTGCACTGTCCCATCAGACACTCCCAGGGCAGGTACAGCACAGGTTAGATACAGAGTAAAGCTCCCTCTACACTGTCCCATCAAACACTCCCAGGGCAGGTACAGCACGGGTTAGATAAAGAGGAAAGCTCCCTCTACACTGTCCCATCAAACACTCCCAGGGCAGGTGCAGCACAGCTTAGATACAGAGCAAAGCTCCCTCTACAATGCCCCATCAGATAGTCCCAGGGCAGGTACAGCACAGGTTAGATACAGAGTAAAACTCCCTCTACACTGTCCCAGCACACACTCCCAGGTCAGGTACAGCACGGGTTAGATACAGAGTAAATCTCCCTCTACACTGTCCCAGCACACACTCCCAGGGCAGGTACAGCACAGGTTAGATACAGAGTAAAGCTCCATCTACACTGTCCCATCAATCACTCCCAGGGCAGGTACAGCACGGGTTAGATACAGAGTAAAGCTCCCTCTACACTGTCCCATCAATCACTCCCAGGGCAGGTGCAGCACGGGTTAGATACAGAGTAAAGCTCCCTCTACACTGTCACATCAAACACTCCCAGGTCAGGTACAGCACGGGTTAAATACAGAGTAAAGCACCCTCTACACTGTCCCATCAGACACTCCCAGGGCAGGTACAGCACAGGTTAGATACAGAGTAAAGCTCCCTCTATACTGTCCTATCAAACACTCCTAGGGCAGGTACAGCACGGGTGAGATAAAGAGGAAAGCTCCCTCTACACTGTCCCATCAAACACTCGCAGGGCAGGTACAGCACAGGTTAGATACAGAGTAAAGCTCCATCTACCCGGCCCCATCAAACACTCCCAGGGCAGGTACAGCATGGGTAAGATACAGAGTAAAGCTCCTTCTACACTGTCCCATCAAACACTCCCAGGGCAGGTACAGCATGGGTTAGATACAGAGTAAAGCTCCCTGTAGGCTGTCCCATCAAATGCTCCCAGGGCAGGTACATCACGGGTTAGATACAGAGTAAAGCTCCCTCTACACTGTCCCATCAAACACTCCCAGGGCAGGTACAACACAGGTTAGATTCAGAGTAAAGCTCCCTCTACACTGTCCCATCAAACACTCCCAGGGCAGGTACAACACAGGTTAGATACAGAGTAAAGCTCCCTCTACACGGTCCCATCAAACACTCCCAGGGCAGGGACAGCACGGGTTAGATACAGAGTAAAGCTCCCTCTACACTGTCCCATCAAACACTCCCAGGGCAGGTAAATCACGGGTTAGGTACAGAGTAAAGATCCCTCTACACTGTCCCATCAAACACTCCCAGGGCAAGTACAGCACAGGTTAGATACAGAGTAAAGCTCCCTCTACACTGCCCCATCAAACACTCCCAGGGCAGGTACATCACGGGTTAGATACAGAGTAAAGCTCCCTCTGCACTGTCCCATGAAACACTCCCAGGGCAGATACAGCATGGGTTAGATACAGAGTAAAGCTCCCTGTACACTGTCCCATCAAACGCTCCCAGGGCAGGTACATCACGGTTTAGATACAGAGTAAAGCACCCTCTACACTGTCCCATCAAACACTCCCAGGGCAGGTACAGCACGGGTTAGATACAGAGTAAAGCTCCCTCTACACTGTCCCATCAAACACTCCCAGGGCAGGCACAGCACGGGTTAGATACAGAGTAAAGCTCCCTCTACACTGCCCCATCAAACACTCCCAGGGCAGGTACAGCATGGGTTAGATACAGAGTAAAGCTCCCTCTACACTGTCCCATCAAACACTCCCAGGGCAGGTACAGCATGGGTTAGATACAGAGTAAAGCTCCCTCTACACTGTCCCATCAAACATTCCCAGGGCAGGTACAGCACAGCTTAGATACAGAGCAAAGCTCCCTCTACACTGCCCCATCAGATAGTCCCAGGGCAGGTGCAGCACGGGTTAGATACAGAGCAAAACTCTCTCTACACTGCCCCATCAAACACTCCCAGGGCAGGTACAGCACAGGTTAGATACAGAGCAAAGCTCTCTCTACACTGCCCCATCAAACACTCCCAGGGCAGGTACAGCACAGATTAGATACAGAGTAAATCTCCCTCTACACTGTCCCATCAAACACTCCCAGGGCAGGTACAGCACAGGTTAGATACAGAGCAAAGCTCCCTCGACACTGCCCCACCAAACACTCCCAGGGCAGGTACAGCACAGGTTAGATACACAGGAAAGCTCCCTCTACACTGCCCCATCAGATAGTCCCAGGGCAGGTACAGCATGGGTTAGATACAGAGTACAGCTCCCTCTACACTGCCCCATCAGATAGTCCCAGGGCAGGTACAGCACGGGTTAGATACAGAGTAAAGCTCGCTCTAAACTGTCCCATCAATCACTCCCAGGGCAGGTACAGCACGGGTTAGATACCGAGTAAAGCTCCCTCTACACTGTCCGATCAAGCACTCCCAGGGCAGGTACAGCATGGGTTTAGATACAGAGTAAAGCCCCCTCTACACCGTCCCATCAAACACTCCCAGGGCAGGTACAGCACAGGTGAGATACAGAGTAAATCTCCCTCTACACTGCCCCATCAAACACTCCCAGGGCAGGTACAGCATGGGTTAGATACAGAGTAAAGCTCCCTCTACACTGCCCCATCAAACACTCCCAGGGCAGGTACAGCACGGGTTAGATACAGAGTAAAGCTCCCTCTACACTGTCCCATCAAACACTCCCAGGGCAGGTACAGCACAGGTTAGATACAGAGTAAAACTCCCTCTGCACTGTCCCAGCACACACTCCCAGGTCAGGTACAGCACGGGTTAGATACAGAGTAAATCTCCCTCGACACTGTCCCAGCACACACTCCCAGGGCAGGTACAGCACAGGTTAGATACAGAGTAAAGCTCCATCTACACTGTCCCATCAATCACTCCCAGGGCAGGTACAGCACGGGTTAGATACAGAGTAAAGCTCCCTCTACACTGTCCCATCAAACACTCCCAGGGCAGGGATTGCACGGGTTAGATACAGAGTGAAGCTCACTCTACACTGTCCCATCAAGCACTCCCAGGGCAGGTACAGCATGGGTTAGATACAGAGTAAAGCTCCCTCTACACTGTCCCATCAAACACTCCTAGGGCAGGTACAGCACGGGTTAGATAAAGAGGAAAGCTCCCTCTACACTGTCCCATCAAACACTCCCAGGGCAGGTAAAGCACGGGTTAGATACAGAGTAAATCTCCCTCTACACTGTCCCATCAAACACTCGCAGGGCAGGTACAGCACAGGTTAGATACAGAGTAAAGCTCCATCTACCCGGCCCCATCAAACACTCCCAGGGCAGGGACAGCATGGGTAAGATACAGAGTAAAGCTCCTTCTACACTGTCCCATCAAACACTCCCAGGGCAGGTACAGCATGGGTTAGATACAGAGTAAAGCTCCCTGTAGGCTGTCCCATCAAATGCTCCCAGGGCAGGTACATCACGGGTTAGATACAGAGTAAAGCTCCCTCTACACTGTCCCATCAAACACTCCCAGGGCAGGTACAACACAGGTTAGATACAGAGTAAAGCTCCCTCTACACTGTCCCATCAAACACTCCCAGGGCAGGTACAACACAGGTTAGATACAGAGTAAAGCTCCCTCTACACGGTCCCATCAAACACTCCCAGGGCAGGGACAGCACGGGTTAGATACAGAGTAAAGCTCCCTCTACACTGTCCCATCAAACACTCCCAGGGCAGGTAAATCACGGGTTAGGTACAGAGTAAAGCTCCCTCTACACTGTCCCATCAAACACTCCCAGGGCAAGTACAGCACAGGTTAGATACAGAGTAAAGCTCCCTCTACACTGCCCCATCAAACACTCCCAGGGCAGGTACATCACGGGTTAGATACAGAGTAAAGCTCCCTCTGCACTGTCCCATGAAACACTCCCAGGGCAGATACAGCATGGGTTAGATACAGAGTAAAGCTCCCTGTACACTGTCCCATCAAACGCTCCCAGGGCAGGTACATCACGGGTTAGATACAGAGTAAAGCACCCTCTACACTGTCCCATCAAACACTCCCAGGGCAGGTACAGCACGGGTTAGATACAGAGTAAAGCTCCCTCTACACTGTCCCATCAAACACTCCCAGGGCAGCCACAGCACGGGTTAGATACAGAGTAAAGCTCCCTCTACACTGCCCCATCAAACACTCCCAGGGCAGGTACAGCATGGGTTAGATACAGAGTAAAGCTCCCTCTACACTGTCCCATCAAACACTCCCAGGGCAGGTACAGCATGGGTTAGATACAGAGTAAAGCTCCCTCTACACTGTCCCATCAAACACTCCTAGGGCAGGTACAGCACGGGTTAGATAAAGAGGAAAGCTCCCTCTACACTGTCCCATCAAACACTCCCAGGGCAGGTAAAGCACGGGTTAGATACAGAGTAAATCTCCCTCTACACTGTCCCATCAAACACTCGCAGGGCAGGTACAGCACAGGTTAGATACAGAGTAAAGCTCCATCTACCCGGCCCCATCAAACACTCCCAGGGCAGGGACAGCATGGGTAAGATACAGAGTAAAGCTCCTTCTACACTGTCCCATCAAACACTCCCAGGGCAGGTACAGCATGGGTTAGATACAGAGTAAAGCTCCCTGTAGGCTGTCCCATCAAATGCTCCCAGGGCAGGTACATCACGGGTTAGATACAGAGTAAAGCTCCCTCTACACTGTCCCAT
>NW_028225179.1:124753837-124811281 GCF_052327205.1 Somniosus microcephalus
ATGATCGATTTCTCACTCGAAATGGAGAGCGAAGAAATTGACTCAGAGACTAAGGTCCTGAATTTAAACAAGGGGAATTATGATGCCATGAGACGGGAACTGAGTAGGTCTGATTGGACAACGTTCCTGGGAGGACTGGAGGTAGATAAACAATGGCAAACATTTAAAGATAGAATGACAAAATTGCAAAAATTGTTTATACCAATCTGGCATAAAAGGAAATCTAAAAAGGTGACTCAACCGTGGATAACAGGGGAAATTAGAGACAGCATAAAATCCAAAGATAGGGCGTATAAAATAGCCAAAAAAGCGCCAGAGCGGAAGATTGGGAACAGTTTAAGATAGAGCAAAGGAGGGCAAAGGGCATAATCAAGAGGGGCAAAATAGCTTACGAAAACAAGCTGGCGGAAAATATAAAAACTAACTCCAAAAGCTTTTATAAGTATATCAAAAGGAAAAGACTGGTGAAAACCAAAGTTGGTCCATTGCAGTCAGATACGGGGGAATATATAATGGGAAATAAGGAAATGGCAGATCAACTAAATGCATACTTTGGGTCAGTCTTTACGAAGGAAGACACAAAAAAACCTCCCTGGGATATCGGGAAAAATAGGGACATTGGCAAAGGAGGAACTGACGCAAATCAATATCTCTAAGGATATGGTGTTAAGGAAGCTAAAGGGATTGAAGGTGGACAAATCCCCAGGGCCTGATAACATGCATCCTAGGGTACTGAAGGAGGTGGCCCTAGAGATAGCGGATGCACTAAGGATGATTTTTCAGAATTCATTAGACTCGGGAACAGTGCCGATGGATTGGAGGGTAGCTAACGTTACCCCACTATTCAAAAAGGGGGGTAGGGAAAAAGCAGGTAATTACAGACCTGTAAGCCTTACATCAGTTGTGGGCAAAATGCTGGAGTCCATCATTAAGGATGAAATAGCGGAGCACTTAGCAAATGGGGACAGGATAGGACAGAGTCAACATGGATTTACAAAGGGTAAATCGTGCTTGACTAATCTATTGGA
The DNA here is from genome assembly GCF_052327205.1 of Somniosus microcephalus. Lineage (NCBI taxonomy): Eukaryota > Metazoa > Chordata > Chondrichthyes > Squaliformes > Somniosidae > Somniosus > Somniosus microcephalus. The sequence goes on from NW_028225179.1 coordinate 124,754,866, forward strand.
ATTTTTTGAGGGAGTAACTGGTAGAATAGATGGGGGAGAGCCAGTAGATGTGGTGTACCTGGACTTCCAAAAGGCCTTCGATAAGGTCCCACATAAAAGATTAGCATGGAAAATTGAGGCTCATGGGATAAAGGGGAAAGTTTTGGCGTGGATAGGGAACTGGCTGTCAGATAGAAAACAGAGAGTTGGAATAAACGGCTCATTTTCTGAATGGCAGGCAGTAACAAGTGGGGTACCACAGGGATCTGTCCTGGGCCCCCAGCTGTTCACAATTTACATTAATGACCTGGATCAGGGAGTCGGATGCAGCATTTCCAAATTTGCAGACGACACTAAACTAGGAGGTGGGGTGGGCTCAGAGGAAGAGACCAGGAAGCTCCAGAGCGATTTGGACAGACTGGGCGATTGGGCGGATAAATGGCAGATGCACTATAATGTGGACAAGTGCGAAGTTATCCACCTTGGGTGCAGGAACGGGAGGGCAAATTATTATTTAAATGGCAATAGATTGGGAGAGGGGAAGTACAGAGAGACCTGGGTGTTCTTGTACACCAGTCACTGAAGGCGAGCATGCAGGTGCAACAGGCGGTCAAGAAGGCAAACGGTATGCTGGCCTTCATAGCAAAAGGGTTAGAATACAGGAACAGGGATACCTTGCTGCAGCTGTACAGGGCACTGGTGAGACCACACCTCGAGTACTGTGTACAGTTTGGTCGCCTCATCTGAGGAAGGATGTTCTTGCCATGGAGGGGGTGCAGCGGCGATTCACCAGGCTGATACCAGGAATGGCGGGAATGACCTATGAGGAGAGACTATGTAGTTTAGGGATGTACACACTGGAGTTTAGAAGATTGAGAGGGGACCTCATAGAAGTGTATAAAATTCTGACAGGTCTAGACAGACTGGATGCAGAAGGAATGTTTCCCTTGGGGCGTGAGAACAGAACTAGAGGACATAATTTAAGGATAAGGGCTAAACCATTTAGGACAGAGATGAGGGGGAATTCTTCACTCAGAGAGTGGTGAACCTGTGGAACTCATTGCCACAGAGGGCAGTGTACGCCAGCTCATTAAATATATTTAAGAGGGAATTAGATATATTTCTAACGGGCAAAGGGGTTAAGGGTTTACGGAGAGAAGGCTGGGGACGGGGATACTGAATTAAAGGATCAGCCATGAATCTCAATCTAGAATGGCGGAGCAGGCACGAAGGGCCGAATGGCCTACTCCTGCTCCTTTCATTCTAGTATCTATGTATCTATGTACTGAGGAACCCCCTCCTCTACAAGTAACTGAGGACCCCCCCTCCTCCACAGTACCTGAGGAACCCCCTCCTCCCACAGTACTGAGGAACCCCCCTCCTCCACAGTACCTGAGAACCCTCCTCCCACAGTACCTGAGGATCCCCTCCTCCACAGTACCTGAGACCCTCCTCCCACAGTACCTGAGGATCCTCCTCCTCCATAGTACCGAGGAACCCCCTCCTCCCACAGTACCTGAGGACTCCCCACATACCGAGGGACCCCTCCTCCCACAGTACCTGATGACTCCTCCTCCCACAGTACCCGAGGGACCCCTCCTCTCCACAGTACCTGAGGACCCCCTCCTCCCACAGTACCTGAGGACTCGCTCCTCACAGTACCTGAGGACCCTCCTCCACAGTACCTAAGGACCCCCTCCTCCCACCAGTAATGAGGACCCCCTCCTCCCACAGTACCTGAGGAACCCCTCCTCCACAGTACCTGAGGACTCCGCTCCTCCCACAGTACCTGAGGACCCTCCTCCCACAGTACCTAAGGAACCCCTCCTCCCACAGTAACTGAGGACCCCCTCTCCTCCCCACAGTACCTGAGGAACCCCTCCTCCCACAGTAACTGAGGACCCCCCTCCTCCCACAGTACCTGAGGAACCCCTCTCCTCCCACAGTAACTGAGGACCCCCCTCCTCCCACAGTACCTGAGGAACCCCCTCCTCCCACAGTACCTGAGGAACCCCTCCCCCACAGTACCTGAGGAACCCCCTCCTCCCACAGTACCTGAGAACCCCCTCCTCCCACAGTACCTGAGGATCCCCCTCCTCCCACAGTACCTGAGGAACCCCTCCTCCCACAGTGCCTGAGGATCCCCCTCCTCCCATAGTACCCGAGGAACCCCCTCCTCCCACAGTACCTGAGGACTCCCCTCCTCCACAGTACCTGAGGAACCCCCTCCTCCCACAGTACCTGAGGACCCCCTCCTCCCACAGTACCTTGAGGACTCCCTCCTCCCACAGTACCTGAGGACCCCCCTCCCCCCACAGTACCTGAGGACCCCACTCCTCCCACAGTACCTGAGGAACCCCCTCCTCCCACAGTACCTGAGGAAACCCCTCCTCCCACAGTACCTGAGGAACCCTCCTCCCCACAGTACCTGAGGAACCCCCTCCTCCCACAGTACCTGAGGATCCCCCCTCCTCCCCACAGTACCTGAGGACCCCTCCTCCCACAGTACCTGAGGAACCCCCTCCTCCCACAGTACCTGAGGAACCCCTCCTCCCACAGTACCTGAGGACCCCCCTCCTCCCACAGTACCTGAGGACACCCCTCCTCCCACAGTACCTGAGGAACCCCCACCTCCCACAGTACCTGAGGGACCCCCTCCTCCCACAGTACCTGAGGAACCCCCTCCTCCACAGTACCTGAGGACCCCCCTCCTCCCACAGTACCTGAGGAACCCCTCCTCCCACAGTACCTAAGGAACCCCCCTCCTCCCACAGTACCTGAGGAACCCCCCTCCTCCCACAGTACCTGAGGAACCCCCTCCTCCCAGTATCTGAGGGACCCCCTCCTCCCACAGTACCTGAGGAACCCCCTCCTCCCACAGTACCTGAGGAACCCCCTCCTCCCACAGTACCTGAGAACCCCTCCTCCCACAGTACCTGAGGAACCCCCTCCTCCCACAGTACCTGAGGAACCCCCTCCTCCCACAGTACCTGAGAACCCCCCTCCTCCCACAGTACCTGAGGACCCCCCTCCTCCCACAGTACCTGAGGAACCCCTCCTCCCACAGTACCTGAGGAACCCCCTCCTCCCACAGTACCTGAGGACCCCCCTCCTCCCACAGTACCTGAGGAACCCCCTCCTCCCCACAGTACCTGAGGAACCCCCTCCCCCCACAGTACCTGAGGAACCCCCTCCTCCCATAGTACCTGAGGACACCCCTCCTCCCATAGTACCTGAGGACACCCCTCCTCCCCCAGTATCTGAGGGACCCCCCTCCTCCCACAGTACCTGAGGACACCCCTTCTCTCACAGTACCTGAGGAACCCCCCTCCTCCCACAGTACCTGAGGACACCCCTCCTCCCACAGTAACTGAGGAACCCCCTCCTCCCACAGTACCTGAGGGACCCCCTCCTCCCACAGTACCTGAGGGACCCCCTCCTCCCACAGCACCTGAGGACCCTCCTCCCACAGTACCTGAGGAAACCCCTCCTCCCATAGTACCTGAGGACCCCCCTCCTCCCACAGTACCTGAGGACCCCCCTCCTCCCGCAGTACCTGAGGAACCCCCTCCTCCCACAGTACCTGAGGAACCCCTCCTCCCACAGTACCTGAGGAACCCCCTCCTCCCACAGTACCTGAGGAACCCCCTCCTCCCGCAGTACCTGAGGAACCCCCCTCCTCCCACAGTACCTGAGGAACCCCCTCCTTCCACAGTACCTGAGGACCCCCCTCCTCACAGTACCTGAGGAACCCCCCTCCTCCCACAGTACCTGAGGAACCCCCTCCTCCCACAGTACCTGAGGACACCCCTCCTCCCACAGTACCTGAGGAACCCCCCTCTCCCACAGTACTTGAGGAACCCCCTCCTCCCACAGTACCTGAGGATCCCCCTCCTCCCACAGTACCTGAGGAACCCCCTCCTCCCACAGTACCTGAGGATCCCCCTCCTCCACAGTACCTGAGGAACCCCCTCCTCCCACAGTACCTGAGGACCCCCCTCCTCCCACAGTACCTGAGGACACCCCTCCTCCCACAGTACCTGAGGAACCCCCTCCTCCACAGTACTTGAGGAACCCCCTCCTCCCACAGTACCTGAGGAACCCCCTCCTCCCACAGTACCCGAGGGACCCCCTCCTCCCACAGTACCTGAGGAACTCCTCCTCCCACAGTACCCCGAGGGACCCCCTCCTCCCACAGTACCTGAGGGAACTCCCCGCTCCTCCCACAGTACCTGAGGATCCCCTCCTCCCACAGTACCTGAGGAACCCCCTCCCCCCACAGTACCTGAGGATCCCCCTCCCCCCACAGTACCTGAGGATCCCCTCCTCCCACAGTACCTAAGGAACCCCCTCCTCCCACAGTACCTGAGGACCCCCTCCTCCCACAGTACCTGAGGACCCCCCTCCTCCCACAGCACCTGAGGAACCCCCTCCTCCCACAGTAACTGAGAACCCCCTGCTCCCACAGTACCCGAGGGACCCCCTCCTCCCACAGTACCTGAGGAACTCCCTCCTCCCACAGTACCCGGGGGACCCCCTCCTCCCACAGTACCTGAGGACTCCCTCCTCCCACAGTACCCCGAGGGACCCCCTCCTCCCACAGTACCTGAGGACCCCCCTCCTCCCACAGTACCTGAGGACCCCCTCCTCCCACAGTACCTGAGGACTCGCTCCTCCCACAGTACCTGAGGACCCTCCTCCCACAGTACCTAAGGAACCCCCTCCTCCCACAGTAACTGAGGACCCCCCTCCTCCCACAGTACCTGAGGAACCCCCTCCTCCCACAGTAACTGAGGACCCCCCTCCTCCCACAGTACCTGAGGAACCCCCTCCTCCCACAGTAACTGAGGACCCCCCTCCTCCCACAGTACCTGAGGAACCCCCTCCTCCCACAGTACCTGAGGACCCCCCTCCTCCCACAGTACCTGAGAACCCCTCCTCCCCACAGTACCTGAGGATCCCCCTCCTCCCACAGTACCTGAGGACCCTCCTCCCACAGTGCCTGAGGATCCCCCTCCTCCATAGTACCCGAGGAACCCCCTCCTCCCACAGTACCTGAGGACTCCCTCCTCCCACAGTACCCGAGGGACCCCCTCCTCCCACAGTACCTGAGGACTCCCCTCCTCCCACAGTACCCGAGGGACCCCCTCCTCCCACAGTACCTGAGGACCCCTCCTCCCACAGTACCTGAGGACTCGCTCCTCCCACAGTACCTGAGGACCCTCCTCCCACAGTACCTAAGGAACCCCCCTCCTCCCACAGTAACTGAGGACCCCCCTCCTCCCACAGTACCTGAGGAACCCCCTCCTCCCACAGTACCTGAGGACTCGCTCCTCCCACAGTACCTGAGGACCCTCCTCCCACAGTACCTAAGGAACCCCCTCCTCCCACAGTAACTGAGGACCCCCCTCCTCCCACAGTACCTGAGGAACCCCCTCCTCCCACAGTAACTGAGGACCCCCCTCCTCCCACAGTACCTGAGGAACCCCCTCCTCCCACAGTAACTGAGGACCCCCCTCCTCCCACAGTACCTGAGGAACCCCCTCCTCCCACAGTACCTGAGGAACCCCCTCCCCCCACAGTACCTGAGGAACCCCCTCCTCCCACAGTACCTGAGAACCCCTCCTCCCACAGTACCTGAGGATCCCCCTCCTCCCACAGTACCTGAGGAACCCCCTCCTCCCACAGTGCCTGAGGATCCCCCTCCTCCCATAGTACCCGAGGAACCCCCTCCTCCCACAGTACCTGAGGACTCCCTCCTCCCACAGTACCTGAGGAACCCCCTCCTCCCACAGTAACTGAGGACCCCCCTCCTCCCACAGTACTTGAGGACTCCCTCCTCCCACAGTACCTGAGGACCCCCTCCCCCCACAGTACCTGAGGACCCCACTCCTCCCACAGTACCTGAGGAACCCCCTCCTCCCACAGTACCTGAGGAAACCCCTCCTCCCACAGTACCTGAGGAACCCCCTCCTCCCACAGTACCTGAGGAACCCCCTCCTCCCACAGTACCTGAGGATCCCCCTCCTCCCACAGTACCTGAGGACCCCCTCCTCCCACAGTACCTGAGGAACCCCCTCCTCCCACAGTACCTGAGGAACCCCCTCCTCCCACAGTACCTGAGGACACCCCTCCTCCCACAGTACCTGAGGAACCCCCACCTCCCACAGTACCTGAGGGACCCCCTCCTCCCACAGTACCTGAGGAACCCCCTCCTCCCACAGTACCTGAGGACCCCCCTCCTCCCACAGTACCTGAGGAACCCCCTCCTCCCACAGTACCTAAGGAACCCCCTCCTCCCACAGTACCTGAGGAACCCCCTCCTCCCACAGTACCTGAGGAACCCCCTCCTCCCCAGTATCTGAGGGACCCCCTCCTCCCACAGTACCTGAGGAACCCCCTCCTCCCACAGTACCTGAGGAACCCCCTCCTCCCACAGTACCTGAGAACCCCTCCTCCCACAGTACCTGAGGAACCCCCTCCTCCCACAGTACCTGAGGAACCCCCTCCTCCCACAGTACCTGAGAACCCCCCTCCTCCCACAGTACCTGAGGACCCCCCTCCTCCCACAGTACCTGAGGAACCCCCTCCTCCCACAGTACCTGAGGAACCCCCTCCTCCCACAGTACCTGAGGACCCCCCTCCTCCCACAGTACCTGAGGAACCCCCTCCTCCCACAGTACCTGAGGAACCCCCTCCCCCCACAGTACCTGAGGAACCCCCTCCTCCCATAGTACCTGAGGACACCCCTCCTCCCATAGTACCTGAGGACACCCCTCCTCCCCCAGTATCTGAGGGACCCCCCTCCTCCCACAGTACCTGAGGACACCCCTTCTCTCACAGTACCTGAGGAACCCCCTCCTCCCACAGTACCTGAGGACACCCCTCCTCCCACAGTAACTGAGGAACCCCCTCCTCCCACAGTACCTGAGGGACCCCCTCCTCCCACAGTACCTGAGGGACCCCCTCCTCCCACAGCACCTGAGGACCCTCCTCCCACAGTACCTGAGGAAACCCCTCCTCCCATAGTACCTGAGGACCCCCCTCCTCCCACAGTACCTGAGGACCCCCCTCCTCCCGCAGTACCTGAGGAACCCCCTCCTCCCACAGTACCTGAGGAACCCCTCCTCCCACAGTACCTGAGGAACCCCCTCCTCCCACAGTACCTGAGGAACCCCCTCCTCCCGCAGTACCTGAGGAACCCCCTCCTCCCACAGTACCTGAGGAACCCCCTCCTTCCACAGTACCTGAGGACCCCCCTCCTCTCACAGTACCTGAGGAACCCCCTCCTCCCACAGTACCTGAGGAACCCCCTCCTCCCACAGTACCTGAGGACACCCCTCCTCCCACAGTACCTGAGGAACCCCCTCCTCCCACAGTACTTGAGGAACCCCCTCCTCCCACAGTACCTGAGGATCCCCCTCCTCCCACAGTACCTGAGGAACCCCCTCCTCCCACAGTACCTGAGGATCCCCCTCCTCCCACAGTACCTGAGGAACCCCCTCCTCCCACAGTACCTGAGGACCCCCCTCCTCCCACAGTACCTGAGGACACCCCTCCTCCCACAGTACCTGAGGAACCCCCTCCTCCCACAGTACTTGAGGAACCCCCTCCTCCCACAGTACCTGAGGAATCCCCTCCTCGCACAGACTGCCTACAATCTCCCTTATCATTGGAACTGGTCACTGGATCGCCACGAGGATTTGGATCCCCACTCTGGAATCCCATGGGATTGAAGCCAGCCGTAGTCTCCTTATTTTTCCCCCTACCCCGACTACTACAACAGGGGCTAGGGCTGGAACCTGAAACCTACCTGGTCTGTAGACCTCCGTACTAACTGGGGCTTGGGGAAGTAAGGGAGGGAATTGGGGAGCGGAGTGAAGCTCCTGCACTGGTCGGAAGTTCAGCTGCAGGCCGGAGAGGAGGGAATGCTCGGAACCATTTCCCAAGTGCGGCGCGGGGTCGCTGCGGATTTCCTTGGCCCCTTTCCACCGCGAGTGAAAGGCATCTCTTGCTATTTGTCCTCCACAGGGACGCACTGCGAGCACGACATCGACGACTGCGCCGCCGCCGCCGCCAGCCGCGAGCTCAAGTGCTACCACGGCGGCCGGTGTGTGGACGGGATCGGTGGCTACGCCTGCGACTGCCAGCCGGGCTACGTCGGGGAGCGGTGCGAGGGCGACGTCAACGAGTGCCTTTCCAACCCGTGCGATGCCAGCGGGACGCAGAGCTGCGCGCAGTTGGCCAACGCTTACCGCTGCGAGTGTAAGCTCGGATACACAGGTCAGTGCCTCCCCCACCCCACCAGGGCCGGCAATGGGAACGTTAACAACGGGAGGAGGCCGTTCAGCCCCCTCGGGCCTGCTCCGCCATTCAATGAGATCATGGCCGAGCGGCACCTCAACTCCATTTTCCTGCCTTTACTCCACATCCCTTGTCACCACACGGGACTGCAGAGCTTCAAGAAGAAGATGACCCACCGCCTACTTCTCAAGGGCAACTGGGGTGGGCAATAAATGCCGGCGCCCACATCCCGGGAATGAGTAGTCATGAAAACTGATGCACCATTGGCATCGGGAGCAAGCATTCGAGGGCAACAGCCGAGTCGTCTCAGCCCCTAGACATAGAAACATAGAAGATAGGAGCAGGAGTAGGCCATTCGGCCCCTCGAGCCTGCTCCGCCATTCTATGAGATCATGGCTGATCATCCAAATTCAGTACCCGGTCCCTGCCTTCTCTCCATATCTCTTGATCCCTTTAGCCTTAAGAAATATATCCAACTCTTTCTTGAATATATTTAATGAATTGGCCTCTACCGCCCTCTGTGGCAGAGAATTCCACAGGTTCACCACTCTCTGGGTGAAGAAATTCCTCCTCATCTCTGTCCTAAATGGCTTACCCCTTATCCTTAGACTGTGACCCCTGGTTCTGGACTCCCCGGCCATCGGGAACATCCTTCCTGCATCTAGTCTGTCCAGACCTGTCAGAATTTTATAAGTTTCAATGAGATCCCCTCTCATTCTTCTGAACTCCAGTGAGTATAAGCCCAATCGACCCAATCTCTCCTCATACGTCATTCCTGCCATCCCAGCTATCAGTCTAGACCGCTTTCATATTTTGGCCTTGTCATTTATTCGCACCTTTCCCTACATTACAACACGTCAGACACACTTCATTGTCTGTGAAGCTCTTTGGAACATCCTGTGCTTGTGAATGGCGCTAAATAAATGCAATTAGTTTGTTCGTTTTTCCTTACTTTTCTTTTTTCTTTTTTCTTTTCTTTCTCTTCTTTTTTCTTTTCTTTCTTTTCTTTTTTCTTTTCTTTCTTCCATTTCTTCCCCCCATTTCTTCCCCCTCCGTCTCCCCATTCAGTTAGATCTCGACTGATCGGCACCTCGGCCCCATTGACCCGCCTTAGCTCCTGATCCCTCAATATCCTCACTCAACAATAGTCTACCGATCTCAGTCTTCAAAGCTCCAATTGACCCCCAGTATCCACAGTCTTTTGGGGGCGAGAGTTCCAGATTTCCACTACCCTTTGTGTGAAAAAATGCTTCCTGATTTCCCTCCTCAACTGCCTAGCTCTAATTTTAAGATGATGTCCCCTTGTTCTTGTTTCCCCCCCACAAGAGGAAATAGTTTCTCCGTATCTACCCTATCGAATGCTTTTAACATTTTAAACACATCGATCAGATCGCCCCTCAACCTCCTAAACTCCAGGTTCACCAGCGCGCTGAGTGCTTTCCAGGGCAAGGCTCCTCGTCGGACGGTGTTTTGGTAACCCGCTTGGCTGCGTTGTTGGCACACGCTGGTTCCGTTCGGTCGATTGGTGATCTGTTATCTTGCCCCCTCTGTCTCCGGCAGGTCAGCGCTGCGAGTCTGTGATTGACAACTGCAAATCCGGGCCCTGCAGGAATGGTGGCACCTGTGTCCTCGCCATCAACACGCCCTTTGGGTTCCTGTGCAAGTGCCCGCCGGTGAGTAAGGCAGCCTTTCGCCCGCCCCGTGGCATCACCGCGCGTCTTTGGCGGAGTCACTGAGGGAATGACTAGAGGAGGATCCGCAGAGGTGGGATCGACTGGGATTGCTCTGGGATTCGGTGGTAACTCGGGTGGGAGACAGGTGGCGGAGGTGGGGGGTGGGGGTGGGTGGGGGAGATTTCCTGTCTCATGAAAATGGCCGCAGTTCTGCCAGTGTCTCTGCCATTTCCGGGAGGTTGCTATTTGCCCGGTAAAAGGATGGAACGCTCAAACTGCCTCTTGTAGGGCAACAATAATGGCAAGGGGGCGGATCCAGGGCTGGGGACTCCCTACGCCCAGAGCTCCCACTCCTGGCTGGGGAGAGACGGACAAAGGCATTTAGCAGGTCAGATGCATAAGTCATTCCAAGCTGGTCCCCGGGTGCAAAAATCAATGGCGAGGGTTAATGGAATGTGAGAATCCATCACGAGAGAATTCGAGGGCAGATTTTCAGCTTATTGTCCAGGCGTGAAGCTGCCGTTGTCGATCAGCCAGTACACAAACCACCCCGGTTACATCTTTTCCTTGGTCCCCTGTGACTGGCGGCAGGTCCGCTGTGGCAGCTTCACGCCCAGGCGGCAAGTGGTAAATCCGCCATGTCGAGGATGTAAAAGTGGGGCGGTGCTGCTGCCATTGCTGGTTAGACTTCATCTGGAATGTCGGCTGGGATTTTACACTGCAGCGTTTCAAGGGGGTGCATATCGGAAAATTTCCGGCCTCTGATTGTCCGACATAATCGGCCGCAATATCGCGGGCTATGGGTGCGGAATTTCCCAGCATACACCAGGAGTGTGGATGCAGACTTACATATCAATTGTGATTAAACATGCATTTATATAGAGCCTTTAATGTAGTAAAATTGTCCCAAGGCGCTTCACAGGAGCGTTACCGGACAAAAAATTTGACACCGAGCCACATAAGGAGATAGTGGAACAGGTGACCAAAAGCTTGGTCAAAGAGGTAGGTTTTAAGGAGCGTCTTTAAAGGAGGAGCGAGGAGGAGAGGTTTAGGGAGAGCTTCAGGCCTAGGCGGCTGGTGGAGCGAAGGGACTGGAGGCTGCGCACGAGAAACATTCGATTTTTGGACGCCCCATCTTGTGTGTTCCGAGTAGGTGTCGTGCCTCCTAGCAACGTAAGACAGGCTCTCAATTGGTCAGTGCCATTGAAGAGCAGTGACTGACGATTCGCCATTTCAAGGAGCGATCAGTTTTTTTTTTGATTCTTCTTTCCAGGACTACGACGGAGGAAAGTGCGAAAACTACAACTCGTGCAACTCCTGGCCCTGCCAAAACGGGGGGATTTGCATCTCGGGCCGGTGCGCCTGCCTGCCGGGCTTTGCGGGCCTGGACTGCTCGGCCCCGCGAGCCAGCCGCTGCTCCGCCGGCGCGTGCCAGAACGGGGGCACCTGCGTGGCGTGGGCCAAGGAGCCCTACTTCTTCTGCCGCTGCCCTCCCCGCTTCCGAGGCCTCCGCTGCCAGAGCCTGGAGGCGGGCCGCAACCGCTCGGCCGGGGCCGCTTGCCGGGCCGACCGCTGCGCCGCCCGGGCTGGCGACGGCTCCTGCGACCCGGCCTGCAATACCCCGGCCTGCCACTGGGACGGGGGCGACTGCGCCGGTGACCCCTGGAGGAAGTGCGCGCTGGAGGAGCTCTGCCGGCCCAGCTTCAAGGACGGCAAGTGCGACGAGCCGTGCAACACCATCGAGTGCCAGTTCGACGGCTTTGACTGCCAGGAGCAGAAGGCCACATGCAAGTGAGTGAGCAGTGTTTCCCGAGGGGGACCCAGGGCCTTCTAAAGAAAGGCTGGCATTTATACAGCGCCGTTTCATGAAGTACTTTTTGAAGTGGAGTCACTGTTGTAATGTGGGAAACGCGGCAGCCAATTTGCGCCCAGCAAGATCCCACAAACAGCAACATAACAATGACCAGATAATCTGGTTTATTTTTAATGATGTGGGTTGAGGATAAACATTGGCCAGGACACCAGGGAGAACTCCCCTGGTCTTCTTCCAAATAGTGCCGAGGGATCTATAACGTCCGCCTGAGAGGGCAGACGGGGCCTTGGTTTAATGACTCAGCCCTGTGCGCTAATTGGCTGCTGCGTTTCCTACATTTCAGCAGTGACTACACTTCAAAAATACTTCATTGGCCATAAGAACATAAGAATTAGGAGCAGGATTCAGCCACACGGCCCCTTGAGCCTGCTCCACCATTCAAATAAGACCATGGCTGATCATCGACCGCAACTCCACTTTCCCGCCCGATCGCCATATCCCTTGATGCCCCGAGAGTCCAAAAATCTATCTATGTCAGCCTTGACTATACTCAAAGACTCAGCATTCACAGCCCTCTGGGGCAGGGAATTCCAAAGATTCATAACCCTCTGAGTGAAGAAATTCCGTCTAATCTCAGTCTTAAATGGCCGACCCCCTATCCTGAGACTATGCCCCCTAGTTCCAGACTCTCCAGCCAGGGGCAACAACCGCTCAGCATCGACCCTGTCAATCCCCCCTCAGAATCTTGTATGTTTCAATGAGATCACCTCTCATTCTTCTAAACTCCAAAGTGTATAGGCCCATTCTACACAGTAAAGTGCTTTAAGACGTCCTGAGGTTGTGAAAGGCGCTATAGAAATGTCTGTCTGTCTTTCTTTCTCTCTCTCTCACTTTCTATTTCCTTCTTTCTTTCTTTCTCTTTCTTTTCCTTTTCTTCCGTTCATTTGTTCTTTCTTTCTTTCCTTCCTTCATCCTTCCTCCCATTCTTCCTTGCCCTGTCTAACCGCTGCCTTGTCTCGACAGCCCTCGTTATGACATGTACTGCAAGCACCATTACAATGACGGCCACTGCGACAAGGGCTGCAGCTCGGCCGACTGCGGCTGGGACGGCATGGACTGCTCCCCCCCGGAGGCGGGGAACTTTGCCGGAGGCACCCTGGTCCTGGTGGCCTTCCTGAACCCGCAGAAGCTGCAGCGCAGCCTCTCCAGCTTCCTCTGGAACCTGGGCCTCGTGCTGCACTCCACCGTGCGGGTCAAGAAGGCCAAGAGCGGGGAGGACATGGTCTATCCATATTATGGCCGGGAGGACCTGGACAACCTGACGGCTTTGGTCTACAACATAAGCGCCCCGGGAAGGAAGCGCATGGTGAGGGAGCTCGCCCTGCCCGAGGAGGAGGGAGTCAGGACCACGCCGGAACCAGAACGTAAAGTCATTGGGTAAGAACTCCAGCAAAAACGGTAGACCTTTGCTAACCGGGCAGCTAATAGGCACTGGACAAGGCATATATTAGGACACAGGATGATACCAGAACTGAGGGGTTATAACTATCAGGAAAGATTGAACAGCCTGGGATTATTTCTCTAGAAAAGAGAGGTGACCTGATAGAAGTCTTTATAATTATGAAAGGGGTTTGATAGGGAAGAGGTAGAGAAGATGTTTCCACTTGTGGGGGAGACCAGAACTAGGAGCCATAAATAAGAACATAAGAACATAAGAAATAGGAGCAGGAGTCGGCCACTTGGCCCCTTGAGCCTGCTCCACAATGCAATAAGATCATGGCTGATCTTGGGCTCAAAACCATTTCCCTGCCCGCTCCCCATAACACTTCACTCCCTTATCTTGCAAAGATCTGTCTATCTCCACCTTAAATGTATTTAATGACCCAGCCTCCACAGCTCTCTGGGGCAGAGAATTCCACAGATTTACGACCCTCTGAGAGAAGAAATTCCTCCTCATCTCAGTTCTAAAAGGGTGACCCTTTATTCTGAGACTGTGCCCCCGAGTTCTAGATTTCCCCACGAGGGGAAACATCCTCTCTGCATCTACCTTGTCGAGCCTCCTCAGTTTCTTATATGTTTCCATAAGATCACCTCTCATTCTTCTAAACCCCAATGAGTATAGGCCCAGCCTGCTCAACCTTTCCTCATAAGTCAACCCCTCATCTCAGGAATTAACCACGTGAATCGTCTCTGAACTGCCTCCAATGCAAGTATATCCTTCCTTAAATAAGGAGACCAAAACTGTACGCAGTACTCAAGGTGTGGTCTCACCAATACCCTGTACAGTTGTAGCAGGACTTCCCTGCTTTTATACTCCAACCCCCTTGAAATAAAGGCCAACATTCCATTTGCCTTTTTGTTTACTTGCTGTACCTGCATGCTAACTTTTTGTGTTTCATGCACAAGGACCCCCAGGTCCCTCTGTACTGCAGCATTTTGTAATCTCTCTCCATTTAAATAATAATTTGCTTTTTTATTTTTCCTGCCAAAGTGTATAACCTCACAAATATAGGACAGTCACTAATAAATCTAATAAGGAATTCAGGAGAAACTTCTTTACACAGAGAGTGGTTAGAATGTGGAACTCACTACCACAGGGAGTGGTTGAGGCAAATAGCATAGATGCATTTAAGGGGAAGCTAGAACTTGAGGGGAAAAAGGAATAGAAGGACATGTTGCTAGGGTTAGATGAGGTAGGGTGGCAGAAGACACGTGTAGCATCAGCACTGGCAATGGCCCATTGGGCCGACTGGCCTGTTTCTGTAAATACCATGTAATACTGACTCTCACCTCTACTGTCTTTTACTGAACCGGAAGGTCCATCGTATTTGTGGAGATCAACAAACAGCCCTGCCTGGAGACGTACACCGCCTGCTTCCCCACCGTCTTCGATGCGGCCGCGTTTGTCGCTGCACTGACCTCCTCTGAGAACGGGGAGCAGGAGTTCCCCTTCCCACTGGGAGCTGTCGCCGTGATGCCTGAGGAAGGTCAGTCAGTCAGTCTTTACAAATCGCCCATGCGCGCGAGTCGTCACTGTCGGACTCCGTTCGCTGACCCGTGTAGCCATTTCCTCACCCCCCCGCCCCACGAATGCCCCAGCTTGGGGTGGAGCCACTCCACACACCATCCGCCAAGCCGAGAGGAGGAGCGGGTTGATTACCTCCCAGTAATTGGGTGCGAGGAATTACTTGAGGAGTACTGTCTGTGGGTAGGGCGACGCATCACGGCTAACTAGATATGAGAATGGATGAATATTCTGCATGATTAGCTCCAGAGGTCAAGGAATATTGCTTCAGAACTTTCTCTCAAGAGATTAATGGACGGGGCAGGCTCCATGGTAGAGTCTGTGGAAAGAGTGGGTTGAAGAGGCCCTTTCTTGTTCCAGGCTTTCTTACACTCTTTAAACTACTTGTTGCATCTGTCAATGTGAAGATTGTGAATACACAACACTATCATATAACCAAATATCGACACCGCTGTCTCAGCCACTGAGTTAGAGGCTGGGCAGAACTTGTGGTTTTAATTTACTCATAAACTACAGCAGAGTCTATTTACTCAGCAAACAGAGTCTATTCAACAAGCAGTCTATTTACTAAGAAAACAGAGTCTACTTACTCAAACTACAGCAGAATCTACTTACTCAAACTACAGCAGAATAGTCAGAGCCCACTGACTCCCACAGCTACCTGGACTACACTTCCTCCCACCCCGCCTCCTGTAAGGACTCTATTCCATTCTCCCAGTTTCTCCAACTCCGCCGCATCTGTTCCGACGATGCCACCTTCCACACCAGTGCTTCCGACATGTCTTCCTTTTGCCTCAACCGAGGAATCCCCTCTACCGTGGTTGACTCGGCCCTTGACCGTGTCCGTTCTATTTCCCGCACTTCTGCTCTCACCCCTGCCCCTCCCTCCCGGAACCACGATAGGGTTCCCCTTGTCCTCACCTTTCACCCCACCAGCCTCCACATTCAACAGATCATCCTCCGCCATTTCCGCCACCTTCAACGTGATCCCACCACCAAACGCATCTTCCCCTCCCCTCCCCTTTCAGCATTCCATAGGGATCGCTCCCTCCGAGACACCCTGGTCCACTCCTCTATCACCCCCAGCACCACTTCCCCTTCGCCCGGCACCTTCCCGTGCAAGCGCAGGAGATGTAACACCTGCCCCTATACCTCCCCCCTTCCCACTGTCCAGGGCCCCAAACACCCCTTCCAGGTGAAACAGCGATTTACTTGTACTTCTTGCAATCTAGTATACTGTATTCGCTGCTCACGATGTGGTCTCCTCTACATTGGGGAGACCGAACGCAGATTGGGTGACCGCTTTGCGGAACACCTCCGTTCAGTCCGTAAGGGTGACCCCGAGCTTCCGGTCACCTGTCATTTTAATTCACCGCTCCATTCCCACTCAGACCTCACTGTACTCGGGCTCTTGCATTGTTCCACGGAAACCCAGCGTAAACTCGAGGAACAGCACCTCATCTTCTGATTAGGCACTTTACAGCCTTCCGGACTCAATATCGAGTTCAACAATTTCAGATAATAACCTCGGCCCCTATTACATTTTTATATATATTTTTTTTCCACACCTTTGTTTTGGCCCTTCCCCCTTTTTCTCTCTCCCACGTGGCAGCTGTCTCTCATTCTGCCAGTGCATTTCACACCTAATCTAGAGCCGTCTTTTGTCTCCACTAGTCCTATCACCATCTCGTTTGTTTTGAATACCTCTTAATGTCTCTTCACTTCTCTTTTGCTCTCTCATCCCCATTTCCCAGCCCCCAAACTGGCCTCTTAATCAGTTTAATTTCCTGTGTTTTTTCAGTCTTGACAAAGGGTTTCGACCTGAAACGTTGACTCTATTTCTCTCTCCATGGATGTTGCCTGACCTGCTGAGTATTTCCAGCATTTTCTGTTGTTATTTCTGATTTCCAGCATCCGCAGTATTTTGCTATCGTACAGCAGAGTCTACTTACTCAAACTACAGCAGAGTCTACTTCCTCATCAGCTACAACAAAGAGTCTCCTGCGTAGATCAGGATTATTTCTCCTGCAAAATGCAGTGAGTGGAGGATCGTTACCTAATACAAATAATGTATG
This sequence comes from Somniosus microcephalus, assembly GCF_052327205.1. Classification (NCBI taxonomy): domain Eukaryota; kingdom Metazoa; phylum Chordata; class Chondrichthyes; order Squaliformes; family Somniosidae; genus Somniosus; species Somniosus microcephalus. Next base: position 124,771,735 of record NW_028225179.1, read on the forward strand.
TGTGTAAAATCGATCCCAGTCACTCGCAGCAGTGCGGTCTCCAGGCGTGATTGACGGGGTAATTACCCAATCATCACTGTTCCAGACGGGACCTGCGGGGTCACTATATGCAGCCACCATATATGAATTGACCTGAAGGTGGTAGATGTGCGTTGGTCTGGCCCCTGCCCCATTGCGTTACCTCTCTAATCCTTCTCTTTGAACCCATAGCCGTCTCGTTTCCATGGGAGCTGACCAGCATTTCGCTCGCCATCCTCTTTGCCGTCGCTGTCGGAATCTTCGTCGGCATTCACGTTGCCAAGCAACCAAAACGCAAGCGCGGCCCGCTCTGGCTGCCCCCCGGCTTCGCCCCAAACAAGGAGTCCAAGAACTACAAGAGGAGGGAGCCAGTGGGGGAAGACTCCATAGGGATGAAGTAAGTGGGTGGGAGGGGGCGAGGGTCGGGGGGGGGAGAAATATGATGCTGCATTGCTTGCACTGATCTGTTGGGTGTGGCGGGCTCGCTGGCAAGAAATGCTCCCCGCTGGCCGCAGCAGAGACCGCTGCATGATTTGCCAATTCCCGATCCGCACGCTGCACGATGACGGGACCTCGCTAACTCTGGTCCTTGGGATGGTCAATGTTTGACTCTAGATATACCCCAATCGGTTTATACTTAACTGGTTCGACAACGCCTCAGTTGTAAAACTCTCACCCTTGGGTTCAAATCCCTCCATGGCCTACAACCCTCCGTGGTCTCTTCGCTCCTCCAATCCTCCATTACTGGCATCTTGCGCATCCCAGATTTTCATCGCTCCACCACTGGTGGCCGTGCCTTCAGCATCCTAGGCCCTAAGCTCTGGAATTCCCTCCCTAAATCTCTCCGCCTCTCTCTCCTCTTTTAAGATGCTCCTTAAAACCTACCTCTTTGACCAAGATTTTAGTTATCTATCCCAACGTCTCCTTATGTGGCTGGGTGTCAGTTTTTGGCTGATAACGCTCCTGTGAAGCGCCTTGGGATGTTTTACTACGTTAAAGGTGCTTTATAAATGCAAGTTGTTGTTGTCTACAAAGTACAGCCTTCCAGCCTTAACACTGGGTTTAACAACCTTTGATCTTAACCCCAGCTCCCATTTTCTCAGACAATGGGTGCTGGTGATGGAGGATGGCTGCACTAGAGCCACTGGGAGTGGAGGAGGTGAAGCTGGTGCTTGGGGTGGGGAACCCCTGTTGGTACGTGGCCGGTTGGGTGGTCTGCACCCCTGGGGTCTACCCGCCTTTCTCTGCCACATTCCCGGACCACGGCATCCTTCTCCTCCTTGCCAGATTGTCCCAGCTTCCCTCCTGCTATTCTGCCATTCCCATTTACACCTCCTCTAGATCCAGCTTTTGTTTCTTTACTTGCCCCGTTATCATCTCATTTTACCTTGCTCCATCATCCCTTTTGTCATTTAATCACTCCTGCCCTCCACCCTATCGCAGATCTTCCCTTTTGTACTTTCCTTCCCTCCCACAACCCCACCCCACCATTTACCTGTACTTGCTTAAAACCTGTTACATTTCCAACATTCTTCCAGTTCTGATGAAGGGTCATCGACCTGAAACGTTAACTCTGTTTCTCTCTCCACAGCTGCTGCCTGACCTGTTGAGTGTTTCCAGTGCTTTCTGTTTTTATTTTATACTTTCTCACCCTCTCCAGTTTGCTCTCCCTAATCCCGCCTCTCCTGAAGCACCTTGGCCCAAGAGGCCATTCTTGATGTGTTGGCGTTGGCTGCTGTTCAGCTGCTGTCCACACCTGATGTCCGCACACACATCATCGGATAGCGCTCCGGAGTAGGAGCACAGGGGCATTTTCCTTTCCCTCCCCATACCCCCACCACACCGCCCCCCCCCACCTCACCCAAGCCCACATATGTAGCACCTACCGCCCCTGAAACCAACTCACGCAGCACGGACCAGGGCACAACATCCTTAATCTATGATCCTGCTTATTACTGCCCAAAACTGCTGGATTAACCATGTTTAGGTCAGTTGGGTAAGGCTGCATTGCCCAATGTCCCCATTTGTAACTCTGGACCAATCTGAGAGGGTTAAAGGAAGGCGACACTGAGGGGGATGAGGAGGTCCACATCTGTATTACCCTGGGAGTGCAAGAGGAAGCGGACGATTGTCACATCTGTATTACTCTGGGAGTGTAAGGGGAAGTGGATGCGTGTTCCACATCTGTATTACTCTGGGAGTGTAAGGGGAAGCGGATGCGTGTTCCACATCTGTATTACTCTGGGAGTGTAAGGGGAAGTGGATGCATGTTCCACATCTGTATTACTCTGAGATAGGTGAGGAGTTCTACAGCTATATTACACTGGGAGCAGAGGAGGAAGGGGAGACTGAGATAGGTGAAAAGTTCCACATCTATATTACACTGGGAGCAGAGGAGGAAGGGGAGACTGAGATAGGTGAAAAGTTCCACATCTATATTACACTGGGAGCAGAGGAGGAAGGGGAGACTGAGATAGGTGAAAAGTTCCACATCTATATTACACTGGGAGCAGAGGAGGACAGTGACACTGACGGAGGGAGCAAGATCCACAATCTTGATGTCCTGGCGAAGAATGAGTTGGTGCAATGAGTCCTGAATTCCACCCAGTGAAGATGCAGAGAGGAGGAGGAAGAAGAGCATGTGTTGGGGGGGGGGGGAGTTGATATTTGGAGCTTGGGAGAAATGAGAGGCAAATACAGTCGAACATGAACCATAGTAATATCGATAAACCAGAGAGAAAGGGAAGGTTATGAAGATAAGTTCTGATGGTGTTAGTGTCTCTTCTTACTGTGCACTGTTATTCCCAGGATCCTGAACCAGGAAACTGACTGTGAAGATGAAGAAGATAATCAGAATTCCTTAGTGGAAAGCCTGCCCAGCAACAAGAAGTCCAAGGTAATGATGAGCAGAGAAGGTTAAGGGGAGATTTAACAGAGGTGTTCAAAATTATGAAAGGTTTTGAGAGAGTAAATAAGGAGAAACTGTTTCCACTGGCAGGAGGGTCAGTAACCAGAGGACACAGATTTAAGGTAATTGGCAAAAGAACCAGAGGCGAGATGAGGAGAATTTTTTTTACGCAGTGCGCTGTGATCTGGAATGCGCTGCCTGAAAGCAGATGCAATAGTAACTTTCAAATGGGAATTGGATAAATACTCGAAGGGGAAAAAATTGTAGGGCTATGGGGAAAGAGCGGGGGGGGGCGCGGAGGGGTGCGACTAATTGAATAGTTCTTTCAAAGAGCCGTCACAGGCATGATGGGCCGAATGGCCTCCTTCTATGCTGTCCATTTCGATGAAGGGTCAAAGTGTTTGCTCGTTGCAGAGGTCGTTCATTTAATTTGAATTACTGTCACACCGAGACGTACCGCAAACTGTACGGTTCCTGCGCTTCACCGTGTGATGATAACTCACTGTGAGGTGCACTGATCACCGAGAGCCAGACTCCCGGAGGCTCATCGTTCACACACAGCTGAGTCTGGTGACAGTTGGAGGGAGATGTTGGGTGGCTTTTTGGACAGTTTCTGAAGTGGCGTCGGACTCCGCCCTTACCGTCGTGTCTGGTAGATTCCCGATTACTAACGCCTTTTATTTGTAATGGCGATTGAACCAGGGCCAAGCAAACCCACTCTGGGTAAAATTAAAGGGCCAGGCCCGAGGCCTGTGGTAAAGCCTGACTGAGCATGTGGAGTGTGCCTCACTCCTGCTCCCGCTGTGTTCAGCAAGTAAAGAAAGACTGGCATTTCTATAGCGCCCTTCACAACCTCAGGACGTCCAAAAGTGCTTTACAGCCAATGAAGTACTTCTTGAAGTGTAACTGGTGTAATGTAGGAAACACAGCAGCCAATTTGCGCACAGCAAGATCCCACAATGGGCGACGTGATAAATGACCAGATTATCTGTCTTTTTTGATGTTGGTTGAGGGATAAATATTGGCCAGTCCACCAGGGATAACTCCCCTGCTTTTCTTCAAAATAGTGCCATTGGATCTTTCACCTCCACCTGAGATGGCAGGCGGGGCCTTGGTTTAACATCTCATCCGAAAGACGGCACCTCCGACAGCGCGGCGCTCCCTCAGCAATGGCACTGGGAATCTCGGCCTAGATTATGTGCTCAACTCTCTGGGTTGGGGCCTAGAACCCACTCTGACTGAGAGGCGAGAGTGTGCTGCCCACTGAGTCACGGCTGACACCTCGCAGGATGTCCACGTGAGCCTGCACCCGAGGGAGAAGGGAAAAAAGGGTGAAGGGAAGTGTTCAGCTGCTTTTGTGCTAACATGACGTGTGTGCGTGTGATTGGTTGCAGCTCGAGGAGACCCCGATGCTGTCTGATGACCGGAAGTGGACCCAGAAACACATCAAGGCCGTTGTCTACGCCCCCCAGTCTGTAGCACAGACCCCACCACAAGAGAATACAGAGAGCGTGGATGTTGACGTGAGGGGCCCAGGTACATAGACGCTTGGGCCATACGGACTGGGAGGCCTTGGGTTCCATCCTCCCCCTGCCCCGAGTCTGTGTCAAGTGAACTGATCTCAGTCAGGGTGGCGGTAGAAGGGCTACAGTGGGCCTCAGCACCCCTGGGCAGGCAGGGGGTGGGGAGCGGCATCAGCCAGTGTCTCTGCTCCTGATTACTGTGGGGGGGGGGAATCAGCCAGTGTCTCTGCTCCTGATTACTGTGGGGGGGGGGAATCAGCCAGTGTCTCTGCTCCTGATTACTGTGGGGGGGGGGAATCAGCCAGTGTCTCTGCTCCTGATTACTGTGGGGGGGGAATCAGCCAGTGTCTCTGCTCCTGATTACTGTGGGGGGGGAATCAGCCAGTGTCTCTGCTCCTGATTACTGTGGGGGGGGGGGGAATCAGCCAGTGTCTCTGCTCCTGATTACTGTGGGGGGGGGGGGCATCAGCCAGTGTCTCTGCTCCTGATTACTGTGGGGGGGGGGAATCAGCCAGTGTCTCTGCTCCTGATTACTGTGGGGGGGGGAATCAGCCAGTGTCTCTGCTCCTGATTACTGTGGGGGGGGGGAATCAGCCAGTGTCTCTGCTCCTGATTACTGTGGGGGGGGGGGGGAATCAGCCAGTGTCTCTGCTCCTGATTACTGTGGGGGGGGGGAATCAGCCAGTGTCTCTGCTCCTGATTACTGTGGGGGGGGCGGGTGTCAGCCAGTGTCTCTGCTCCTGATTACTGTGGGGGGGGGAATCAGCCAGTGTCTCTGCTCCTGATTACTGTGGGGGGGGGGAATCGGCCAGTGTCTCTGCTCCTGATTACTGTGGGGGGGGGAATCAGCCAGTGTCTCTGCTCCTGATTACTGTGGGGGGGGGGGGAATCAGCCAGTGTCTCTGCTCCTGATTACTGTGGGGGGAGGGGGGAATCAGCCAGTGTCTCTGCTCCTGATTACTGTGGGGGGGGGGAATCAGCCAGTGTCTCTGCTCCTGATTACTGTGGGGGGGGGGGAATCAGCCAGTGTCTCTGCTCCTGATTACTGTGGGGGGAGGGGGGAATCAGCCAGTGTCTCTGCTCCTGATTACTGTGGGGGGGGCGGGGAATCAGCCAGTGTCTCTGCTCCTGATTACTGTGGGGGGAGGGGGGAATCAGCCAGTGTCTCTGCTCCTGATTACTGTGGGGGGGGGGGGAATCAGCCAGTGTCTCTGCTCCTGATTACTGTGGGGGGAGGGGGGAATCAGCCAGTGTCTCTGCTCCTGATTACTGTGGGGGGGGGGAATCAGCCAGTGTCTCTGCTCCTGATTACTGTGGGGGGGGGGAATCAGCCAGTGTCTCTGCTCCTGATTACTGTGGGGGGGGGGGAATCAGCCAGTGTCTCTGCTCCTGATTACTGTGGGGGGGGGAATCAGCCAGTGTCTCTGCTCCTGATTACTGTGGGGGGGGGAATCAGCCAGTGTCTCTGCTCCTGATTACTGTGGGGGGGGGAATCAGCCAGTGTCTCTGCTCCTGATTACTGTGGGGGGGGGGGGGGGGAATCAGCCAGTGTCTCTGCTCCTGATTACTGTGGGGGGGGGGTGTCAGCCAGTGTCTCTGCTCCTGATTACTGTGGGGGGGGCGGGAGTCAGCCAGTGTCTCTGCTCCTGATTACTGTGGGGGGGGGGGACTCGGCCAGTGTCTCTGCTCCTGATTACTGTGGGGGGGGGGGGGAATCAGCCAGTGTCTCTGCTCCTGATTACTGTGGGGGGGGGGGGGGAATCAGCCAGTGTCTCTGCTCCTGATTACTGTGGGGGGGGGAATCGGCCAGTGTCTCTGCTCCTGATTACTGTGGGGGGGGGAATCAGCCAGTGTCTCTGCTCCTGATTACTGTGGTGGGGGGAATCAGCCAGTGTCTCTGCTCCTGATTACTGTGGGGGGGGGGGGGGAATCAGCCAGTGTCTCTGCTCCTGATTACTGTGGGGGGGGGAATCAGCCAGTGTCTCTGCTCCTGATTACTGGGGGGGGGGGGGGGAATCAGCCAGTGTCTCTGCTCCTGATTACTGTGGGGGGGGGGAATCAGCCAGTGTCTCTGCTCCTGATTACTGTGGGGGGGGGGGAATCAGCCAGTGTCTCTGCTCCTGATTACTGTGGGGGGGGGGGAATCAGCCAGTGTCTCTGCTCCTGATTACTGTGGGGGGAGGGGGGAATCAGCCAGTGTCTCTGCTCCTGATTACTGTGGGGGGGGGGGAATCAGCCAGTGTCTCTGCTCCTGATTACTGTGGGGGGAGGGGGGAATCAGCCAGTGTCTCTGCTCCTGATTACTGTGGGGGGGGTGGAATCAGCCAGTGTCTCTGCTCCTGATTACTGTGGGGGGGGGGGGTGGAATCAGCCAGTGTCTCTGCTCCTGATTACTGTGGGGGGGGGGGGGAATCAGCCAGTGTCTCTGCTCCTGATTACTGTGGGGGGGGGTGGAATCAGCCAGTGTCTCTGCTCCTGATTACTGTGGGGGGGGGGAATCAGCCAGTGTCTCTGCTCCTGATTACTGTGGGGGGGGGGAATCAGCCAGTGTCTCTGCTCCTGATTACTGTGGGGGGGGGGTGGAATCAGCCAGTGTCTCTGCTCCTGATTACTGTGGGGGGGGGGAATCAGCCAGTGTCTCTGCTCCTGATTACTGTGGGGGGGGGGGAATCAGCCAGTGTCTCTGCTCCTGATTACTGTGGGGGGGGCGGGTGTCAGCCAGTGTCTCTGCTCCTGATTACTGTGGGGGGGGCGGGTGTCAGCCAGTGTCTCTGCTCCTGATTACTGTGGGGGGGGGGAATCAGCCAGTGTCTCTGCTCCTGATTACTGTGGGGGGGCGGGTGTCAGCCAGTGTCTCTGCTCCTGATTACTGTGGGGGGGGCGGGGAATAAGCCAGTGTCTCTGCTCCTGATTACTGTGGGGGGGGGGGAATCAGCCAGTGTCTCTGCTCCTGATTACTGTGGGGGGAGGGGGGAATCAGCCAGTGTCTCTGCTCCTGATTACTGTGGGGGGGGGGGGGAATCGGCCAGTGTCTCTGCTCCTGATTACTGTGGGGGGGGGAATCAGCCAGTGTCTCTGCTCCTGATTACTGTGGGGGGGGGGAGGGAATCAGCCAGTGTCTCTGCTCCTGATTACTGTGGGGGGGGGGGGGAATCAGCCAGAGTCTCTGCTCCTGATTACTGTGGGGGGGGGGAGGGAATCAGCCAGAGTCTCTGCTCCTGATTACTGTGGGGGGGGGGAGGGAATCAGCCAGTGTCTCTGCTCCTGATTACTGTGGGGGGGGGGGGGAATCAGCCAGTGTCTCTGCTCCTGATTACTGTGGGGGGGGGGAGGGAATCAGCCAGAGTCTCTGCTCCTGATTACTGTGGGGGGGGGGAGGGAATCAGCCAGTGTCTCTGCTCCTGATTACTGTGGGGGGAGGGGGGAATCGGCCAGTGTCTCTGCTCCTGATTACTGTGGGGGGAGGGGGGAATCGGCCAGTGTCTCTGCTCCTGATTACTGTGGGGGGAGGGGGGAATCAGCCAGTGTCTCTGCTCCTGATTACTGTGCGGGGGGGGGGGAAATCAGCCAGTGTCTCTGCTCCTGATTACTGTGGGGGGGGGGAATCAGCCAGTGTCTCTGCTCCTGATTACTGTGGGGGGGGGGAATCAGCCAGTGTCTCTGCTCCTGATTACTGTGGGGGGGGGGAATCAGCCAGTGTCTCTGCTCCTGATTACTGTGGGGGGGCGGGTGTCAGCCAGTGTCTCTGCTCCTGATTACTGTGGGGGGGCGGGTGTCAGCCAGTGTCTCTGCTCCTGATTACTGTTGCGGGGGGAGGAATCAGCCAGTGTCTCTGCTCCTGTTTGCTGTAGAGAAGTGCTCAGGCATTAGTAGTATTCTGGTGCCCTCACTCCCATGGTTGAATAGCCTGTCTGCACTGTCTCGGCTCATTGAGGAAGATTGGTCCCCTGATGAGGTTTTGCGCGGCTGTTGGCAGCCAACAAATGAACCCCAGCCAGGGGTCAAGAGAGGAGGGGAGAAAATGGACAAAATCCAGGGCAACAGAATCCAGCAACTGTGGTGCCATCACAGATCATTATATCATCAGTGTCCAAATCGACTTAGAAGCCCTAATTCCAGCTATAAATCAGTCACCGTGGCGATCCTGACCGCAAAGGAACCAATCAGATTCTGTTTCCCTGACTCTGCTCTTCATGGAATCATAGACACTCGCAGCACAGAAAGAGGCCTTTTGGCCCATCGTGCCTGTGGCGACTCTTTGACAAACAGTCGTGCTTAGGCCCACATCCCCGTTTTTTGCCTGTAAACCTGCAAGTTCCTCATCCTCACATGCCTGTCCAACTTTTAAAATTATTATGGAATCAGCTTCCACCCCCTTTTCAGGTCAAGCGTTCCAGATCCCCACAACTCTGAGGGATAAAATATCGCCTCATCTCCCCTCTAGGTCTTTGGCCAATGGTTTTAAATCTATGCCCTCTGCTTTTTGTCCCCTTCACCTTGAAGGATGACTATACTGGCATTCTATCTACAAGTCTTTTTTTTTTGCTTCATGATATTAAGGAAAGCTTATTTTTTTTTTAGTATTTTTAATCATTTTCTTTTTCTTTTTTATCGGACTGAGGCCTACATCAGGGGAGCATGGATACCTGACCTACTCCCTGGTTCCATGACAACATGGCCTACTCTCAGGTTCCATGACAACATAGCCTACTCCCTGGTTCCATGACAACGTGGCCTACTCCCTGGTTCCATGACAACATGGCCTACTCCCAGGTTCCATGACAACATGGCCTACTCCCTGGTTCCATGACAACGTGGCCTACTCCCTGGTTCCATGACAACGTGGCCTACTCCCTGGTTCCATGACAACATGGCCTACTCCCAGGTTCCATGACAACATGGCCTACTCCCAGGTTCCATGACTACATGGCCTACTCCCAGGTTCCATGACAACATGGCCTACTCCCAGGTTCCATGACAACATGGCCGACTCCCAGGTTCCATGACTACATGGCCTACTCCCAGGTTCCATGACAACATGGCCTACTCTCAGGTTCCATGACAACATGGCCTACTCTCAGGTTCCATGACAACATGGCCTACTCACAGGTTCCATGACAACGTGGCCTACTCCCAGGTTCCATGAAAACATGGCCTGCTCACAGGTTCCATGACAATGTGGCCTACTCCCAGGCTGGCGGCCTATGCCCCTATTAAAGGGTCAGCCACTGCCCAGGCATGACTCTTTCCTCTGATTTTCCTTCGCTCCTAGCTGCCTGGATCAATGTTTTCCCAGATCTGACACAACTTAGTCTGGAGCAGAGTGCGGCAGGCCTCAAACTGTTTCCTTTACCCTCTCTCTCTCTTTCCCCCTCTCTCTCACTGACTGTCTCTATTTGTCCCCCTTTCCCATGCTGCCCATTGTCGGTTTCAGACGGAGTTACACCGCTGATGCTGGCCGCCTGTGCGGGGGGCGGCCTGGAATCCAGTTACGCCGAGGCGGAGACGCCGGATGCCTCGGCCAGTGTCATCTTGGACCTGATTGGCCAGGGAGCGAGCCTTCATCCCCAGACGGATGTGACGGGTGAAAACGCCCTGCACTTGGCGGCTCGATTCTCTCGCGCAGATGCAGCAAAATGCATGCTGGACATGGGAGCCGACACCAACGTCCAGGACCGATCGGGACGCACGCCCTTACACACGGCGGTGGCGGCAGACGCACAAGGAGTCTTCCAGGTATGATACACTGTGACTGTAACAATCATTATTGTTTAGTATCCTGAGAAGGTTTCCATCCAGCTGTGCTTCATCTCAGGGGTGTACACAGATACTTCTTCAATTTAATGGAATATTTCCTACTTCAATACAAAGTGTTGACATCAAACCTTCCCAGCATGGGTTAGATACAGAGTAAAGCTCCCTCTACACTGCCCCATCAAACACTCCCAGGGCAGGTACAGTGCGGGTTAGATACAGAGTAAAGCTCCCTCTACACTGCCCCATCAAACACTCCCAGGGCAGGTACAGCACGAGTTAGATAAGGAGTAAAGCTCCCTCAACACTGTCCCATCAAACACTCCCAGGGCAGGTACAGCACGGGTTAGACACAGAGTAAATCTCCCTCTACACTGTCCCATTATAAAAGATGTAATAGCAGATCACTTGGAAACAGTGACAGGATCGAATAAAGTCAACATGGATTTACAAAAGGTAAATTGTGCTTGACAAATCTACTGGAATTTTTTGAGGATGTAACGAGTAAAATAGATAAGGGAGAACCAGTGGATGTGGTGTATTTGGACTTTCAGAAGGCTTTCGATAAGGTCCCACATCAGAGATTAGCATGTAAAGTTAAGGCACATGGGATTGGGGGCAAGGTATTGACTTGGATAGAGAACTGGTTGGCAGATAGAAAGCAAAGAGTTGGAATAAACTGGTCTTTTTCCGAGTGGCAGGCAGTGACTAGTGGGGTACCGCAGGGATCGGTCCTTGGACCCCAGCTATTCACAATATATATTAATGATCTACACAAGGAAACTAGATGTAATATCTCCAAATTTGCAGATGTCACAAAGCTGGGTGGACGTGTGTGCTGTGAGGAGGATGCCAAGAAGCTACAGGATGATTTGGACAAGTTGGGTGATTGGGCCGAAGCATGGCAGATGCAATATAACGTGGATAAATGTGAGGTTATCCACTTTGGTGTCAAAAACAGGAAGGCAGTTTATTATCTGAATGGCAATAGATTGGGAGAAGGGGAAGTGCAACGAGACCTGGGTGTCCTTGTGCACCAGTCGCTGAAGGTAAGCATGCAGGTGCAGCAGACGGTTAAGAAGGCAAATGGTATGTTGGCCTTCATAGCGAGAAGGTTTGAGTACAGGAACAAGGATGTCTTGCTACAGTTGTACAGGACCTTGGTGAGACCACATCTTGAGTATTGTGTGCAGTTTTGGTCGCCTTATCTGAGGAAGGATATTCTTGCTATGGAAGGAGTTCAGCGAAGATTCACCAGGCTGATACCTGGGATGGCAGGAATGACGTATGAGGAGAGATTGGGTCGATTGGGCTTGTACTCGCTGGAGTTTAGAAGAATGAGAGGGGATCTCATTGAAACTTATAAAATTCTGGCAGGACTGGACAGACTAGATGCAGGGAGGATGTTCCCGATGGTCGGGGAATCCAGAACCAGGGGTCACAGTCTAAGGATAAGGGGTAGGCCTTTTAGGACAGAAATGAGGAGGAATTTCTTCACCCAGAGAGTGGTGAACCTGTGGAATTCTCTACCACAGAAGGCAGTAGAGGCCAATTCATTAAATATATTCAAGAAGGAGTTAGATATATTTCTTAAGGATAAAGGCATCAAGGGGTATGGGGAGAAAGCAGGTACCGGGCACTGAACTTGGATGATCAGCCATGATCGCATTGAATGGCGGAGCAGGCTCGAGGGGCTGAATGGCCTACTCCTGCTCCTATCTTCTATGTTTCTATGTTTCCCATCAAGCACTCCCAGGGCAGGTACAGCACGGGTTAGATACAAAGTAAAGCTCCCTCTACACTGTCCCATCAAACACTCCCAGGGCAGGTACAGCACGGGTTAGATACAGAGTAAAGCTCCCTCTACACTGTCCCATCAAACACTCCCAGGGCAGGTACAGCACGGGTTAGATACAGAGTAAAGCTCCCTCTACACTGTCCCATCAAACACTCCCAGGGCAGGTACAGCACGGGTTAGATACAGAGTAAAGCTCCCTCTACACTGTCCCATCAAACACTCCCAAGGCAGGTACAGCACGGGTTAGATACGAAGTAAAGCTCCCTCTACACTGTCCCATCAAACACTCCCAGGGCAGGTACAGCACGGGTTAGATACAGAGTAAAGCTCCCTCTACACTGTCCCATCAAACACTCCCAAGGCAGGTACAGCACGGGTTCGATACAGAGTAAAGCTCCCTCTACACTGTCCCATCAAACACTCCCAGGGCAGGTACAGCACGGGTTAGATACAGAGTAAAGCTCCCTCTACACTGTCCCATCAAACACTCCCAGGGCAGGTACAGCACGGGTTCGATACAGAGTAAAGCTCCCTCTACACTGTCCCGTCAAACACTCCCAGGGCAGGTACAGCACGGGTTAGATACAGAGTAAAGCTCCCTCTACACTGTCCCATCAAACACTCCCAAGGCAGGTACAGCACGGGTTCGATACAGAGTAAAGCTCCCTCTACACTGTCCCATCAAACACTCCCAGGGCAGGTACAGCACGGGTTCGATACAGAGTAAAGCTCCCTCTACACTGTCCCATCAAACACTCCCAGGGCAGGTACAGCACGGGTTCGATACAGAGTAAAGCTCCCTCTACACTGTCCCATCAAACACTCCCAAGGCAGGTACAGCACGGGTTCGATACAGAGTAAAGCTCCCTCTACACTGTCCCATCAAACACTCCCAGGGCAGGTACAGCATGGGTTCGATACAGAGTAAAGCTCCCTCTACACTGTCCCATCAAACACTCCCAGGTCAGGTACAGCACGGGTTAGATACAGAGTAAAGCTCCCTCTACACTGTCCCATCAAACACTCCCAGGGCAGGTACAGCACGGGTTAGATACAGAGTAAAGCTCCCTCTACACTGTCCCATCAAACACTCCCAGGGCAGGCACAGCACAGGTTAGATACAGAGTAAAGCTCCCTCTACACTGTCCCATCAAACACTCCCGAGGCAGGTACAGCACGGGTTAGATACAGAGTAAAGCTCCCTCTACACTGTCCCATCAGACACTCCCAGGTCAGGTACAGCATGGGTTAGATACAGAGTAAAGCTCCCTCTACACTGTCCCATCAAACACTCCCAGGGCAGGTACAGCACGGGTTAGATACAGAGTAAAGCTCCCTCTACACTGTCCCATCAAACACTCCCAGGGCAGGTACAGCACGGGTTAGATACAGAGTAAAGCTCCCTCTACACTGTCCCATCAAACACTCCCAGGGCAGTTACAGCACAGGTTAGATACAGAGTAAAGCTCCCTCTACACTGTCCCATCAAACACTCCCAGGGCAGGTACAGCACGGGTTAGATACAGAGTAAAGCTCCCTCTACACTGTCCCATCAAACACTCCCAGGGCAGGTACAGCACGGGTTAGATACAGAGTAAAGCTCCTTCTACACTATCCCATCAAACACTCCCAGGGCAGGTACAGCACGGGTTAGATACAGAGTAAAGCTCCCTCTACACTGTCCCATGAAACACTCCCAGGGCAGGTACAGCACGGGTTAGATACAGAGTAAAGCTCCCTCTACACTGTCCCAGCAAACACTCCCAGTGCAGGTACAGCATGGGTTAGATACAGAGTAAAGCTCCCTCTACACTGTCCCATCAAACACTCCCAGGGCAGGTACAGCACGGGGTTAGATACAGAGTAAAGCTCCCTCGACACTGTCCCATCAAACACTCCCAGGGCAGGTACAGCTCCCTCTTAGACACTTGTATGATGCTCAATCGCTCTTTTTGTTCCTACCCCTCATGATGGTCCCTGGACCCCGCCCTGTTCTCTTCACTCTGTCATGGCGTCACCTGATCCCTTCTGTCTACGTCTCCTACTGCAATTATAGTCTTGCCTGGCCTGCAGTTTGTTTCCTCTCCGAGCTCCCGATCCTGATGTTCAATATAAAAGGAAAAGTCCTGCGCTCCTCACCTTGACAAACACAACGACTCCCATCGTTGACTCTCGATCAACAGAAGCGCCGGCCGGAGACGGGGCAGTAATGCCGAAGAAACGGTTCTGCGACGTGCGATCCTGAATTAGCGAGTGCCCGCTCCGTGAGGGGAGCCTTGTCAAATTACCCCAATGATATGAGTGGCTGATCTCCCGTGGCATTGCTCTTGGATAATGCAGAGCCCGGAGAACGGATGCTGCTCGTTGGGCGCCGGTCAAGGGCTGGCGCACAACACCACAGTGACAGAGCGTGCGGCAAGTGGACAGCACGGGATCTGGCGCTCATCAGTTTCCCAGGCGAGCCCAGGATATTTATCTGGTGTTGTTGAGCTTTAGACAGCTAATTTTAACCCAACCTGCCCAGCGGGAAACTGATGGGATCGGGTCGGCTGCCCGTTTTACAACCCGTCCAATTTTACTCTCCATTCATTTCAATAGACAGTAAAATCAGGCTGGGTGTAAAACCGCTCAAGTCAGGAGTGTGATGGAATACTCTCCACTTGCCTGGATAGGTGCAGCTGCAAGAAGCTCAACACCATCCAGACCATTTGGTTGGCACCCGGGATCCACCACCTTAAACATTCACTCCCTCCACCACCGGTGTACCGTGGCTGCAGTGTGTACCATCTACAAGATGCACTGCAGCAACTCGCCAAGGCTACTTCGGCAGCACCTCCCAAACCCGCAACCTCTTCCACCTAGAAGGACAAGGGCAGCAGGCACATGGGAACACCACCACCTCCAAGTTCCCCTCCAAGTCACACACCATCTTGACTTGGAAATATATCGCCGTTCCTTCATCATCACTGGATCAAAATCCTGGAACTCCCTCCCTAGCAGCACTGTGGGAGTACCTTCACCACACGGACTGCAGCGGTTCAAGAAGGCGGCTCACCATCACCTTCTCAAGGGCAATTAGTGATGGCAATAAATGCTGGCCTTGCCAGCAACACCCATATTCCTGAGAATGAATTAAAAGATATTGTGGCACTAAATCACCACCTACAGGTCACAGCCTGAAACTACAGCATGTGTTTACATAGGGAATTCCAATTCTATCTGATAACACAGACACCTTCAAACAATGTGACAACAGGACGTGACGTCACTTGACCGGAAGTGGACGCGTACACAAGATGTTTTAACGTAACGTGGGATACAGAGGTGTCTTGAATGAGAGAGCTGGTTGCTGTGTTTTAATACTCGTTTCCTTCCGCAGATCCTCGTGCGCAACAGGTCGACCGACGTGGATGCGCGGATGCACGACGGGACCACGCCGCTGATCCTCGCGGCCCGGCTCGCCGTCAACAACGTGGTGGAGGAGCTGATCAACTGCAACGCCGACGTCAGCGCTACCGACAACCATGGTACGGCAGTGGCTCCAAGATGGGGGTTTAGGGCAAAAAGGATCTCCGAAACCCAGAGGGAACTGGTCACATTCGCCGATGTCCCGATGGGGGTGGGTGGAGGTGATTCTAACCCAGCCGGGCGGGAACCCCGCGGGATCGGGTGGAATTCTCGTTTTACACCCCGCCCAGTATAACTCTCACTGACTTCAATGGAGGGTAAAATCGGGACGTGGTGTGACACCCGAGTTGCTCCCGATCACCGTCAGTTTCCCGACGGGGGAGTGGGGTGCGCGGCAGGTTAGGTTAAGATTGGTCCCTTGTTAAGAGGGGAGAGCAGTAGAGACAGAGTATTTGGCAAAAGAGTTGCAGGAGGATGTAGATCAGTTGGGCAGACAAGCAGCAGAGGAAGAGAAAAGCCAGGGATGGAAGTGTTGTCTTATGAGGAAAGGTTGAGCAGGTTGAAAGAAAGAAAGACTTGCATTTATATAGCGCCTTTCACAACCACCGGACATCTCAAAGCGCTTTACAGCCAATGAAGTACTTTTGGAATGTAGTCACTTTTGTAATGTGGGAAACACGGTAGCCAATTTGCGCACAGCAAGCTGCCACAAACGGCAATGTGATAATGACCCAGATCATCTGTTTTTCTTATGTGGATTGTGGGATAAATATTGGCCAGGGCACCAGGGATAACTCCCCTGCTCTTCTTTGAAATCGTGGCCGTGGGATTTTTTACGTCCGCCTGAGAGAGCAGACGGGGCCTCGGTTTAACGTCTCATCTGAAAGTCGGCACCTCCGACAGTGCAGCGCTCCCTCAGCGCTGCACTGGGAGTGTCAACCTAGATTTATGTGCACAAGTCCCTGAATTGTGGGACTTGAACCTACAACCTTTTGACTCAGAGGCGAGTGCGCTACCCACTGAGCCATAGCAGACTCTACCTAGATTGGGCCTATACTCATTGAAGTTTAGAAGAATGAGAGGGGATCTTATTGAAACATATAAGATTCTGAGGGGGCTGGACAGGGTAGATGCAGAGAGGATGTTTCCCCTAGTGGGGGAATCTAGAATGAGGGGGCATAGTTTCAGAATAAGGGGTCACCCATTTAAGACGGAGATGAGGAGGAATTTCTTCTCTCAGAGGGTCGTGAATCTTTGGAATTCTCTACCCCAGAGAGCCGATGGCCTGGTCTCGGAAACCAAGAGGAAACTAGTCCCATTCGCTGATGACACTTTGGGGGTGGGGGCAGGGGCAGGGGCAGGGGGGAGTGCAGGGGTGGGGTGTGGAGGTGGAGGCAATTCTAACCTAACACTGGATTGGATGGAATTTTCGTTTTACATTTTTGAGCAACGGGGGAGTCGAGGGGTATGGGGAGCGGGCGGGAAAGTGGAGCTGAGGCCAAAATCGGATCAGCCACGATCTAATTGAATGGCGGGCGGAGCAGGCTCGAGGGGCCGAATGGCCGACTCCTGCTCCTAATTCTTATGTTCTTATGTTATGCGCTCGGTGAATGAAAAGGGATTATTAACTCTTCCATCTCTTTCCATTGACAGTCCGACATTTTACATTGAAAGAAAGAACTTGCATTTATATAGCGCCTTTCACGACCTCGGCGCTTTACAAATATGAAGTACTTTTTGAAGTGTAGTCACTGCCCTAATTACATGGAATTACATAGAATAGATGGCACCGAAACAGGCCATTCGGCCCAACCAGTCCATGCCGGCGTTTATGCTCCACTCGAGCCTCCTCACACCCCTCCCCATCTAACTCAATCAGCACAACCCTCTTATTCCTTTCTCCCTCATACGCTTATCCAGCTCCCCCTTAAATGCATCTATACTGTTCGCCTCAACTATTATGTCCGTGTATAATTGAGACACGGACTGCAGGAGTTGATTATAACAAGCCTTTACTGAATGGAGACAACCTGGAAACTGAAACTACAGAAGCCTGCGAGGGCCTTTTATACAGGGGTGGTCACTGCCGGTACTGCAGTCTGAGACCAGTTATTCCCTTAAAGGTACATACACAACAATTCCTCCCCTTTTAGCTAAACAGTACATAACATTCATTTAACAACTAAATAATAACTAATTACAATTACAATTACGGTTGCTAGATACATTGGTTGAAGTTAAGCAATTATAAGTTCAGTCTTTGAGGAGGCTTCCGGATTCTGTCTGGATAATGCCTCTTTGGGATATCAGGTTCTTCTGGCAAGGTTGAGTCGGGGTCAATGTCGTTGTTTGGTTCATCTGCTTCCAATATCACCGATTCTGCGGTAGATGCAATTGGTACTTCGGTTTCATCGTCAGGTGTATCAGATCGTGGTGTGGAGTTGACGTTTTCCAGTGACTCTGGAATCTGGTCAGCATGGCATCTTACAATGCTCTCCCCAACGTCCACGGTATACATTAGAGGTCCTTGCTGTGTACAGATCGTTCCTGGCTGCCATTTCTCTGTGCGGTAGTCCCGGGCCAAAACTGGTTGACCTATCTTAAAACTCCTGGTTGGCCTTTCATTCATATTCTGAAACTGCCTGTTCTCCACATCTCTTCTGATGTTTGGCTTAACCAAATCCAAGCGGCATCGTAGTCTTCGATTGAAGAACATCATGGCTGGAGTTTGGTTGGTAACCGCATGTGTCGCATTCCGGTAGGCAAACAAGAAGTTATCCACCTTGTGTTGTAGGGGTATATCTTCATTACACATTGCCTTGATAGCCTTCTTGAATGTTTGAACAAACCTCTCGGCCAATCCATTAGTGGCTGGATGATATGGGGTGGATGTGTAATGCTTAACACCATTGTTCTTTAAGAACCTCCGGAACTCTTCAGACACAAACTGTGGTCCATTGTCAGAGCAAATCTGTTCAGGCAGCCCATTCCTGGCGAATATGGTTCGTAAGACTGTGATAGTTTTTTCTGTGGTGGTTGAGGACATTTTTATTACCGCTGGCCACTTTGAATGTGCATCCACCGCAATTAAAAACATCGAGTCCATAAAGGGACCAGCAAAATCAATGTGCACCCTTTGCCATGGAGATGAGGGCCACTCCCATGGATGTAGAGGGGCTTGTGGTGGGGCGTTTTGGACCTTCTGGCATCCTGTACAGCTCTTGGTCATCTCTTCGATTTCTCTATCGATTCCCGGCCACCACACAAACGCTCTGGCTAAGTTCTTCATTTTTACCCCTCCCAGATGACCCTCATGAAGCTCATTGAGCACTCTATCCTTCAATTTGGGTGGAATTACTACTCTGGATCCACACATCAAGGTTCCTCTGCACACTGACAGCTGTTCTCTTCTCGGCGAGAATGCTGGCAGCAGTGGTTCGCCATGTGCTGGCCATCCCTTCACCGTTAAATCATAGACCCAGGAGAGTGTCGGGTCATTTTGTGTTTCCTTTTCTATGTTTGCATTCGTCACAGGGAGACATTCGACTGTAGTCGAGTGGAATAACTCCACTGGATCCACTGCCAGTTCTTCTTCCACCGTCGGCAATGGTAGGCGCGACAATCCATCAGCATTCCCATGCTGTTTAGTTCCTTTGTACTCAATGTCATATTGGTGAGCCCCTAGGAAAAGGGACCACCTCTGTAGCCGTTGTGCCGTCATTATCGGTACGCCCTTCTGAGGGTTGAAAATGGAGACGAGAGGTTGATGATCAGTTAGTAGAGTAAATTTCTGACCGTGCAGGTAGTGATTGAACTTCTTCACCCCCCACACCAGGCTGAGGGCCTCTCTGTCAATCTGGGCGTAGTTACGCTCGGCTGAAGTTAACGAGCGTGACGCAAAAGCTATCGGCCTCTCTGAACCATCAAGGAATTTATGTGACAGTACCGCCCCAATGCCGTAGGGAGACGCATCACACGCCAGTCTTATCGGTAGTGATGGGTTGTAGTGAGCCAATACTTCTCTTGAAGTGATTAGGTCCTTACTCTTCTGAAAGGCCCACTTGCATTCATCGCTCCATTTCCATGCTACTCCCATTCATAGTAGGGCGTTCAGTGGATGCAGAATTGTGGACAAATTCGGCAAAAACTTATGGTAGTAATTCACCAATCCGAGGAATGACCTCAGTTGCGACACATTTTCAGGCGCTGGAGCCTTAACTACCGCTTCAATTTTGTCAGGGGACTTATGCAACCCCTCTTCATCAATCACGTGGCCACAATATGATATCTGTTTCTTTAAAGACTCGCACTTGGGGCGATTGGCTCGTAGCCCATGTTCACGTAGTCTAGTGAGCACCTGCTCTAGGTTGGCAAGGTGTTCACTGTCATCTTCACCTGTCACTAGGATGTCGTCCAAGTAACACTGGGTCCCCGGAATCCCTTACAGGACTTGTTCCATCGCTCTTTGCCATATTGCCGGAGCTGATGCTACTCCGAATACCAGTCGATTATACTGGTAAAGACCTTTGTGAGTGTTTATCGTGAGATACTTCCTAGGGGATTCTTCAACCTCCATCTGCAAATATGCTTGTGCTAGGTCAATTTTTGTAAAACGCTTCCCTCCAGATAGTGAGGCGAAGATATCTTCTATCCTTGGAAGAGGATATTGTACTGTGAGAAGGACTGGGTTCACTGTCACCTTGAAGTCCCCACAGATGCGAACCTTCCTTGGCTCCTCAGACTTATTGTTTAACGTTTTTTTCATGACAGGAACGATGGGTGTCGCCCACTCGCTGCAGTCTACCTTAGATAACACGCCTGCATTCTCCAGATTCTCCAGCTCTGCCTTGACGGCTGGGCGAATTGCATATGGTACCGGTCTTGCTTTGAAAAACTTGGGAATTGCATTCTCCTCTATTTTTATCGAGGCGGTTACGCCTTTAAGAGTGCCCAGTTCTTGTTGAAATACCCTTTGGTGTTAGCTAAGATTGTTGACAATCGTCCAGGAGTGACGTCGTCATCCTTTTTGCCAGCCACCGTCAGTGCCTGAATGGAGTGCCAGTCTAAACTTATCTTTCTGATCCATTCACATCCCAATAACGGTGGTCCACCATCTTGCAGAATGTAGAGATACAATTTCCGTATTTTCTTGCCGTTGTATTCGACAGGCACCCTTATTTTTCCTCTGGGGTATACTTTTTGCCCCGTATACGTCCTCAAGACAATGGATGTCTCTCTCAAGGGTATGTGTGAGAATAGCCGCTCGTAGTCTCGTCGATTCATGATGGTTAGAGCTGATCCTGTATCCAATTCCATTTTGACTTGGGACCCTGCTATCGTGAGGGTGACACAAATGGTTCGGTGGTCCTCTTTTGCGATTACGTTGTGAAGTTTGAGACAGCTTAGTCTCTTGTTCCCGGATTCACTATCGCTCATCTGGTCTTTGGAACTACTGTCCGTCATCTTTTGTACTTTCCTGTACGGTTCCTTAGTAGCCTTTTTGTTGTCGTTGGTCTTCTTCCCAGACCTGCAAACTCGTGCAATGTGTCCCATCTTTCCGCATTACCTGCATATTTTGTCCTTGGACCAGCAGTCCTTCTGGTCATGGTTTGTTCTGCCGCAGCGATAACATTTTGCAAATCCCCGTGTCATTTCATGGGTGCAGTATTCCTGTGGCTTTTGTTGTATTTCCGCAGCTCCCCTTGCTGCTGCTTCGTATGATACTGCCACGCTGAAAGCCTTATCCAGCGTCAGCTCTTTCTCTGAGAGTAACCTCTTCTGGGTTCCTTCACTCAGGAGTCCACAGACAAATTTGTCCCATAAGGTATCTGCCAGTCCTGCTCCGAACTGGCAGTGCTTTGATAGCTTGCGTAGTTCCGTAAGGTAATCAGCATTGCTCTCATTTTTATGCTAATTTCTCCTGTGGAATTTAAATCTTTCTGCTATCAGCAGTGGTGTAGGATTTAGGTGTTCCTGTAGGATAGCAACAATTTCGTTAAAACTCTTCGCCTTCGGTTTGGCTGGAGTAATCAGGTCCCGCAATAGACCGTACGTTCTTGCGCCCATTAAATTTAGCAATACCGATGCCTTTTTCTCATCGGCTATTTCGTTTGCCTCGCAATATACCTTGACTCTTTCCACATACGTGGTCCAGTCTTCTATTGCATTATCGAAGGCAGTGATATCGCCAGTCTTTGGCATCTTGAAAATCTAAGATGGCGCCTCCCGCGCTTTTCCTTCTTCCCCGCCGAGTTAAGATGGCGCCTCCCGCGCTTTCCCGCCGCTGCCGCTGCTGCCAACGCTGTTGCTGCCGATTATATTTATTTTTCTATCCTGTAATGGCGACGCCCTATGGTCTTCGCGCCTCCCCGATCGCTGCTGCCAACGCCGCTCTCCGCGGTATTTTTATTTTTCTATCGCACTTCAATATTTGCTCCTTTAATTGAAGAACCGTTCCCGTCGTGGAGCGGACCCTCTGGGACACTTCCCTCCCTCTTCTTAGGTCCGAACGCTGCCCGGCTTCGAAGCACCGGCCGCGCCCTGAGTGCTCCACCCTCTCTCTCTCTGCTTCCCGACTCGCTGCCCAGCCCCGTTGCAGAGCCACCCGATCGAGCTCTAGCCCGCCGCAGCCCAGGAAGGATCAGTGCACTACCTGCCACCAGCCCGATTAGCTGGGAAACCACAGACTGGAGAACCAAGCCTGGCTCTCGACAGTCTCTCCTGCAATTTTTCAATTCGATGATTTGGAGGGCGGTTGCCCACGGTCGACGCCCGTTTCTCGAGTTTCTTTGGATTATTTATCTTTTTTCTTTCTTCTGGCTCCGACCTTCAATAACGTCGTCTGAGGTGCTGCCGAGTTGCAGGTAAGTTTGTTTCTTACTCGTCGCCAGTATTATGTCCGTGTATAATTGAGACACGGACTGCAGGAGTTGATTATAACAAGTCTTTACTGAATGGAGACAACCTGGAAACTGAAACTACAGAAGCCTGCTAGGGCCTTTTATACAGGGGTGGTCACTGCCGGTACTGCAGTCTGAGACCAGTTATTCCCTTAAAGGTACATACACAACGGGGCAGAAATTCGGATCGGGGGCTTGCCGCGCGTGCAAGCCCCCGATCTGCACTTACCCGACGCGCCTGCCGTTCCCCTCCAGGGACGCCTGGAATTCCTTTTTGAAAGAGAAGAATCCCGAGCAGCGTCTGACGTCACGCCGCCCAGGAGTGCAGCCAGCGCGAAGCCTGGAGAACGCTGTGCAACTGAGACATGCCCCCTGAGGTCTCAGTTTAATAGGACACGCCCCCAATGTTTCTCACAAGCTGCTAAGCATTTTTACATGCAGAGCAGCAGTTTAAATAGGTTTTTGGTATTTTTATGAAGCTTTTGGTAACTTTTATAAACTTTTAAAAACGTTTACATTATTTTGAAGAATCTGAAGTAGTTTTAAACAGAATTAAAGCAATTTAAAGACTTTTAAAAGCCCTGAAAGAATTTTTTTCATTCCATTTATTTATTTAGCAACGTCGTCGTCGTACGTGTCTTCACACTGTTCCCTTTGGGGAACTGTATGAAGTGGTGGAAGGATTTATGGCCGTGATTAACGCTCCTTCCGTGACCGTAACCATCTTTGTACCAGCCATTAGGGTGGTTAGTCCTATGGCGGGAGGGTTTTACGGGCTCCCACAACCTATACGAGGAGGGGGGGCCACCCACACCCACGGACGCAAATATCCCACTGGATGTCAACCCAGAATTTAGAGCCCGAGCTCCGACTCCACTTGCCGGGACTGTCTGGAGCGGGGTTCGAAACCCTACCCCGTCTGGCCCAGCGGCGGGGATCCTACCGCTACGCCAAAGTCCCACTCCGATTAGCAACGTGAAATGGCTGGAATGAGCACAATTCACAGCATTAAAGGAACTCACAATTGAACTGATGATGACCTCAGCAATCTCCTCAACGAGGTGGAGGCGCAGCGCCTGCTCATCATTGGTAATGAGAAGTCCAAGGCGCCGCAAAAAGGACAGATGATAGCTTGGTCTTTCAAGTGGCAGCATAGGGCTCCAGTCACGGGGAGGGAAAAGGCGCAGGAAACGTATGGGTGTCACCTTTTGCGCGGAGTGGGCCTTTTGTGTAGCGGTAAGCATCCCCGCCGTTGGGCCAGAAGGAGTAGGGTTTCGAACCCCGCTCCAGACAGTCCCGGCAAGTGGAGTCGGAGCTCCAACTATAAATTCGCCGGTTTCATTCATGCTTTCAGTGAGGTTAAGTCCTTACAACTTACACATGATAAAAGCATGAGTACAGTTGTTCCAGAGGCTGCGGAGCAAGATATATTTTATCGTGGAGATATATTTTTGTTTGGGAAAGGGAGGAAAGTTATTTTAAGAAATGCTGAGGTAAGTTTTAAAGTTTATTTATGTATATATTCCTTTACTTATGTGTATGAATGTAT
The DNA here is from genome assembly GCF_052327205.1 of Somniosus microcephalus. NCBI lineage: Eukaryota > Metazoa > Chordata > Chondrichthyes > Squaliformes > Somniosidae > Somniosus > Somniosus microcephalus. The sequence goes on from NW_028225179.1 coordinate 124,795,592, forward strand.
GTATTTAATTATGACTTTCAGAGGAAGTAGCTTATTGGAAAATCATAATTAAATACATACATTCATACACATAAGTAAAGGAATATATACATACATACATATACGTAAAGGAATATATACGGACATACATACATAATTACTTAAAAGAATATATTACTGATGAAAAGTTTCTTTCTTAAAAATGTTGGAAATGTTACATTATTCATTTTAGAACAGTCATTTTCACATTTAATAAACACAGCAAATTCAATTCACACAGCCACAATTGCTCCTTCTACCTACAGTACTGAAAACCCCATTAAAAAAAAAAATTAAACTTTAAAACTTACCTCAGCATTTCTTAAAATAACTTTCCTCCCTTTCCCAAACAAAAATATTGCCTTTCAGAAGCTCCACGATAAAATATATCTTCCTCCGCAGCCCCTGGAGCAACTTTACACATGCTTTTTTCACGTGTAAGTTGTAAGGACTTAACCTCACTGAATCCATGAATGAAATCGACGAAGTTCACTGCGCACGCGCTGCCTGTGCAGTCGCACGCGCTGTGCCTCTGAACCCCTTCGTTCAGAGGACAGGAAATGCCGGTTTTCCCCGCATGCGCTGTGCATGCTGAAAACCGGCATTTCCTCCGGCCAGATGCGTGAGTACCCCAACCGTACTCACGCGTTTGGAACGGAATTACTGGGCCAACATCAACCACTCCCTATGGCAGCGAGTTCCACATTCTCATGTAGGAAATGCGGCAGCTAATATGCAAACAGAAAGGTCCCACAAACAGCAATGTGATAAATGACATTGTTTAGTGATGTTGATTGAGGGATAAATATTGGCCAGGACACTGGGGAGAACTCCCCTGCTCTTCTTCAAAATAGTGGCTGTGGGATCTTTTATTTCCACAAGAGAGACGCAGATGGGGCCTCGGTTTAAAATCTCATCCAAAAGACGGCACCTCTGACAGTGCAACGCTCCCTCAGTACTGCGCTTGGAGTGTCAGCCTAGATCACGTGCTCAAGTCTCTGGCGTGTGGCTTGAACCCACAACCTTCCAACTCAGAGGAGAGAGTGCTACCCACCGAGTCACTGTGACCCACCTCTGCCCATTGACAGTGAAACACTGGACAGTGTGTACCCAGTAGAGGAGATTAACCCTTTGACCCACCGCTGCCCATTGACAGTGAGACACTGGACAGTGTGTACCCAGTAGAGATTTAGCCTTTGCCCCATCACTGCCCATTGACAGTGGGATGCTGGACAGTGTGAATCCAGTAGCAATTAACCCTTTGACCCACCTCTGCCGATTGGCAGTGGGATGCTGGACAGTGTGTACCCAGTAGAGATTAACCCTTTGCCCCACCTCTGCCCATTGACAGTGGGACGCTGGACAGTGTGTGCCAAGTGGGGTAGGTTACTGGACAACCAGTCTACAGCAGGAGGGACGAACCGTTTTGCCCAGCGCTTGTTAATTGCAATCGGACATTGGGACATCCTGTTATCAGCAGTGCTCATTGAAATACAGTTGAAGGTGCCTGACCTATCCTGCTCCTTTGCTCCCTCAGGTAAATCGGCTCTGCACTGGGCAGCCGCTGTGAATAACGTAGACGCACTCGTCATCCTCCTGCGAAACGGGGCCAACAGGGACATGCAGGACAACAAGGTGAGGACGGTGAGCAGGGCCCGTGATGGGAAAGACCTTTACAGTGAGATGGCAGGGAGATGGTTCACTCCTGTCATTCCCAATGAGTGACAGACTTGGCCAGAGTGAGAGGAGAAGATTCTTTCCCAAGCTGAAATGGAATGTTCCTCGGTCTGTTCCGGAGCACCTTGTCGCAGCTGGTTCTGGAACTGGTACTGACCGAGAACGAGGAAGTGCTCCTGGACTCTGTCCTCAGCTATGGCCCAGGTGCTGCTGCGGACAATTCGGGTCATCGGAGCTCACATCTGCTGCCACGTTTCATCTGTCAGATGACAGGTCTTTGCACCCGACCACCTCGAGGGGACAAATTCTCACGTTCATCAAGATAAGGGAGTGCTCTGGAATTAAGGCACATTACCGGGAGAGTGTAGAGGGAGCTTTACTCTGTATCTAACCCGTGCTGTACCTGCCCTGGGAGTGTTTGATGGGACAGTGTAGAGGGAGCTTTACTCTGTATCTAACCCCTGCTGTACCTGTCCTGGGAGTGTTTGATGGGATAGTGTAGAGGGAGCTTTACTCTGTATCTAACCCGTGCTGTACCTGCCCTGGGAGTGTTTGATGGGCAGTGTAGAGGGAGCTTTACTCTGTATCTAACCCGTGCTGTACCTGCCCTGGGAGTGTTTGATGGGACAGTGTAGAGGGAGCTTTACTCTGTATCTAACCCGTGCTGTACCTGACCTGGGAGTGTTTGATGGGACAGTGTAGAGGGAGCTTTACTCTGTTTCTAACCCGTGCTGTACCTGCCCTGGGAGCGTTTGATGGGACAGTGTAGAGGGAGCTTTACTCTGTATCTAACCCGTGCTGTACCTGCCCTGGGAGTGTTTGATGGGACAGTGTAGAGGGAGCTTTACTCTGTATCTAACCCGTGCTGTATCTGCCCTGGGAGTGTTTGATGGGACAGTGTAGAGGGAGCTTTACTCTGTATCTAACCCGTGCTGTACCTGCCCTGGGAGTGTTTGATGGGACAGTGTAGAGGGAGCTTTACTCTGTATCTAACCCCTGCTGTACCTGTCCTGGGAGTGTTTGATGGGATAGTGTAGAGGGAGCTTTACTCTGTATCTAACCCGTGCTGTACCTGCCCTGGGAGTGTTTGATGGGCAGTGTAGAGGGAGCTTTACTCTGTATCTAACCCGTGCTGTACCTGCCCTGGGAGTGTTTGATGGGACAGTGTAGAGGGAGCTTTACTCTGTATCTAACCCGTGCTGTACCTGACCTGGGAGTGTTTGATGGGACAGTGTAGAGGGAGCTTTACTCTGTTTCTAACCCGTGCTGTACCTGCCCTGGGAGCGTTTGATGGGACAGTGTAGAGGGAGCTTTACTCTGTATCTAACCCGTGCTGTACCTGCCCTGGGAGTGTTTGATGGGACAGTGTAGAGGGAGCTTTACTCTGTATCTAACCCGTGCTGTATCTGCCCTGGGAGTGTTTGATGGGACAGTGTAGAGGGAGCTTTACTCTGTATCTAACCCGTGCTGTACCTGCCCTGGGAGTGTTTGATGGGGCAGTGTAGAGGGAGCTTTACTCTGTATCTAACCCGTGCTGTACCTGCCCTGGGAGTGTTTGATGGGACTGTGTAGAGGGAGCTTTACTCTGTATCTAACCCATGCTGTCCCTGCCCTGGGAGTGTTTGATGGGACAGTGTAGAGGGAGCTTTACTCTGTATCTAACCACTGATGTACCTGTCCTGGGAGTGTTTGATGGGACAGTGTAGAGGGAGCTTTACTCTGTATCTAACCCATGCTGTACCTGCCCTGGGAGTGTTTGATGGGACAGTGTAGAGGGAGCTTTACCCTGTATCTAACCCCTGCTGTACCTGCCCTGGGAGTGTTTGATGGGACAGTGCAGAGGGAGCTTCACTCTGTATCTAACACGTGCTGTACCTGCCCTGGGAGTGTTCGATGGGACAGTGTAGAGGGAGCTTTACTCTGTATCTATCCCGTGCTGTACCTGCCCTGGGAGTGTTTGATGGGACAGTGTAGAGGGAGCATTACTCTGTATCTAACCCGTGCTGCACCTGCCCTGGGAGTGTTTGATGGGACAGTGTAGAGGGAGCTTTACTCTGTATCTAACCCGTGCTGTACCTGCCCTGGGAGTGTTTGATGGGACAGTGTAGAAGGAGTTTTACTCTGTATCTAATCCCTGCTGTACCTGTCCTGGGAGTGTTTGATGGGATAGTGTAGAGGGAGCTTTACTCTGTATCTAACCCATGCTGTACCTGACCTGGGAGTGTTTGATGGGACAGTGTAGAGGGAGCTTTACTCTGTTTCTAACCCGTGCTGTACCTGCCCTGGGAGCGTTTGATGGGACAGTGTAGAGGAAGCTTTACTCTGTATCTAACCCGTGCTGTACCTGCCCTGGGAGTGTTTGATGGGACAGTGTAGAGGGAGCTTTACTCTGTATCTAACCCGTGCTGTACCTGCCCTGGGAGTGTTTGATGGGACAGTGTAGAGGGAGCTTTACTCTGTATCTAACCTGTGCTGTACCTGCCCTGGGAGTGTTTGATGGGACAGTGTAGAGGGAGCTTTACTCTGTATCTAACCCGTGCTGGACCTGCCCTGGGAGTGTTTGCTGGGTCAGTGGAGAGGGAGCTTTACTCTGTATCTAACCCATGCTGTACCTTGCCCTGGGAGTGTTTGATGGGACAGTGTAGAGGGTGCTTTACTCTGTATCTAACCCGTGCTGTACCTGCCCTGGGAGTGTGTGCTGGGACAGTGTAGAGGGAGCTTTATTCTGTATCCAACCCGTGCTGTACCTGCCCTGGGAGTGTTTGATGGGACAGTGTAGAGGGAGCTTTCCTCTTTATCTAACCTGTGCTGTACCTGCCCTGGGAGTGTTTGATGGGGCAGTGTAGAGAGAGCTTTGCTCTGTATCTAACCCGTGCTGCACCTGCCCTGGGACTATCTGATGGGGCAGTGTAGAGGGAGCTTTGCTCTGTATCTAAGCTGTGCTGTACCTGCCCTGGGAATGTTTGATGGGACAGTGTAGAGGGAGCTTTACTCTGTATCTAACCCATGCTGTACCTGCCCTGGGAGTGTTTGATGGGACAGTGTAGAGGGAGCTTTACTCTGTATCTAACCCATGCTGTACCTGCCCTGGGAGTGTTTGATGGGGCAGTGTAGAGGGAGCTTTACTCTGTATCTAACCCGTGCTGTGGCTGCCCTGGGAGTGTTTGATGGGACAGTGTAGAGGGAGCTTTACTCTGTATCTAACCCGTGCTGTACCTGCCCTGGGAGTGTTTGATGGGACAGTGTAGAGGGTGCTTTACTCTGTATCTAACCCGTGATGTACCTGCCCTGGGAGCGTTTGATGGGACAGTGTACAGGGAGCTTTACTCTGTATCTAACCCATGCTGTATCTGCCCTGGGAGTGTTTCATGGGACAGTGCAGAGGGAGCTTTACTCTGCATCTAACCCGTGATGTACCTGCCCTGGGAGTGTTTGATGGGGCAGTGTAGAGGGAGCTTTACTCTGTATCTAACCTGTGCTGTACTTGCCCTGGGAGTGTTTGATGGGACAGTGTAGAGGGAGCTTTACTCTGTACCTAACCCGTGATTTACCTGCCCTGGGAGTGTTTGATGGGACAGTGTAGAGGGAGCTTTACTCTGTATCTAACCTGTGCTGTCCCTGCCCTGGGAGTGTTTGATGGGACCGTGTAGAGGGAGCTTTACTCTGTATCTAACCTGTGTTGTACCTGCCCTGGGAGTGTTTGATGGGACAGTGTAGAGGGAGCTTTACTCTGTATCTAACCTGTGTTGTACCTGCCCTGGGAGTGTTTGATGGGACAGTGTAGAGGGAGCTTTACTCTGTATCTAACCCGTGATGTACCTGCCCTGGGAGCATTTGATGGGACAGCCTACAGGGAGCTTTACTCTGTATCTAACCCATGCTGTACCTGCCCTGGGAGTGTTTGATGGGACAGTGTAGAAGGAGCTTTACTCTGTATCTTACCCATGCTGTCCCTGCCCTGGGAGTGTTTGATGGGGCCGGGTAGATGGAGCTTTACTCTGTATCTAACCTGTGCTGTACCTGCCCTGCGAGTGTTTGATGGGACAGTGTAGAGGGAGATTTACTCTGTATCTAACCCGTGCTTTACCTGCCCTGGGAGTGTTTGATGGGACAGTGTAGAGGGAGCTTTCCTCTTTATCTAACCCGTGCTGTACCTGCCCTAGGAGTGTTTGATGGGACAGTGTAGAGGGAGCTTTACTCTGTATCTAACCCATGCTGTACCTGCCCTGGGAGTGCTTGATGGGACAGTGTAGAGGGAGCTTCACTCTGTATCTAACCCGTGCAATCCCTGCCCTGGGAGTGTTTGATGGGACAGTGTAGAGGGAGCTTTACTCTGTATCTAACCCGTGCTGTACCTGCCCTGGGAGTGATTGATGGGACAGTGTAGATGGAGCTTTACTCTGTATCTAACCTGTGCTGTACCTGCCCTGGGAGTGTGTGCTGGGACAGTGTCGAGGGAGATTTACTCTGTATCTAACCCGTGCTGTACCTGACCTGGGAGTGTGTGCTGGGACAGTGCAGAGGGAGTTTTACTCTGTATCTAACCTGTGTTGTATCTGCCCTGGGAGTGTTTGATGGGACAGTGTAGAGGGAGCTTTACTCTGTATCTAACCCGTGCTGTACCTGCCCTGGGAGTGTTTGATGGGGCAGTGTAGAGGGAGCTTTACTCTGTATCTAACCCATGCTGTACCTGCCCTGGGAGTGTTTGATGGGGCAGTGTAGAGGGAGATTTACTCTGTATCTCACCTGTGCTGTACCTGCCCTGGGAGTGTTTGATGGGACGGTGTAGAGGGGGCTTTACTCTGTATCTAACCCATGCTGTACCTGCCCTGGGAGTGCTTGATGGGACAGTGTAGAGGGAGCTTTACTCGGTATCTAACCCGTGCTATCCCTGCCCTGGGAGTGTTTGATGGGACAGTGTAGAGGGAGCTTTACTCTGTATCTAACCCGTGCTGTACCTGCCCTGGGAGTGATTGATGGGACAGTTTAGAGCGAGCTTTACTCTGTATCTAACCCGTGCTGTACCTGCCCTGGGACTATCTGATGGGGCAGTGTAGAGGGAGCTGTACTCTGTATCTAACCCATGCTGTACCTGCCCTGGGACTATCTGATGGGGCAGTGTAGAGGGAGCTTTCCTGTGTATCTAACCTGTGCTGTACCTGCCCTGGGAGTGTTTGGTGGGGCAGTGTCGAGGGAGCTTTGCTCTGTATCTAACCTGTGCTGTACCTGCCCTGGGAGTGTTTGATGGGACAGTGTAGAGGGAGATTTACTCTGTATCTAATCTGTGCTGTACCTGCCCTGGGAATGTTTGATGGGGCAGTGTAGAGAGAGCTTTGCTCTGTATCTAACCTGTGCTGTACCTGCCCTGGGAGTGTTTGATGGGGCAGTGTAGAGAGAGTTTTGCTCTGTATCTAACCCGTGCTGCACCTGCCCTGGGACTATCTGATGGGGCAGTGTAGAGGGAGCTTTGCTCTGTATCTAAGCTGTGCTGTACCTGCCCTGGGAATGTTTGATGGGACAGTGTAGAGGGAGCTTTACTCTGTATCTAACCCATGCTGTACCTGCCCTGGGAGTGTTTGATGGGACAGTGTAGAGGGAGCTTTACTCTGTATCTAACCCATGCTGTACCTGCCCTGGGAGTGTTTGATGGGGCAGTGTAGAGGGAGCTTTACTCTGTATCTAACCCGTGCTGTGCCTGCCCTGGGAGTGTTTGATGGGACAGTGTAGAGGGAGCTTTACTCTGTATCTAACCCGTGCTGTACCTGCCCTGGGAGTGTTTGATGGGACAGTGTAGAGGGTGCTTTACTCTGTATCTAAACCGTGATGTACCTGCCCTGGGAGCGTTTGATGGGACAGTGTACAGGGAGCTTTACTCTGTATCTAACCCATGCTGTATCTGCCCTGGGAGTGTTTCATGGGACAGTGCAGAGGGAGCTTTACTCTGTATCTAACCCGTGATGTACCTGCCCTGGGAGTGTTTGATGGGGCAGTGTAGAGGGAGCTTTACTCTGTATCTAACCTGTGCTGTACTTGCCCTGGGAGTGTTTGATGGGACAGTGTAGAGGGAGCTTTACTCTGTACCTAACCCGTGATTTACCTGCCCTGGGAGTGTTTGATGGGACAGTGTAGAGGGAGCTTTACTCTGTATCTAACCCGTGCTGTCCCTGCCCTGGGAGTGTTTGATGGGACCGTGTAGAGGGAGCTTTACTCTGTATCTAACCTGTGTTGTACCTGCCCTGGGAGTGTTTGATGGGACAGTGTAGAGGGAGCTTTACTCTGAATCTAACCTGTGTTGTACCTGCCCTGGGAGTGTTTGATGGGACAGTGTAGAGGGAGCTTTACTCTGTATCTAACCCGTGATGTACCTGCCCTGGGAGCATTTGATGGGACAGCCTACAGGGAGCTTTACTCTGTATCTAACCCATGCTGTACCTGCCCTGGGAGTGTTTGATGGGACAGTGTAGAAGGAGCTTTACTCTGTATCTTACCCATGCTGTACCTGCCCTGGGAGTGTTTGATGGGGCCGGGTAGATGGAGCTTTACTCTGTATCTAACCTGTGCTGTACCTGCCCTGCGAGTGTTTGATGGGACAGTGTAGAGGGAGCTTTCCTCTTTATCTAACCCGTGCTGTACCTGCCCTAGGAGTGTTTGATAGGACAGTGTAGAGGGAGCTTTACTCTGTATCTAACCTGTGCTGTACCTGCCCTGGGAGTGTCTGATGGGACAGTGTAGAGGGTGCTTTACTCTGTATTTAACCCGTGCTGTACCTGACCTGGGAGTGTTTGATGTGACAGTGTAGAGGGAGCTTTACTCTGTATCTAACCCGTGCTGTAGCTGCCCTGGGAGTGTTTGCTGGGTCAGTGCAGAGGGAGCTTTACTCTGTATCTAACCCATGCTGTACCTGCCCTGGGAGTGTTTGATGGGGCAGTGTAGAGGGAGATTTACTCTGTATCTAACCTGTGCTGTACCTGCCCTGGGAGTGTTTGATGGGACGGTGTAGAGGGGGCTTTACTCTGTATCTAACCCATGCTGTACCTGCCCTGAGAGTGCTTGATGGGACAGTGTAGAGGGAGCTTTACTCTGTATCTAACCCGTGCAATCCCTGCCCTGGGAGTGTTTGATGGGACAGTGTTGAGGGAGCTTTACTCTGTATCTAACCCGTGCTGCACCTGCCCTGGGAGTGATTGATGGGACAGTGTAGAGGGAGCTTTACTCTGTATCTAACCCGTGCTGTACCTGCCCTGGGAGTGATTGATGGGACAGTGTAGATGGAGCTTTACTCTGTATCTAACCTGTGCTGTACCTGCCCTGGGAGTGTGTGCTGGGACAGTGTAGAGGGAGATTTACTCTGTATCTAACCCGTGCTGTACCTGACCTGGGAGTGTGTGCTGGGACAGTGTAGAGGGAGTTTTACTCTGTATCTAAGCTGTGCTGCACCTGCCCTGGGAGTGTTTGATGGGACAGTGTAGAGGGAGCTTTCCTCTTTATCTAACCCGTGCTGTACCTGCCCTGGGAGTGTTTGATGGGACAGTGTAGAGGGAGCTTTACTCTGTATCTAACCTGTGCTGTACCTGCCCTGGGAGTGTCTGATGGGACAGTGCAGAGGGTGCTTTACTCTGTATTTAACCCGTGCTGTACCTGACCTGGGAGTGTTTGACGTGACAGTGTAGAGGGAGCTTTACTCTGTATCTAACCCGTGCTGTACCTGCCCTGGGAGTGTTTGCTGGGTCAGTGTAGAGGGAGCTTTACTCTGTATCTAACCCATGCTGTACCTACCCTGGGAGTGCTTGATGGGGCAGTGTAGAGGGAGATTTACTCTGTATCTCACCTGTGCTGTACCTGCCCTGGGAGTGTTTGATGGGACGGTGTCGAGGGGGCTTTACTCTGTATCTAACCCATGCTGTACCTGCCCTGGGAGTGCTTGATGGGACAGTGTAGAGGGAGCTTTACTCTGTATCTAACCCGTGCTATCCCTGCCCTGGGAGTGTTTGATGGGACAGTGTCGAGGGAGCTTTACTCTGTATCTAACCAGTGCTGTACCTGCCCTGGGAGTGATTGATGGGACAGTGTAGAGCGAGCTTTACTCTGTATCTAACCCGTGCTGTACCTGCCCTGGGACTATCTGATGGGGCAGTGTAGAGGGAGCTGTGCTCTGTATCTAACCCATGCTGTACCTGCCCTGGGACTATCTGATGGGGCAGTGTAGAGGGAGCTTTCCTCTGTATCTAACCTGTGCTGTACCTGCCCTGGGAGTGTTTGGTGGGGCAGTGTCGAGGGAGCTTTGCTCTGTATCTAACCTGTGCTGCACCTGCCCTGGGAGTGTTTGATGGGACAGTGTAGAGGGAGATTTACTCTGTATCTAACCTGTGCTGTACCTGCCCTGGGAGTGTGTGCTGGGACAGTGTAGAGGGAGATTTACTCTGTATCTAACCCGTGCTGTACCTGCCCTGGGAGTGTTTGATGGGACAGTGTAGAGGGAGCTTTACTCTGTATCTAACCCGTGCTGTAGCAGCCCTGGGAGTGTGTGCTGGGACAGTGTAGAGGGAGCTTTATTCTGTATCCAACCCATGCTGTACCTGCCCTGGGAGTGTGTGCTGGGACAGTGTAGAGGGAGATTTACTCTGTATCTAACCTGTGCTGTACCTGCCCTGGGAGTGTGTGCTGGGACAGTGTCGAGGGAGTTTTACTCTGTATCTAACCTGTGCTGTACCTGCCCTGGGACTATCTGATGGGGCAGTGTAGAGGGAGCTTTGCTCTGTATCTAAGCTGTGCTGTGCCTGCCCTGGGAGTGTTTGATGGGACAGTGTAGAGGGAGCTTTGCTCTGTACCTAACCTGTGCTGTACCTGCCCTGGGAGTGTTTGATGGGGCAGTGTAGAGAGAGCTTTGCTCTGTACCTAACCTGTGCTGTACCTGCCCTGGGAGTGTTTGATGGGGCAGTGTAGAGAGAGCTTTGCTCTGTATCTAACCTGTGCTGTACCTGCCCTGGGAGTGTTTGATGGGGCAGTGTAGAGAGAGCTTTGCTTTGTATCTAACCCGTGCTGTACCTGCCCTGGGACTATCTGATGGGGCAGTGTAGAGGGAGATTTGCTCTGTATCTAAGCTGTGCTGCACCTCCCCTGGGAATGTTTGATGGGACAGTGTAGAGGGAGCTTTACTCTGTATCTAACCCATGCTGTACCTGCCCTGGGAGTGTTTGATGGGACAGTGTAGAGGGAGCTTTACTCTGTATCTAACCCATGCTGTCCCTGCCCTGGGAGTGTTTGATGGGGCAGTGTAGAGGGAGCTTTACTCTGTATCTAACCCGTGCTGTGCCTGCCCTGGGAGTGTTTGATGGGACAGTGTAGAGGGAGCTTTACTCTGTACCTAACCCGTGATTTACCTGCCCTGGGAGTGTTTGATGGGACAGTGTAGAGGGAGCTTTACTCTGTATCTAACCCGTGCTGTCCCTGCCCTGGGAGTGTTTGATGGGACCGTGTAGAGGGAGCTTTACTCTGTATCTAACCTGTGTTGTACCTGCCCTGGGAGTGTTTGATGGGACAGTGTAGAGGGAGATTTACTCTGTATCTAACCTGTGCTGTACCTGCCCTGGGAGTGTCTGATGGGACAGTGTAGAGGGAGCTTTACTCTGTATCTAATCTGTGCTGTACCTGCCCTGGGAGTGTTTGATGGGACAGTGTAGAGGGAGCTTTACTCTGTATCTAACCTGTGTTGTACCTGCCCTGGGAGTGTTTGATGGGACAGTGTAGAGGGAGCTTTACTCTGTATGTAACCCGTGATGTACCTGCCCTGGGAGCATTTGATGGGACAGCCTACAGGGAGCTTTACTCTGTATCTAACCCATGCTGTACCTGCCCTGGGAGTGTTTGATGGGACAGTGTAGAAGGAGCTTTACTCTGTATCTTACCCATGCTGTACCTGCCCTGGGAGTGTTTGATGGGGCCGGGTAGATGGAGCTTTACTCTGTATCTAACCTGTGCTGTACCTGCCCTGCGAGTGTTTGATGGGACAGTGTAGAGGGAGATTTACTCTGTATCTAACCCGTGCTTTACCTGCCCTGGGAGTGTTTGATGGGACAGTGTAGAGGGAGCTTTCCTCTTTATCTAACCCGTGCTGTACCTGCCCTAGGAGTGTTTGATGGGACAGTGTAGAGGGAGCTTTACTCTGTATCTAACCTGTGCTGTACCGGCCTTGGGAGTGTCTGATGGGACAGTGTAGAGGGTGCTTTACTCTGTATTTAACCCGTGCTGTACCTGACCTGGGAGTGTTTGATGTGACAGTGTAGAGGGAGCTTTACTCTGTATCTAACCCGTGCTGTACCTGCCCTGGGAGTGTTTGCTGGGTCAATGTAGAGGGAGCTTTACTCTGTATCTAACCCATGCTGTACCTGCCCTGGGAGTGTTTGATGGGGCAGTGTAGAGGGAGATTTACTCTGTATCTAACCTGTGCTGTACCTGCCCTGGGAGTGTTTGATGGGACGGTGTAGAGGGGGCTTTACTCTGTATCTAACCCGTGCAATCCCTGCCCTGGGAGTGTTTGATGGGACAGTGTAGAGGGAGCTTTACTCTGTATCTAACCCGTGCTGTACCTGCCCTGGGAGTGATTGATGGGACAGTGTAGAGGGAGCTTTACTCTGTATCTAACCCGTGCTGTACCTGCCCTGGGAGTGATTGATGGGACAGTGTAGATGGAGCTTTACTCTGTATCTAACCTGTGCTGTACCTGCCCTGGGACTATCTGATGGGGCAGTGTAGAGGGAGCTTTGCTCTGTATCTAAGTTGTGCTGTACCTGCCCTGGGAGTGTTTGATGGGACAGTGTAGAGGGAGCTTTGCTCTGTACCTAACCTGTGCTGTACCTGCCCTGGGAGTGTTTGATGGGGCAGTGTAGAGAGAGCTTTGCTCTGTATCTAAGCTGTGCTGTACCTGCCCTGGGAATGTTTGATGGGACAGTGTAGAGGGAGCTTTGCTCTGTATCTAACCTGTGCTGTACCTGCCCTGGGAGTGTTTGATGGGCAGTGTAGAGAGAGCTTTGCTCTGTATCTAACCTGTGCTGTACCTGCCCTGGGAGTGTTTGATGGGACAGTGTAGAGGGAGATTTACTCTGTATGTAAACCGTGCTGTACTTGCCCTGGGAGTGTTTGATGGGGCAGTGTAGAGGGAGGTTTACTCTGTATCTAACCCATGCTGTACATGCCCTGGGAGTGTTTGATGGGACAGTGTAGAGGAAGCTTTACTCTGTCTCTAACCCGTGCTGTACCTGCCCTGGGAGTGTTTGATGGGACAGTGTAGAGGGAGCTTTACTCTGTCTCTAACCTGTGCTGTACCTGCCCTGGGAGTGTTTGATGGGACAGTGTAGAGGGAGCTTTACTCTGTATCTAACCTGTGCTGTACCTGCCCTGGGAGTGTTTGATGGGACAGTGTAGAGGGAGCTTTACTCTGTCTCTAACCCGTGCTGTACCTGCCCTGAGAGTGTTTGATGGGACAGTGTAGAGGGAGCTTTACTCTGTCTCTCACCTGTGCTGTACCTGCCCTGGGAGTGTTTGATGGGACAGTGTAGAGGGAGCTTTACTCTGTATCTAACCTGTGCTGTACCAGCCCTGGGAGTGTTTGATGGGACAGTGTAGAGCGAGCTTTACTCTGTCTCTAAACTGTGCTGTACCAGCCCTGGGAGTGTGTGAAATGAAAATTTCTATTGTTCCCAGCACTGACTTCTCTCATGATGCTGAGCATGATGTTCATCTGCTGAGACACCGATTGACGTTGGTGGTGTTGATTGGCGGTGTGCGGTGTCTGGTCGGTGAAATCTTGTTACCATGCCTCTTTCTTCTCGTCCATCCTTTCCCCACAGGAGGAGACGCCGCTCTTCATCGCTGCCCGAGAAGGGAGCTACGAGACGGGGAAAATCCTGCTGGAGCACCTGGCCAACCGGGAGATCGCTGACCACATGAACCGCCTGCCCCGCGACATCGCCGCGGAGCGCACGCACCACGACATCGTCCGGCTCCTCAACGACAACAGCCTGGTGCGGGACCCGGCCGCCGCCCCCCCCTCGCCATTTCTGGCCCGCGGACCCGCAGGCAACCTCAAGCCCCCCAAGAAGGGGAGGAGACAGGGCCCCAGGGGCCCGGGTTGCCTGAAGGAGGGGGGAGACGCCAGGGCTGGCGATCGGGCAACACCGTGCCATGGGAGCGGTGGCCTACAGGACCCATCCCTGCCACCCCAGATAGACTTGAATCATTCCCTGTACGTCCCCCAGGCACTGCCCCCCTCCTACCAGACAGCTCCCTCTGCCTTCCTGCTTCCTTCTTGTGTGGTGCGTTCGATGGATGGGCAATACCACAGTTCCCACGCCAGCCTGAACGGTGCCTACAATATTGGCATGGGCCCAGCATACAACTGCGTGATTCCAAGCCTGAACCACCGGCTACAGAGTGCGCCCGTCCTGGACGGCAGCAGGCCAGCGGTCACGTGTACGCCTCACCAAGGCTACGCCAAGAGGCCATGCATGTTTGGCCCGAGCCAGCTCCTGGCGCCGGATGTGGGGCACGGATATCGGTGCGCGGGTGGCTCCGCCCCAGCCCACCAACGGCTGGTGGAGACGGAACCGCAGAGCGGGCGCCAGCAACCCTGGCAGATGGGCGGTTACCTGGTACAGCGGGAGGAGTGGCAGGCGGCGGAGAGCGGCGAGCTTGAGGGGCTGGGGCGTGGCAGCGCGCAGCGGGTGACGCTGCCGTGCCTCCAGCGCCCTCCGTACCCGTCGTCCACACCCGCCGCGAGCAGCCACCAGGACGGGTCGGTGCGCCACCAACCCGGCCTCCCTGGGGCAGCGCCCATGGGTGGCGGAAACCTGCCCCAGGAGGGGGCATCGGGCGAAGACAGAAGCCATTACGCCCCCTCACTTCCTACCATCCATGACCAGCCCGTGGGTGCAGCCACCAACCTGTACCCAACCCCACCATCCCAGCACAGTTACCCGTCGCCCCCGGACACAGACGTCCCTCCCCATCGCCAGGGGCACCACCCGTTCCTGACACCGTCTCCGGAGTCCCCCGACCAGTGGTCGAGCTCCTCGCCGCATTCCAATCAGTCTGATTGGTCGGGCGGGGTCATCAGCCCCGCCTCCTAGACCGCACCGCCAGGTGGGGGTGTCAGGTGACAGCCATTGAATTGTGGGAAATGGTCGCGGGTTGGCGTCTCAATGAAAAGCGGGTCAAAGACAGAGAGAGAGAGAGAACGAGGAGAAAGGCGATCGATGCAGGAGATTTACACGTGGGCACACGTTCACCAATCTGTGTGCGCGTGCGAGGGGCACACTCTCCACCCGTGTCAATCGTACGCCAGTGCTCTGATCTCCAGTGTCCTTCCTTGCAACGAGCACTGTCTGTTGGTTGTGCCAGCCTGCAGTTATAGCACTGGACCAAGGGGGCGGGTGAGACACGTCACATCACGTTATGTTACATCATCGCACCACCTTCTAGAATCCAGACTCCAAGCCAGCCCAAACTGAGGGAGGTGAAGATCTCCTATCAGCCGCCCCCCCCCCCCGCACTCCCCATCCCCCACCCTCCGCCATTGACCGTAAGAGTCCCAAGCCTGAAAGCCCATTCTGAAACCTCACGAAACCACCATTTGGCAATCCCCTCAGCGTGGCTGGTGAGTGGGGAAAGGGATAATGTTCAGTGCAGCCAGGGGGCGCTCTCTCGGGAGTGTGGCTGAGCTCGTTACTGAAACTCAAATACTTGACAATACCAAAGTAGGACTGAAGATAAAGATTAGGATCACTTGTAGCTTCCCCTCCCCCATGCCTCAATTAGTAACTACATTACCCTGAGGACAGTGAGTTAGCCATTCGGCCCATCTTCATTAACCAATCCGAACAACCCTACAGTCCAATTGTTACCTCAATGATCCCAGGGTTGTCATCACCACTGCTCTATCTGGGAGGCCATTCAAAGTGCTGATCACCATTTACATGAGGGAAAGTTTGATATCATTCC
>NW_028225179.1:124811781-125048456 GCF_052327205.1 Somniosus microcephalus
GATTCCGCCCCCCCCCCCACAGTAATCAGGAGCAGAGACACTGGCTGACACCCCCCCCCGCCACAGTAATGAGGAGCAGAGACACTGGCCGATTCCCCCCCCCCCCCACAGTAATCAGGAGCAGAGACACTGGCCGATTCCCCCCCCCCCCCACAGTAATCAGGAGCAGAGACACTGGCTGATTCCCCCCCCCCAACAGTAATCAGGAGCAGAGACACTGGCTGATTCCCCCCCCCCACAGTAATGAGGAGCAGCGACACTGGCTGATTCCCCCCCCCCCAACAGTAATCAGGAGCAGAGACACTGGCCGATTCCCCCCCCCCCCACAGTAATCAGGAGCAGAGACACTGGCTGATTCCCCCCCCCCCCCAGTAATCAGGAGCAGAGACACTGGCTGATTCCCCCCCCCCCCCAGTAATCAGGAGCAGAGACACTGGCTGATTCCGCCCCCCACCCCACAGTAATCAGGAGCAGAGACACTGGCCGATTCCCCCCCCCCCCCAACAGTAATCAGGAGCAGAGACACTGGCTGATTCCGCCCCCCCCCCCCCCAGTAATCAGGAGCAGAGACACTGGCCGATTCCGCCCCCCACCCCACAGTAATCAGGAGCAGAGACACTGGCCGATTCCGCCCCCCACCCCACAGTAATCAGGAGCAGAGACACTGGCTGATTCCCCCCCCCCCACAGTAATCAGGAGCAGAGACACTGGCTGATTCCCCCCCCCCACAGTAATCAGGAGCAGAGACACTGGCTGATTCCGCCCCCCACCCCACAGTAATCAGGAGCAGAGACACTGGCCGATTCCCCCCCCCCCCAACAGTAATCAGGAGCAGAGACACTGGCTGATTCCGCCCCCCCCCCCCCCAGTAATCAGGAGCAGAGACACTGGCCGATTCCGCCCCCCACCCCACAGTAATCAGGAGCAGAGACACTGGCCGATTCCGCCCCCCACCCCACAGTAATCAGGAGCAGAGACACTGGCTGATTCCCCCCCCCCCACAGTAATCAGGAGCAGAGACACTGGCTGATTCCCCCCCCCCACAGCAAACAGGAGCAGAGACACTGGCTGAATCCCCCCCCCCCACAGTAATCAGGAGCAGAGACACTGGCTGATTCCACCCCCCCACAGTAATCAGGAGCAGAGACTCTGGCTGACCCCCCCCCCCCACAGTAATCAGGAGCAGAGACACTGGCTGATTCCCCACCCCCCCCACAGTAATCAGGAGCAGAGACTCTGGCTGACCCCCCCCCCCCCACAGAAATCAGGAGCAGAGACACTGGCTGATTCCCCCCCCCCCCCACAGTAATCAGGAGCAGAGACACTGGCTGATTCCCCCCCCCCCCCCACAGTAATCAGGAGCAGAGACTCTGGCTGACCCCCCCCCCCCCACAGAAATCAGGAGCAGAGACACTGGCTGATTCCCCCCCCCCCCCACAGTAATCAGGAGCAGAGACACTGGCTGATTCCCCCCCCCCCCCACAGTAATCAGGAGCAGAGACTCTGGCTGATTCCACCCCCCCCCACAGAAATCAGGAGCAGAGACACTGGCTGATTCCCCCCCCCCCACAGTAATCAGAAGCAGAGCCACTGGCTGATTCCCCCCCCCCCACAGTAATCAGGAGCAGAGACACTGGCTGATTCCCCCCCCCCCACAGTAATCAGGAGCAGAGACACTGGCTGATTCCCCCCCCCCCACAGTAATCAGGAGCAGAGACACTGGCTGATTCCCCCCCCCCCCACAGTAATCAGGAGCAGAGACACTGGCTGATTCCCCCCCCCCCACAGTAATCAGGAGCAGAGACACTGGCTGAATCCCCCCCCCCACAGTAATCAGGAGCAGAGACACTGGCTGATTCCACCCCCCCCCACAGTAATCAGGAGCAGAGACTCTGGCTGATTCCCCCCCCCCCCAGTAATCAGGAGCAGAGACACTGGCTGATTCCCCCCCCCCCCACAGTAATCAGGAGCAGAGACTCTGGCTGATTCCCCCCCCCCACAGTAATCAGGAGCAGAGACTCTGGCTGATTACCCCCCCCCCACAGTAATCAGGAGCAGAGACACTGGCTGATTCCCCCCCCCCCCCCCAGTAATCAGGAGCAGAGACACTGGCTGATTCCCCCCCCCCCACAGTAATCAGGAGCAGAGACTCTGGCTGATTACCCCCCCCCCCCCACAGTAATCAGGAGCAGAGACACTGGCTGATTCCCCCCCCCCCCCCCAGTAATCAGGAGCAGAGACACTGGCTGATTCCGCCCCCCCCCCCCCCCAGTAATCAGGAGCAGAGACACTGGCTGATTCCCCCCCCCCCCCCAGTAATCAGGAGCAGAGACACTGGCTGATTCCGCCCCCCACCCCACAGTAATCAGGAGCAGAGACACTGGCTGATTCCCCCCCCCCCACAGTAATCAGGAGCAGAGACACTGGCTGATTCCCCCCCCCCCCCAGTAATCAGGAGCAGAGACACTGGCTGATTCCGCCCCCCACCCCACAGTAATCAGGAGCAGAGACACTGGCTGATTCCCCCCCCCACAGTAATCAGGAGCAGAGCCACTGGCTGAATCCCCCCCCCCCCCACAGTAATCAGGAGCAGAGCCACTGGCTGAATCCCCCCCCCCCCCACAGTAATCAGGAGCAGAGCCACTGGCTGAATCCCCCCCCCCCCCACAGTAATCAGGAGCAGAGCCACTGGCTGAATTCCCCCCCCCCCACAGTAATCAGGAGCAGAGACACTGGCTGATTCCCCCCCCCCCCCACAGTAATCAGGAGCAGAGACACTGGCTGATTCCCCCCCCCACAGTAATCAGGAGCAGAGACACTGGCTGAATCCCCCCCCCCCCCACAGTAATCAGGAGCAGAGACACTGGCTGATGCCGCTCCCCACCCCCTGCCTGCCCAGGGGTGCTGAGGCCCACTGTAGCCCTTCTACCGCCACCCTGACTGAGATCAGTTCACTTCACACAGACTCGGGGCAGGGGGAGGATGGAACCCAAGGCCTCCCAGTCCGTATGGCTCCAGCGTCTATGTACCTGGGCCCCTCACGTCAACATCCACGCTCTCTGTATTCTCTTGTGGTGGGGTCTGTGCTACAGACTGTGGGGCGTAGACAACGGCCTTGATGTGTTTCTGGGTCCACTTCCGGTCATCAGACAGCATCGGGGTCTCCTCGAGCTGCAACCAATCACACGCACACACGTCATGTTAGCACAAAAGCAGCTGAACACTTCCCTTCACCCTTTTTTCCCTTCTCCCTCGGGTGCAGGCTCACGTGGACATCCTGCGAGGTGTCAGCCGTGGCTCAGTGGGCAGCACACTCTCGCCTCTCAGTCAGAGTGGGTTCTAGGCCCCAACCCAGAGAGTTGAGCACATAATCTAGGCCGAGATTCCCAGTGCCATTGCTGAGGGAGCGCCGCGCTGTCGGAGGTGCCGTCTTTCGGATGAGATGTTAAACCAAGGCCCCGCCTGCCATCTCAGGTGGAGGAAAAAGATCCAATGGCACTATTTTGAAGAAAAGCAGGGGAGTTATCCCTGGTGGACTGGCCAATATTTATCCCTCAACCAACATCAAAAAAGACAGATAATCTGGTCATTTATCACGTCGCCCATTGTGGGATCTTGCTGTGCGCAAATTGGCTGCTGTGTTTCCTACATTACACCAGTTACACTTCAAGAAGTACTTCATTGGCTGTAAAGCGCTTTTGGACGTCCTGAGGTTGTGAAGGGCGCTATAGAAATGCCAGTCTTTCTTTACTTGCTGAACACAGCGGGAGCAGGAGTGAGGCACACTGCACATGCTCAGTCAGGCTTTACCACAGGCCTCGGGCCTGGCCCTTTAATTTTACCCAGAGTGGGTTTGCTTGGCCCTGGTTCAATCGCCATTACAAATAAAAGGCGTTAGTAATCGGGAATCTACCAGACACGACGGTAAGGGCGGAGTCCGACGCCACTTCAGAAACTGTCCAAAAAGCCACCCAACATCTCCCTCCAACTGTCACCAGACTCAGCTGTGTGTGAACGATGAGCCTCCGGGAGTCTGGCTCTTGGTGATCAGTGCACCTCACAGTGAGTTATCATCACACGGTGAAGCGCAGGAACCGTACAGTTTGCGGTACGTCTCGGTGTGACAGTAATTCAAATTAAATGAACGACCTCTGCAACGAGCAAACACTTTGACCCTTCATCGAAATGGACAGCATAGAAGGAGGCCATTCGGCCCATCATGCCTGTGACGGCTCTTTGAAAGAACTATTCAATTAGTCGCACCCCTCCGCGCCCCCCCCCCGCTCTTTCCCCATAGCCCTACAATTTTTTCCCCTTCGAGTATTTATCCAATTCCCATTTGAAAGTTACTATTGCATCTGCTTTCAGGCAGCGCATTCCAGATCACAGCGCACTGCGTAAAAAAAATTCTCCTCATCTCGCCTCTGGTTCTTTTGCCAATTACCTTAAATCTGTGTCCTCTGGTTACTGACCCTCCTGCCAGTGGAAACAGTTTCTCCTTATTTACTCTCTCAAAACCTTTCATAATTTTGAACACCTCTGTTAAATCTCCCCTTAACCTTCTCTGCTCATCATTACCTTGGACTTCTTGTTGCTGGGCAGGCTTTCCACTAAGGAATTCTGATTATCTTCTTCATCTTCACAGTCAGTTTCCTGGTTCAGGATCCTGGGATTAACAGTGCACAGTAAGAAGAGACACTAACACCATCAGAACTTATCTTCATAACCTTCCCTTTCTCTCTGGTTTATCAATATTACTATGGTTCATGTTCGACTGTATTTGCCTCTCATTTCTCCCAAGCTCCAAATATCAACTCCCCCCCCCCCCCCCCCAACACATGCTCTTCTTCCTCCTCCTCTCTGCATCTTCACTGGGTGGAATTCAGGACTCATTGCACCAACTCATTCTTCGCCAGGACATCAAGATTGTGGATCTTGCTCCCTCCGTCAGTGTCACTGTCCTCCTCTGCTCCCAGTGTAATATAGATGTGGAACTTTTCACCTATCTCAGTCTCCCCTTCCTCCTCTGCTCCCAGTGTAATATAGATGTGGAACTTTTCACCTATCTCAGTCTCCCCTTCCTCCTCTGCTCCCAGTGTAATATAGATGTGGAACTTTTCACCTATCTCAGTCTCCCCTTCCTCCTCTGCTCCCAGTGTAATATAGCTGTAGAACTCCTCACCTATCTCAGAGTAATACAGATGTGGAACATGCATCCACTTCCCCTTACACTCCCAGAGTAATACAGATGTGGAACACGCATCCGCTTCCCCTTACACTCCCAGAGTAATACAGATGTGGAACACGCATCCACTTCCCCTTACACTCCCAGAGTAATACAGATGTGACAATCGTCCGCTTCCTCTTGCACTCCCAGGGTAATACAGATGTGGACCTCCTCATCCCCCTCAGTGTCGCCTTCCTTTAACCCTCTCAGATTGGTCCAGAGTTACAAATGGGGACATTGGGCAATGCAGCCTTACCCAACTGACCTAAACATGGTTAATCCAGCAGTTTTGGGCAGTAATAAGCAGGATCATAGATTAAGGATGTTGTGCCCTGGTCCGTGCTGCGTGAGTTGGTTTCAGGGGCGGTAGGTGCTACATATGTGGGCTTGGGTGAGGTGGGGGGGGGCGGTGTGGTGGGGGTATGGGGAGGGAAAGGAAAATGCCCCTGTGCTCCTACTCCGGAGCGCTATCCGATGATGTGTGTGCGGACATCAGGTGTGGACAGCAGCTGAACAGCAGCCAACGCCAACACATCAAGAATGGCCTCTTGGGCCAAGGTGCTTCAGGAGAGGCGGGATTAGGGAGAGCAAACTGGAGAGGGTGAGAAAGTATAAAATAAAAACAGAAAGCACTGGAAACACTCAACAGGTCAGGCAGCAGCTGTGGAGAGAGAAACAGAGTTAACGTTTCAGGTCGATGACCCTTCATCAGAACTGGAAGAATGTTGGAAATGTAACAGGTTTTAAGCAAGTACAGGTAAATGGTGGGGTGGGGTTGTGGGAGGGAAGGAAAGTACAAAAGGGAAGATCTGCGATAGGGTGGAGGGCAGGAGTGATTAAATGACAAAAGGGATGATGGAGCAAGGTAAAATGAGATGATAACGGGGCAAGTAAAGAAACAAAAGCTGGATCTAGAGGAGGTGTAAATGGGAATGGCAGAATAGCAGGAGGGAAGCTGGGACAATCTGGCAAGGAGGAGAAGGATGCCGTGGTCCGGGAATGTGGCAGAGAAAGGCGGGTAGACCCCAGGGGTGCAGACCACCCAACCGGCCACGTACCAACAGGGGTTCCCCACCCCAAGCACCAGCTTCACCTCCTCCACTCCCAGTGGCTCTAGTGCAGCCATCCTCCATCACCAGCACCCATTGTCTGAGAAAATGGGAGCTGGGGTTAAGATCAAAGGTTGTTAAACCCAGTGTTAAGGCTGGAAGGCTGTACTTTGTAGACAACAACAACTTGCATTTATAAAGCACCTTTAACGTAGTAAAACATCCCAAGGCGCTTCACAGGAGCGTTATCAGCCAAAAACTGACACCCAGCCACATAAGGAGACGTTGGGATAGATAACTAAAATCTTGGTCAAAGAGGTAGGTTTTAAGGAGCATCTTAAAAGAGGAGAGAGAGGCGGAGAGATTTAGGGAGGGAATTCCAGAGCTTAGGGCCTAGGATGCTGAAGGCACGGCCACCAGTGGTGGAGCGATGAAAATCTGGGATGCGCAAGATGCCAGTAATGGAGGATTGGAGGAGCGAAGAGACCGCGGAGGGTTGTAGGCCATGGAGGGATTTGAACCCAAGGGTGAGAGTTTTACAACTGAGGCATTGTCGAACCAGTTAAGTATAAACCGATTGGGGTATATCTAGAGTCAAACATTGACCATCCCAAGGACCAGAGTTAGCGAGGTCCCGTTATCGTGCAGCGTGCGGATTGGGAATTGACAAATCATGCAGCGGTCTCTGCTGCGGCCAGCGGGGAGCATTTCTTGCCAGCGAGCCCGCCACACCCAACAGATCAGTGCAAGCAATGCAGCATCATATTTCTCCCCCCCCTGACCCTCGCCCCCTCCCACCCACTTACTTCATCCCTATGGAGTCTTCCCCCACTGGCTCCCTCCTCTTGTAGTTCTTGGACTCCTTGTTTGGGGCGAAGCCGGGGGGCAGCCAGAGCGGGCCGCGCTTGCGTTTTGGTTGCTTGGCAACGTGAATGCCGACGAAGATTCCGACAGCGACAGCAAAGAGGATGGCGAGCGAAATGCTGGTCAGCTCCCATGGAAACGAGACGGCTATGGGTTCAAAGAGAAGGATTAGAGAGGTAACGCAATGGGGCAGGGGCCAGACCAACGCACATCTACCACCTGCAGGTCAATTCATATATGGTGGCTGCATATAGTGACCCCGCAGGTCCCGTCCGGAACAGCGATGATTGGGTAATTACCCCGTCAATCACGCCTGGAGACCGCACTGCTGCGAGTGACTGGGATCGATTTTACACACATACATTATTTGTATTAGGTAACGATCCTCCACTCACTGCATTTTGCAGGAGAAATAATCCTGATCTACGCAGGAGACTCTTTGTTGTAGCTGATGAGGAAGTAGACTCTGCTGTAGTTTGAGTAAGTAGACTCTGCTGTACGATAGCAAAATACTGCGGATGCTGGAAATCAGAAATAACAACAGAAAATGCTGGAAATACTCAGCAGGTCAGGCAACATCCATGGAGAGAGAAATAGAGTCAACGTTTCAGGTCGAAACCCTTCGTCAAGTCTGAAAAAACACAGGAAATGAAACTGATTAAGAGGCCAGTTTGGGGGCTGGGAAATGGGGATGAGAGAGCAAAAGAGAAGTGAAGAGACATTAAGAGGTATTCAAAACAAGACAAGACGGTGATAGGACTAGTGGCGAGACAAAAGACGGCTCTAGATTAGGTGTGAAATGTGATGGCAGAATGAGAGACAGCTGCCATGTGGGAGAGAGAAAAAGGGGCAAGGGCCAAAACAAAGGTGTGGAAAAAAATATATATATAAAAATGTAATGGGGCCGAGGTTATGATCTGAAATTGTTGAACTCGATATTGAGTCCGGAAGGCTGTAAAGTGCCTAATCGGAAGATGAGGTGCTGTTCCTCGAGCTTACGCTGGGTTTCCGTGGAACAATGCAAGAGCCCGAGTACAGTGAGGTCTGAGTGGGAATGGGGCGGTGAATTAAAATGAAAGGTGACCGGAAGCTCGGGGTCATCCTTACAGACTGAACGGAGGTGTTCCGCAAAGCGGTCACCCAATCTGCGTTTGGTCTCCCCAATGTAGAGGAGACCACATCGTGAGCAGCGAATACAGTATACTAGATTACAAGAAGTACAAGTAAATCGCTGTTTCACCTGGAAGGGGTGTTTGGGGCCCTGGACAGTGGGAAGGGGGGAGGTAAAAGGGCAGGTGTTGCATCTCCTGCGCTTGCACGGGAAGGTGCCGGGCGAAGGGGAAGTGGTGCTGGGGGTGATAGAGGAGTGGACCAGGGTGTCTCGGAGGGAGCGGTCCCTACGGAATGCTGAAAGGGGAGGGGAGGGGAAGATGCGTTTGGTGGTGGGATCACGTTGAAGGTGGCGGAAATGGCGGAGGATGATCTGTTGAATGTGGAGGCTAGTGGGGTGAAAGGTGAGGACAAGGGGAACCCAATCGTGGTTCTGGGAGGGAGGGGCAGGGGTGAGGGCAGAAGTGTGGGAAATAGAACGGACACGGTCAAGGGCCGAGTCAACCACGGTAGAGGGGATTCCTCGGTTGAGGCAAAAGGAAGACATGTCGGAAGCACTGGTGTGGAAGGTGGCATCGTCGGAGCAGATGCGGCGGAGTTGGAGAAACTGGGAGAATGGAATAGAGTCCTTACAGGAGGCGGGGTGGGAGGAAGTGTAGTCCAGGTAGCTGTGGGAGTCAGTGGGCTCTGACTATTCTGCTGTAGTTTGAGTAAGTAGATTCTGCTATAGTTTGAGTAAGTAGACTCTGTTTTCTTAGTAAATAGACTGCTTCTTGAATAGACTCTGTTTGCTGAGTAAATAGACTCTGCTGTAGTTTATGAGTAAATTAAAACCACAAGTTCTGCCCAGCCTCTAACTCAGTGGCTGAGACAGCGGTGTCGATATTTGGTTATATGATAGTGTTGTGTATTCACAATCTTCACATTGACAGATGCAACAAGTAGTTTAAAGAGTGTAAGAAAGCCTGGAACAAGAAAGGGCCTCTTCAACCCACTCTTTCCACAGACTCTACCATGGAGCCTGCCCCGTCCATTAATCTCTTGAGAGAAAGTTCTGAATCAATATTCCTTGACCTCTGGAGCTAATCATGCAGAATATTCATCCATTCTCATATCTAGTTAGCCGTGATGCGTCGCCCTACCCACAGACAGTACTCCTCAAGTAATTCCTCGCACCCAATTACTGGGAGGTAATCAACCCGCTCCTCCTCTCGGCTTGGCGGATGGTGTGTGGAGTGGCTCCACCCCAAGCTGGGGCATTCGTGGGGCGGGGGGGTGAGGAAATGGCTACACGGGTCAGCGAACAGAGTCCGACAGTGACGACTCGCGCGCATGGGCGATTTGTAAAGACTGACTGACTGACCTTCCTCAGGCATCACGGCGACAGCTCCCAGTGGGAAGGGGAACTCCTGCTCCCCGTTCTCAGAGGAGGTCAGTGCAGCGACAAACGCGGCCGCATCGAAGACGGTGGGGAAGCAGGCGGTGTACGTCTCCAGGCAGGGCTGTTTGTTGATCTCCACAAATACGATGGACCTTCCGGTTCAGTAAAAGACGGTAGAGGTGAGAGTCAGTATTACATGGTATTTACAGAAACAGGCCAGTCGGCCCAATGGGCCATTGCCAGTGCTGATGCTACACGTGTCTTCTGCCACCCTACCTCATCTAACCCTAGCAACATGTCCTTCTATTCCTTTTTCCCCTCAAGTTCTCGCTTCCCCTTAAATGCATCTATGCTATTTGCCTCAACCACTCCCTGTGGTAGTGAGTTCCACATTCTAACCACTCTCTGTGTAAAGAAGTTTCTCCTGAATTCCTTATTAGATTTATTAGTGACTGTCCTATATTTGTGAGGTTATACACTTTGGCAGGAAAAATAAAAAAGCAAATTATTATTTAAATGGAGAGAGATTACAAAATGCTGCAGTACAGAGGGACCTGGGGGTCCTTGTGCATGAAACACAAAAAGTTAGCATGCAGGTACAGCAAGTAATCAAAAAGGCAAATGGAATGTTAGCCTTTATTGCAAGGGGGTTGGAGTATAAAAGCAGGGAAGTCCTGCTACAACTGTACAGGGTATTGGTGAGACCACACCTGGAGTACTGCGTACAGTTTTGGTCTCCTTATTTAAGGAAGGATATACTTGCATTGGAGGCAGTTCAGAGACGATTCACGTGGTTAATTCCTGAGATGAGGGGGTTGACTTATGAGGAAAGGTTGAGCAGGCTGGGCCTATACTCATTGGGGTTTAGAAGAATGAGAGGGGATCTTATTGAAACATATAAGAAACTGAGGAGGCTCGACAGGGTAGATGCAGAGAGGATGTTTCCCCTCGTGGGGAAATCTAGAACTCGGGGGCACAGTCTCAGAATAAAGGGTCGCCCTTTTAGAACTGAGATGAGGAGGAATTTCTTCTCTCAGAGGGTCGTAAATCTGTGGAATTCTCTGCCCCAGAGAACTGTGGAGGCTGGGTCATTAAATACATTTAAGGTGGAGATAGACAGATCTTTGCAAGATAAGGGAGCGAAGTGTTATGGGGAGCGGGCAGGGAAATGGCTTTGAGCCCAAGATCAGCCATGATCTTATTGCATTGTGGAGCAGGCTCAAGGGGCCAAGTGGCCGACTCCTGCTCCTATTTCTTATGTTCTTATGTTCTTATTTATGGCTCCTAGTTCTGGTCTCCCCCACAAGTGGAAACATCTTCTCTACCTCTTCCCTATCAAACCCCTTTCATAATTATAAAGACTTCTATCAGGTCACCTCTCTTTTCTAGAGAAATAATCCCAGGCTGTTCAATCTTTCCTGATAGTTATAACCCCTCAGTTCTGGTATCATCCTGTGTCCTAATATATGCCTTGTCCAGTGCCTATTAGCTGCCCGGTTAGCAAAGGTCTACCGTTTTTGCTGGAGTTCTTACCCAATGACTTTACGTTCTGGTTCCGGCGTGGTCCTGACTCCCTCCTCCTCGGGCAGGGCGAGCTCCCTCACCATGCGCTTCCTTCCCGGGGCGCTTATGTTGTAGACCAAAGCCGTCAGGTTGTCCAGGTCCTCCCGGCCATAATATGGATAGACCATGTCCTCCCCGCTCTTGGCCTTCTTGACCCGCACGGTGGAGTGCAGCACGAGGCCCAGGTTCCAGAGGAAGCTGGAGAGGCTGCGCTGCAGCTTCTGCGGGTTCAGGAAGGCCACCAGGACCAGGGTGCCTCCGGCAAAGTTCCCCGCCTCCGGGGGGGAGCAGTCCATGCCGTCCCAGCCGCAGTCGGCCGAGCTGCAGCCCTTGTCGCAGTGGCCGTCATTGTAATGGTGCTTGCAGTACATGTCATAACGAGGGCTGTCGAGACAAGGCAGCGGTTAGACAGGGCAAGGAAGAATGGGAGGAAGGATGAAGGAAGGAAAGAAAGAAAGAACAAATGAACGGAAGAAAAGGAAAAGAAAGAGAAAGAAAGAAAGAAGGAAATAGAAAGTGAGAGAGAGAGAAAGAAAGACAGACAGACATTTCTATAGCGCCTTTCACAACCTCAGGACGTCTTAAAGCACTTTACTGTGTAGAATGGGCCGATACACTTTGGAGTTTAGAAGAATGAGAGGTGATCTCATTGAAACATACAAGATTCTGAGGGGGGATTGACAGGGTCGATGCTGAGAGGTTGTTGCCCCTGGCTGGAGAGTCTGGAACTAGGGGGCACAGTCTCAGGATAAGGGGTCGGCCATTTAAGACTGAGATTAGAAGGAATTTCTTCACTCAGAGGGTTATGAATCTTTGGAATTCCCTGCCCCAGAGGGCTGTGAATGCTGAGTCTTTGAGTATAGTCAAGGCTGACATAGATAGATTTTTGGACTCTCGGGGCATCAAGGGATATGGCGATCGGGCGGGAAAGTGGAGTTGCGGTCGATGATCAGCCATGGTCTTATTTGAATGGTGGAACAGGCTCAAGGGGCCGTGTGGCTGAATCCTGCTCCTAATTCTTATGTTCTTATGGCCAATGAAGTATTTTTGAAGTGTAGTCACTGCTGAAATGTAGGAAACGCAGCAGCCAATTAGCGCACAGGGCTGAGTCATTAAACCAAGGCCCCGTCTGCCCTCTCAGGCGGACGTTATAGATCCCTCGGCACTATTTGGAAGAAGACCAGGGGAGTTCTCCCTGGTGTCCTGGCCAATGTTTATCCTCAACCCACATCATTAAAAATAAACCAGATTATCTGGTCATTGTTATGTTGCTGTTTGTGGGATCTTGCTGGGCGCAAATTGGCTGCCGCGTTTCCCACATTACAACAGTGACTCCACTTCAAAAAGTACTTCATGAAACGGCGCTGTATAAATGCCAGCCTTTCTTTAGAAGGCCCTGGGTCCCCCTCGGGAAACACTGCTCACTCACTTGCACGTGGCCTTCTGCTCCTGGCAGTCAAAGCCGTCGAACTGGCACTCGATGGTGTTGCACGGCTCGTCGCACTTGCCGTCCTTGAAGCTGGGCCGGCAGAGCTCCTCCAGCGCGCACTTCCTCCACGGGTCGCCGGCGCAGTCGCCCCCGTCCCAGTGGCAGGCCGGGGTATTGCAGGCCGGGTCGCAGGAGCCGTCGCCAGCCCGGGCGGCGCAGCGGTCGGCCCGGCAAGCGGCCCCGGCCGAGCGGTTGCGGCCCGCCTCCAGGCTCTGGCAGCGGAGGCCTCGGAAGCGGGGAGGGCAGCGGCAGAAGAAGTAGGGCTCCTTGGCCCACGCCACGCAGGTGCCCCCGTTCTGGCACGCGCCGGCGGAGCAGCGGCTGGCTCGCGGGGCCGAGCAGTCCAGGCCCGCGAAGCCCGGCAGGCAGGCGCACCGGCCCGAGATGCAAATCCCCCCGTTTTGGCAGGGCCAGGAGTTGCACGAGTTGTAGTTTTCGCACTTTCCTCCGTCGTAGTCCTGGAAACAAGAATCAAAAAAAAAACTGATCGCTCCTTGAAATGGCGAATCGTCAGTCACTGCTCTTCAATGGCACTGACCAATTGAGAGCCTGTCTTACGTTGCTAGGAGACACAACACCTACTCGGAACACACAAGATGGGGCGTCCAAAAATCGAATGTTTCTCGTGCGCAGCCTCCAGTCCCTTCGCTCCACCAGCCGCCTAGGCCCGAAGCTCTCCCTAAACCTCTCCTCCTCGCTCCTCCTTTAAAGACGCTCCTTAAAACCTACCTCTTTGACCAAGCTTTTGGTCACCTGTTCCACTATCTCCTTATGTGGCTCGGTGTCAAATTTTTTGTCCGGTAACGCTCCTGTGAAGCGCCTTGGGACAATTTTACTACATTAAAGGCTCTATATAAATGCATGTTTAATCACAATTGATATGTAAGTCTGCATCCACACTCCTGGTGTATGCTGGGAAATTCCGCACCCATAGCCCGCGATATTGCGGCCGATTATGTCGGACAATCAGAGGCCGGAAATTTTCCGATATGCACCCCCTTGAAACGCTGCAGTGTAAAATCCCAGCCGACATTCCAGATGAAGTCTAACCAGCAATGGCAGCAGCACCGCCCCACTTTTACATCCTCGACATGGCGGATTTACCACTTGCCGCCTGGGCGTGAAGCTGCCACGGCGGACCTGCCGCCAGTCACAGGGGACCAAGGAAAAGATGTAACCGGGGTGGTTTGTGTACTGGCTGATCGACAACGGCAGCTTCACGCCTGGACAATAAGCTGAAAATCTGCCCTCGAATTCTCTCGTGATGGATTCTCACATTCCATTAACCCTCGCCATTGATTTTTGCACCCGGGGACCAGCTTGGAATTACTTATGCATCTGACCTGCTAAATGCCTTTGTCCGTCTCTCCCCAGCCAGGAGTGGGAGCTCTGGGCGTAGGGAGTCCCCAGCCCTGGATCCGCCCCCTTGCCATTATTGTTGCCCTACAAGAGGCAGTTTGAGCGTTCCATCCTTTTACCGGGCAAATAGCAACCTCCCGGAAATGGCAGAGACACTGGCAGAACTGCGGCCATTTTCATGAGACAGGAAATCTCCCCCACCCACCCCCACCCCCCACCTCCGCCACCTGTCTCCCACCCGAGTTACCACCGAATCCCAGAGCAATCCCAGTCGATCCCACCTCTGCGGATCCTCCTCTCGTCATTCCCTCAGTGACTCCGCCAAAGACGCGCGGTGACGCCACGGGGCGGGCGAAAGGCTGCCTTACTCACCGGCGGGCACTTGCACAGGAACCCAAAGGGCGTGTTGATGGCGAGGACACAGGTGCCACCATTCCTGCAGGGCCCGGATTTGCAGTTGTCAATCACAGACTCGCAGCGCTGACCTGCCGGAGACAGAGGGGGCAAGATAACAGATCACCAATCGACCGAACGGAACCAGCGTGTGCCAACAACGCAGCCAAGCGGGTTACCAAAACACCGTCCGACGAGGAGCCTTGCCCTGGAAAGCACTCAGCGCGCTGGTGAACCTGGAGTTTAGGAGGTTGAGGGGCGATCTGATCGATGTGTTTAAAATGTTAAAAGCATTCGATAGGGTAGATACGGAGAAACTATTTCCTCTTGTGGGGGGGAAACAAGAACAAGGGGACATCATCTTAAAATTAGAGCTAGGCAGTTGAGGAGGGAAATCAGGAAGCATTTTTTCACACAAAGGGTAGTGGAAATCTGGAACTCTCGCCCCCAAAAGACTGTGGATACTGGGGGTCAATTGGAGCTTTGAAGACTGAGATCGGTAGACTATTGTTGAGTGAGGATATTGAGGGATCAGGAGCTAAGGCGGGTCAATGGGGCCGAGGTGCCGATCAGTCGAGATCTAACTGAATGGGGAGACGGAGGGGGAAGAAATGGGGGGAAGAAATGGAAGAAAGAAAAGAAAAAAGAAAAGAAAGAAAAGAAAAAAGAAGAGAAAGAAAAGAAAAAAGAAAAAAGAAAAGTAAGGAAAAACGAACAAACTAATTGCATTTATTTAGCGCCATTCACAAGCACAGGATGTTCCAAAGAGCTTCACAGACAATGAAGTGTGTCTGACGTGTTGTAATGTAGGGAAAGGTGCGAATAAATGACAAGGCCAAAATATGAAAGCGGTCTAGACTGATAGCTGGGATGGCAGGAATGACGTATGAGGAGAGATTGGGTCGATTGGGCTTATACTCACTGGAGTTCAGAAGAATGAGAGGGGATCTCATTGAAACTTATAAAATTCTGACAGGTCTGGACAGACTAGATGCAGGAAGGATGTTCCCGATGGCCGGGGAGTCCAGAACCAGGGGTCACAGTCTAAAGATAAGGGGTAAGCCATTTAGGACAGAGATGAGGAGGAATTTCTTCACCCAGAGAGTGGTGAACCTGTGGAATTCTCTGCCACAGAGGGCGGTAGAGGCCAATTCATTAAATATATTCAAGAAAGAGTTGGATATATTTCTTAAGGCTAAAGGGATCAAGAGATATGGAGAGAAAGCAGGGACAGGGTACTGAATTTGGATGATCAGCCATGATCTCATAGAATGGCGGAGCAGGCTCGAGGGGCCGAATGGCCTACTCCTGCTCCTATCTTCTATGTTTCTATGTCTAGGGGCTGAGACGACTCGGCTGTTGCCCTCAAATGCTTGCTCCCGATGCCAATGGTGCATCAGTTTTCATGACTACTCATTCCCGGGATGTGGGCGCCGGCATTTATTGCCCACCCCAGTTGCCCTTGAGAAGTAGGCGGTGGGTCGTCTTCTTCTTGAAGCTCTGCAGTCCCGTGTGGTGACAAGGGATGTGGAGTAAAGGCAGGAAAATGGAGTTGAGGTGCCGCTCGGCCATGATCTCATTGAATGGCGGAGCAGGCCCGAGGGGGCTGAACGGCCTCCTCCCGTTGTTAACGTTCCCATTGCCGGCCCTGGTGGGGTGGGGGAGGCACTGACCTGTGTATCCGAGCTTACACTCGCAGCGGTAAGCGTTGGCCAACTGCGCGCAGCTCTGCGTCCCGCTGGCGTCGCACGGGTTGGAAAGGCACTCGTTGACGTCGCCCTCGCACCGCTCCCCGACGTAGCCCGGCTGGCAGTCGCAGGCGTAGCCACCGATCCCGTCCACACACCGGCCGCCGTGGTAGCACTTGAGCTCGCGGCTGGCGGCGGCGGCGGCGCAGTCGTCGATGTCGTGCTCGCAGTGCGTCCCTGTGGAGGACAAATAGCAAGAGATGCCTTTCACTCGCGGCGGAAAGGGGCCAAGGAAATCCGCAGCGACCCCGCGCCGCACTTGGGAAATGGTTCCGAGCATTCCCTCCTCTCCGGCCTGCAGCTGAACTTCCGACCAGTGCAGGAGCTTCACTCCGCTCCCCAATTCCCTCCCTTACTTCCCCAAGCCCCAGTTAGTACGGAGGTCTACAGACCAGGTAGGTTTCAGGTTCCAGCCCTGGCCCCTGTTGTAGTAGTCGGGGTAGGGGGAAAAATAAGGAGACTACGGCTGGCTTCAATCCCATGGGATTCCAGAGTGGGGATCCAAATCCTCGTGGCGATCCAGTGACCAGTTCCAATGATAAGGGAGATTGTAGGCAGTCTGTGCGAGGAGGGGATTCCTCAGGTACTGTGGGAGGAGGGGGTTCCTCAAGTACTGTGGGAGGAGGGGGTTCCTCAGGTACTGTGGGAGGAGGGGTGTCCTCAGGTACTGTGGGAGGAGGGGGTTCCTCAGGTACTGTGGGAGGAGGGGGTTCCTCAGGTACTGTGAGAGGAGGGGGGTCCTCAGGTACTGTGGAAGGAGGGGGTTCCTCAGGTACTGTGGGAGGAGGGGATTCCTCAGGTACTGCGGGAGGAGGGGGTTCCTCAGGTACTGTGGGAGGAGGGGGTTCCTCAGGTACTGTGGGAGGAGGGGTTCCTCAGGTACTGTGGGAGGAGGGGGTTCCTCAGGTACTGCGGGAGGAGGGGGGTCCTCAGGTACTGTGGGAGGAGGGGGGTCCTCAGGTACTATGGGAGGAGGGGTTTCCTCAGGTACTGTGGGAGGAGGGTCCTCAGGTACTGTGGGAGGAGGGGGTCCCTCAGGTACTGTGGGAGGAGGGGGTCCCTCAGGTACTGTGGGAGGAGGGGGTTCCTCAGTTACTGTGGGAGGAGGGGTGTCCTCAGGTACTGTGGGAGGAGGGGGGTCCTCAGGTACTGTGGGAGGAGGGGGTTCCTCAGGTACTGTGAGAGAAGGGGTGTCCTCAGGTACTGTGGGAGGAGGGGGGTCCCTCAGATACTGGGGGAGGAGGGGTGTCCTCAGGTACTATGGGAGGAGGGGTGTCCTCAGGTACTATGGGAGGAGGGGGTTCCTCAGGTACTGTGGGGGGAGGGGGTTCCTCAGGTACTGTGGGAGGAGGGGGTTCCTCAGGTACTGTGGGAGGAGGGGGGTCCTCAGGTACTGTGGGAGGAGGGGCTTCCTCAGGTACTGTGGGAGGAGGGGGTTCCTCAGGTACTGTGGGAGGAGGGGGTTCCTCAGGTACTGTGGGAGGAGGGGTTCTCAGGTACTGTGGGAGGAGGGGGTTCCTCAGGTACTGTGGGAGGAGGGGGTTCCTCAGGTACTGTGGGAGGAGGGGGTCCCTCAGATACTGGGGAGGAGGGGGTTCCTCAGGTACTGTGGGAGGAGGGGGTTCCTCAGGTACTGTGGGAGGAGGGGGTTCCTCAGGTACTGTGGGAGGAGGGGGGTCCTCAGGTACTGTGGGAGGAGGGGGTTCCTCAGGTACTGTGGGAGGAGGGGGTTCCTCAGGTACTGTGGGAGGAGGGGGTCCTCAGGTACTGTGGGAGGAGGGGGATCCTCAGGTACTGTGGGAGGAGTGGGGTCCTCAGGTACTGTGGGGGGAGGGGGTCCTCAGGTACTGTGGGAGGAGGGAGTCCTCAGGTACTGTGGGAGGAGGGGGTCCCTCAGGTACTGTGGGAGGAGGGGGTCCCTCAGGTACTGTGGGAGGTGGGGGTTCCTCAGGTACTGTGGGAGGAGGGGTGTCCTCAGGTACTGTGGGAGGAGGGGGGTCCTCAGGTACTGTGGGAGGAGGGGGTTCCTCAGGTACTGTGGGAGGAGGGGGTTCCTCAGGTACTGTGGGAGGAGGGGGTCCTCAGGTACTGTGGGAGGAGGGGGATCCTCAGGTACTGTGGGAGGAGTGGGGTCCTCAGGTACTGTGGGGGGAGGGGGTCCTCAGGTACTGTGGGAGGAGGGAGTCCTCAAGTACTGTGGGAGGAGGGGGGTCCTCAGGTACTGTGGAGGAGGGGGGTCCTCAGGTACTGTGGAGGAGGGGGTTCCTCAGGTACTGTGGGAGGAGGGAGTCCTCAGGCACTGTGGGAGGAGGGGGTTCCTCAGGTACTGTGGGAGGAGGGGGATCCTCAGGCACTGTGGGAGGAGGGGGTTCCTCAGGTACTGTGGGAGGAGGGGGATCCTCAGGTACTGTGGGAGGAGGGGTTCTCAGGTACTGTGGGAGGAGGGGGGTCCTCAGGTACTGTGGGAGGAGGGGGTTCCTCAGGTACTGTGGGAGGAGGGGGGTCCTCAGTTACTGTGGGAGGAGGGGGTTCCTCAGGTACTGTGGGAGGAGGGGGGTCCTCAGTTACTGTGGGAGGAGGGGGTTCCTCAGGTACTGTGAGAGGAGGGGGGTCCTCAGGTACTGTGGAAGGAGGGGGTTCCTCAGGTACTGTGGGAGGAGGGGATTCCTCAGGTACTGCGGGAGGAGGGGGTTCCTCAGGTACTGTGGGAGGAGGGGGTTCCTCAGGTACTGTGGGAGGAGGGGTTCCTCAGGTACTGTGGGAGGAGGGGGTTCCTCAGGTACTGCGGGAGGAGGGGGGTCCTCAGGTACTGTGGGAGGAGGGGGGTCCTCAGGTACTATGGGAGGAGGGGTTTCCTCAGGTACTGTGGGAGGAGGGTCCTCAGGTACTGTGGGAGGAGGGGGTCCCTCAGGTACTGTGGGAGGAGGGGGTCCCTCAGGTACTGTGGGAGGAGGGGGTTCCTCAGTTACTGTGGGAGGAGGGGTGTCCTCAGGTACTGTGGGAGGAGGGGGGTCCTCAGGTACTGTGGGAGGAGGGGGTTCCTCAGGTACTGTGAGAGAAGGGGTGTCCTCAGGTACTGTGGGAGGAGGGGGGTCCCTCAGATACTGGGGGAGGAGGGGTGTCCTCAGGTACTATGGGAGGAGGGGTGTCCTCAGGTACTATGGGAGGAGGGGGTTCCTCAGGTACTGTGGGGGGAGGGGGTTCCTCAGGTACTGTGGGAGGAGGGGGTTCCTCAGGTACTGTGGGAGGAGGGGGGTCCTCAGGTACTGTGGGAGGAGGGGGTTCCTCAGGTACTGTGGGAGGAGGGGGTTCCTCAGGTACTGTGGGAGGAGGGGGTTCCTCAGGTACTGTGGGAGGAGGGGTTCTCAGGTACTGTGGGAGGAGGGGGTTCCTCAGGTACTGTGGGAGGAGGGGGTTCCTCAGGTACTGTGGGAGGAGGGGGTCCCTCAGATACTGGGGAGGAGGGGGTTCCTCAGGTACTGTGGGAGGAGGGGGTTCCTCAGGTACTGTGGGAGGAGGGGGTTCCTCAGGTACTGTGGGAGGAGGGGGGTCCTCAGGTACTGTGGGAGGAGGGGGTTCCTCAGGTACTGTGGGAGGAGGGGGTCCCTCAGGTACTGTGGGAGGAGGGGGTCCCTCAGGTACTGTGGGAGGTGGGGGTTCCTCAGGTACTGTGGGAGGAGGGGTGTCCTCAGGTACTGTGGGAGGAGGGGGGTCCTCAGGTACTGTGGGAGGAGGGGGTTCCTCAGGTACTGTGGGAGGAGGGGGTTCCTCAGGTACTGTGGGAGGAGGGGGTCCTCAGGTACTGTGGGAGGAGGGGGATCCTCAGGTACTGTGGGAGGAGTGGGGTCCTCAGGTACTTTGGGGGGAGGGGGTCCTCAGGTACCGTGGGAGGAGGGAGTCCTCAAGTACTGTGGGAGGAGGGGGGTCCTCAGGTAGTGTGGAGGAGGGGGGTCCTCAGGTACTGTGGAGGAGGGGGTTCCTCAGGTACTGTGGGAGGAGGGAGTCCTCAGGCACTGTGGGAGGAGGGGGTTCCTCAGGTACTGTGGGAGGAGGGGGATCCTCAGGCACTGTGGGAGGAGGGGGTTCCTCAGGTACTGTGGGAGGAGGGGGATCCTCAGGTACTGTGGGAGGAGGGGTTCTCAGGTACTGTGGGAGGAGGGGGGTCCTCAGGTACTGTGGGAGGAGGGGGTTCCTCAGGTACTGTGGGAGGAGGGGGGTCCTCAGGTACTGTGGGGGGAGGGGGTTCCTCAGGTACTGTGGAGGAGGGGGTTCCTCAGGTACTGTGGGAGGAGGGGGGTCCTCAGTTACTGTGGGAGGAGGGGGTTCCTCAGGTACTGTGGGAGGAGGGGGGTCCTCAGTTACTGTGGGAGGAGGGGGTTCCTTAGGTACTGTGGGAGGAGGGTCCTCAGGTACTGTGGGAGGAGCGAGTCCTCAGGTACTGTGGGAGGAGGGGGTCCTCAGGTACTGTGGGAGGAGGGGGTCCCTCGGGTACTGTGGGAGGAGGGGGTTCCTCGGGTACTATGGGAGGAGGGGGATCCTCAGGCACTGTGGGAGGAGGGGGTTCCTCAGGTACTGTGGGAGGAGGGGGATCCTCAGGTACTGTGGGAGGAGGGGTTCTCAGGTACTGTGGGAGGAGGGGGGTCCTCAGGTACTGTGGGAGGAGGGGGTCCTCAGGTACTGTGGGAGGAGGGGGGTCCTCAGTTACTGTGGGAGGAGGGGGTTCCTCAGGTACTGTGGGAGGAGGGGGGTCCTCAGTTACTGTGGGAGGAGGGGGTTCCTTAGGTACTGTGGGAGGAGGGTCCTCAGGTACTGTGGGAGGAGCGAGTCCTCAGGTACTGTGGGAGGAGGGGGTCCTCAGGTACTGTGGGAGGAGGGGGTCCTCAGGTACTGTGGGAGGAGGGGGTCCCTCGGGTACTGTGGGAGGAGGGAGTCCTCAGGTACTGTGGGAGGAGGGGGTCCCCCGGGTACTGTGGGAGGAGGGAGTTCCTCAGGTACTGTGGGAGGAGGGGGTCCCTCGGGTACTGTGGGAGCAGGGGGTTCCTCAGTTACTGTGGGAGGAGGGGGTTCCTCAGGTGCTGTGGGAGGAGGGGGGTCCTCAGGTGCTGTGGGAGGAGGGGGGTCCTCAGGTACTGTGGGAGGAGGGGGTCCTCAGGTACTGTGGGAGGAGGGGGTTCCTTAGGTACTGTGGGAGGAGGGGATCCTCAGGTACTGTGGGGGGAGGGGGATCCTCAGGTACTGTGGGGGGAGGGGGTTCCTTAGGTACTGTGGGAGGAGGGGATCCTCAGGTACTGTGGAGGAGGGGGTTCCTCAGGTACTGTGGGAGGAGGGGATCCTCAGGTACTGTGGGAGGAGGGGGATCCTCAGGTACTGTGGGGGGAGGGGGTTCCTCAGGTACTGTGGGAGGAGGGGATCCTCAGGTACTGTGGGAGGAGGGGATTCCTCAGGTACTGTGGGAGGAGGGGGATCCTCAGGTACTGTGGGAGGAGGGGGTTCCTCAGGTACTGTGGGAGGAGGGGGTCCCTCGGGTACTGTGGGAGGAGGGAGTTCCTCAGGTACTGTGGGAGGAGGGGGGTCCCTCGGGTACTGTGGGGGGAGGGGGTCCTCAGGTACTGTGGGGGAAGGGAGTCCTCAGGTACTGTGGGAGGAGGGGGTTCCTCAGGTACTGTGGGAGGAGGGGGTCCTCAGGTACTGTGGGGGAAGGGAGTCCTCAGGTACTGTGGGAGGAGGGGATCCTCAGGTACTGTGGGGGGAGGGGGATCCTCAGGTACTGTGGGGGGAGGGGGATCCTCAGGTACTGTGGGGGGAGGGGGATCCTCAGGTACTGTGGGGGGAGGGGGATCCTCAGGTACTGTGGGGGGAAGCCCCTCAGAATGTCATAACAGTGGGGTAGAGTCCATGGTAGGTGGACTGTAGATGGCCTGTTGCAGTTTATTGCCCGAGCGACTGTTTCCGTTGCATGCTTTCTCACATCACTGCTAAGGTTCACCGCCACGGCAGCGATATGATCCTCCAGCCTGTAAATGGCACATTCTCCAGCTCTAGGCTAATGCTTACCCTGAGTCCCATGCAGACACGAGCACTGATAGCCGTCGACCAGGTCGATGCAGGTCCCTCCATTCTGACAGGGATGGGAGCGACATTCGTCAACCTCTTCCGAACAGTTGGTGCCATAGTAGCCAGGGAGACACTGCAAGGAAACACACAGAGAGCCCCTTCATTCTTTGCTGCATCCATTCTGGGCAGGACACAACAGGAGGCTCCAGCCCGGAGGGTGCTGGTCACCTGGTATATCAGAGCGCCTGGCCCAGCACTGATCGGGAACTCACGGCATGAGCGCTGATAGCTTCCCCTCAACTTTCAACCCCTTCCCCTCCAGGAGGCTCCGTACAATGGGGTTCTCGTGGTGGGGAGCGGTGGGTGGTGATATGGTTTCTGGAGGGAGAAATGGGTCCTCGGAGGCAGGTGGGGTCCTCAGAGGGAGAGATGGGGATCTTTGGGGGAAGAGGAGATGGGGTGGGATCTCGGGGGGATTGGGGTCTTGGGGGTCGGGGAATGGGGGTGTCGGAGGGAGTGATGGGGTCCTCGGGGATGGGGATAGAGGTCCTCTTGGGGGGTGGGGGGGATGGGGTTCTCGGGGGAGTGAGAGTCTCGGGGGAGTGAGGGTCTCGGGGGACTGAGGGGTCTCCAGGAATGAGGGTCTCGAGGAGTGAGGGTCTCGAGGAGTGAGGGTCTCGGGGGAGTGAGGGTCTCGGGGGTTGAGGGTCTCGGGGGAGTGAGGGTCTCGGGGGAGTGAGGGTCCCGGGGGGTGAGGGTCTCGGGGGGGTGAGGGTCTCGGGGGGGTGAGGGTCTCGGGGGGGGTGAGGGTCTCGGGGGGGTGAGGATCTCGGGGGAGTGAGGGTCTCGGGGGAGTGAGGGTCTCGGGGGGGTGAGGGTCTCGGGGGAGTGAGGGTCTCGGGGGGGTGAGGGTCTCGGGGGAGTGAGGGTCTCGGGGGGGTGAGGGTCTCGGGGGGGTGAGGGTCTCGGGGGGGGTGAGGGTCTCGGGGGGGGTGAGGGTCTCGGGGGGGAGGATCTCGGGGGGGTGAGGGTCTCGGGGGGGTGAGGGTCTCGGGGGGGTGAGGGTCTCGGGGGGGTGAGGGTCTCGGGGGGGTGAGGAGCTCGGGGGAGTGAGGGTCTCGGGGGAGTGAGGGTCCCGGGGGGTGAGGGTCTCGGGGGGGTGAGGGTCTCGGGGGGGGTGAGGGTCTCGGGGGGGTGAGGATCTCGGGGGAGTGAGGGTCTCGGGGGGGGAGGGTCTCGGGGGGGTGAGGGTCTCGGGGGAGTGAGGGTCTCGGGGAGTGAGGGTCTCGGGGGGTGAGGGTCTTGGGGGGGTGAGGGTCTCGGGGGAGTGAGGGTCTCGGGGGAGTGAGGGTCTCGGGGGGGTGAGGGTCTCGGGGGGGTGAGGGTCTCGGGGGAGTGAGGGTCTCGGGGGAGTGAGGGTCTCGGGGGGTGAGGGTCTCGGGGGGGTGAGGGTCTCGGGGGTTGAGGGTCTCGGGGGAGTGAGGGTCTCGGGGGTTCAGGGTCTCGGGGGAGTGAGGGTCTCGGGGAAGTGAGGGTCCCGGGGGGTGAGGGTCTCGGGGGGGTGAGGGTCTCGGGGGGGTGAGGGTCTCGGGGGGGGTGAGGGTCTCGGGGGGGTGAGGATCTCGGGGGAGTGAGGGTCTCGGGGGGTGAGGGTCTCGGGGGAGTGAG
The DNA here is from genome assembly GCF_052327205.1 of Somniosus microcephalus. NCBI lineage: Eukaryota > Metazoa > Chordata > Chondrichthyes > Squaliformes > Somniosidae > Somniosus > Somniosus microcephalus. The sequence continues at coordinate 124,835,687 of NW_028225179.1, forward strand.
GGTCTCGGGGGAGTGAGGGTCTCGGGGGAGTGAGGGTCTCGGGGGGGTGAGGGTCTCGGGGGGGTGAGGGTCTCGGGGGAGTGAGGGTCTCGGGGAGTGAGGGTCTCGGGGGGTGAGGGTCTCGGGGGGGTGAGGGTCTCGGGGGTTGAGGGTCTCGGGGGAGTGAGGGTCTCGGGGGTTGAGGGTCTCGGGGGAGTGAGGGTCTCGGGGAAGTGAGGGTCCCGGGGGGTGAGGGTCTCGGGGGGGGTGAGGGTCTCGGGGGGGTGAGGGTCTCGGGGGGGGTGAGGGTCTCGGGGGGGTGAGGATCTCGGGGGAGTGAGGGTCTCGGGGGGTGAGGGTCTCGGGGGGGGTGAGGGTTTCGGGGGGGTGAGGATCTCGGGGGAGTGAGGGTCTCGGGGGGTGAGGGTCTCGGGGGGGGTGAGGGTCTCGGGGGGGTGAGGGTCTTTGGGGAGTGAGGGTCTCGGGGGAGTGAGGATCTTGGGGGGGTGAGGGTCTCGGGGGGGTGAGGGTCTCGGGGGGGGTGAGGGTCTCGGGGGGGTGAGGATCTCGGGGGAGTGAGGGTCTCGGGGGAGTGAGGGTCCCGGGGAGTGAGGGTCTCGGGGGGGTGAGGGTCTCGGGGGAGTGAGGGTCTCGGGGGGGTGAGGGTCTCGGGGGAGTGAGGGTCTCGGGGGAGTGAGGGTCTCCGGGTGCCATAAACATCTCTGGTACCTTCCCCAAGTGACCATTCTTCACGTGCGAGCTCAGACAGCAAGCCCGGGGTTTTTCTGCTTCAACGATCCTGATGTAATGCCGACAGTGAGTGCCGAGAATGTTTTACCTCCCCAGCCAGGATTTCTTGACCGTTACGGCGAGCACAAGGAGCGCCAAATTGGAAAATCCCAGCCTGATGGTCAGCGGGCTATTTGGCCATGGGGAAGAGAGCGAGCGGGGTGAGGTGTGGGGAGTGGGATATCAGAGCCAGGCCTGCCCCGCACCACGCACGCCAGCCAGCAGGAGTCACTGGAGAGCCAACAAGACCTGGAACCCCTGGCTGCTTTCCCCAAACTCCGAGGCTCTGAAGCCAACTGTAGAGGTCCCCTCAGCGCCCCAGCGGACTCGGTGGAGACTGAAGCTGGGCTCTTCCTGATCTGTGAGGCTCAGTACCACACCAAGCACATGGTGGCATAGTGGTTAGCACTGTTGCCTCACAGTGCCAGGGACCTGGGTTCGAATCCGGCCTCGGGCGACTGTCTGTGTGGAGTTTGCACATTCTCCCTGTGTCTGCGTGGGTTTCCTCCGGGTGCTCCGGTTTCCTCCCACAGTCCAAAGATGTGCGGGTTAGGTTGATTTGGCTATGATAAATTGACCCTTAGTGTTAGGGGATTAAATACGTGGGGTTACAGGGATAGGGTGGGATATGTGTCGGTGCAGGCTCGATGGGCCGAAATGGCCTCTATCTGCACTGTGGGGTTTCTGTGATCTGTGATTTCTGTGAGTTACGCAATGTGCCAAGCGGTGGGGGAGGGAGGGATAGCACACAGAGGCATCAAGGAACGGGGGCTGGTCATTTGGAAATAGTGACCAGGAGAAACCTGTCCCCTTGTTGGACACACAACAACAGCCTGCATTTATACAGCACCTTTAACCCAGTAAGTCATCCCAAGGCGCTTCACAGGAGCGTAATCAAACAAAACTTGACACCAAGCCACGTATGAACATATTAGGGCAGGTCGGTCAATGACGTCGGTTTTAAGGAGCGTCTTAAAGGAGGAGAGGGAGGTAAAGCAGCGGAGAGGTTTAGGGAGGGAGTTCCAGAGCTGAGGGCCTCGGCAGCTGAAGGCACAGCCACCAAGGGTGGGGCGATTAAAATGGGGCTGAAACTTCCTTGTCTTACCAAGAATAATTTTGATCGTATTTTTTAAATCTTTGGAGTATTTTTAAATCCTGTAAATCGTGTGTAATTCAGAGTGGGATCGTTATTGTACACAGATAATGGGGAACAAAGCAGAAAATGTGATGTAGTTCCATTGGTCCGCCAGCAGGTAGCGATGTTGCCCAATGTTTGTTAAACTCAATGTTGAGGCTGGAAGGCGGTACTTTGTAGACAACAGCAGCAATGACTTGCATTTACATAGCGCCTTTAACGTCGCCAAACGTCCCAAGGTGCTGCATAGGAGCGTTATCAGACAGAATTTGACACCGAGCCACATAAAGAGATATTAGGACAGGCGACGAAAAGCTTGGTCAAAGAGGTAGGTTTTAAAGAACATCTTAAAGGAGGAGCGAGAGGTGGAGAGGCGGAGATGTTTAGGGAGAGAGTTCCCGAGCTTAGGGCCCAGGCAGCTGAAGGCACGGCCACCAAGGGTGGGGCGATGAAAATCAGGGATGCGCAAGAGGCCAGAATTGGAGGAGGGCAGAGATCTCGGTGGGTTGTGGGGCTAGAGGAGATTACCGAGATAGAGAGGGGCGAGGCCATGGAGGGATTTGAATAGGACGATGAGAATTGTAAAATCGAGGTGTTGCCGGACTGGGAGCCAATGTAGGTCAGCGAGCACAGGGGGGTGATGGGTGAAAATACATAGACATTTAAACAGACTAGATTTACAGCTTTTACCAGGGAGGAGCTGCCCAGGGGAGGCGGGGACCCAGTACCTGGCAGGAATACTTTGCGATTAAGTCGAGGCAGGTGGCTCCATTCTGACACGGGTCGTGCTGGCACTCGTTAACCTGCGTCTCGCAGTAGCTGCCCTCAAATCCAACTGGGCACTGGCAGTAATGGGAGTTTCCCGCATCGATACACTTCCCGCCATTCTGGCACAGCTGCATGACATCCACCCCTGGTTGGAGAGAAAAGAACAGCTCACATTTATATAGCGCCTTTCATGAACACCGGACGTCTCGAAGCACTTTACAGCCAATGAAGTACTTTTGAAGTGGAGTCACTGTTGTAATCACAGAATCACAGAAACCCCACAGTGCAGATAGAGGCCATTTCGGCCCATCGAGCCTGCACCGACACATATCCCACCCGATCCCCGTAACCCCTACACCAACACATATCCCACCCTATCCCCGTAACCCCACATATTTAATCCCCCTAACACTAAGGGTCAATTTATCATAGCCAATCAACCTAACCCGCACATCTTTGGACTGTGGGAGGAAACCGGAGCACCCGGAGGAAACCCACGCAAACACGGGGAGAATGTGCAAACTCCACACAGACAGTCACCCGAGGCCGGATTCGAACCCGGGTCCCTGGCGCTGTGAGGCAACAGTGCTAACCACTATGCCACCGTAATGTGGGAAACGCGGCAGCCAATTTGCGCACAGCAAGCTCCCACACACAGCAATGTGATAATGACCAGATAATCTTGTTTTTGTTACGCTGGTTGAGGGATAAATATTGGCCGGGGATAACTCTCCTACTCTTCTTCAAAATAGCAGCCGTGGGATCTTTTGCGTCCACCTGAGAGAACAGATGGGGCCTAAGTTTAATGTCTCATCCGAAAGACGGCATCTCTGACAGTGCAGCACTCCCTCAGCACTGCATTGGAATGTCAGCCTAGCTTTATGTGCTTCAAGTTCCATGCAGTGGGACCTGAACCACAACCTTCTGATGCAGGGGCAAGGGTGCTACCCAGTGAGCCACAGCTGATACTCCAAGGACAGCTTAGACAGTTCGGGAGTAAATCCCCAACATCACGCGGTGGGTTGTTTGATTCCCAACAGAGAATTGAGTCCTGATCACACTGATATCCATGTGTTTAATGAAACCACTTAAAGACTTAATTTATTTGGCGCCTTTCACAACCTCAGGACGTCCCAAAAGCGCTTTACAACCAATGAAGTACGGTTTTGAAATGTAGTCACTGTTGTAAAGTAGGAGACGCGGCAGTGAAATTTGCAAATAATAAGCTCCCACAAGCTGTAATATGATAATGATCAGATAATCTTTTTTTACAGTGATGTTGGTTGAGGGATAAATATTGGCCAGGACACCAGGGAAAATTCTCCTGCTCTTCTTCAAAATAATGGCCGTGGGAATCTTCTACGTCCACCCGACAGAGCAGACGGGGCCTCGGTTTAAAGTCTCAGAATGACGGCACCTCCAACATTGCAGCGCTCCCTCAGCACTGCACTGGAGTGTCAGCCTGGATTTACTGCTCAAGTCCCTGGAGTGCGACCTGAACCCACAACCTTCTGACTCAAAGGCGAGAGTGCTGCCCACTGAGTCACAGCTGACATACAGTGGATGGCTGCCAGAAACTCACTGGCACAGTGCCCAAACAGCCACTACTCATGTGTAAGACACAAGATATCCAACGTTAACTATTTGACCATGGGGAGCGCACCACACTGAAACCCAGTCTAGTTCTCACCTGTTGCCCACACATGTACTCTCCAGCAGGATATGCTAGAAATACTCAGCAGGTCAGGCAGCATCTGTGGAGAGAGAAACACAGTTAACGTTTCAGGTCGATGACCCTTTGTCAGCACGGTTCTGACGAAGGGTCATCGACCTGAAACGTTAACTCTGTTTCTCTCCCCACAGATGCTGCCTGACCTGCTGAGTATTTCCAGCATTTCCTGTTTTTATTTCAGATTTCCAGCATCCGCTGTATTTTGCTTTTGTACTATCCAGCAGGGGTCACTTTCGGGTGCTGAGGCCAATTTTAGCATCTCTGCAGCTGCGATTACAGTCCAAGGCTCAGAAATGGGACCCTCTCGGTTTGCATGGTCCAGTTCCACATTGTGGTGGCACCTTTACCTGCGCAGCTTTCAATAGGCCGGTGCCGTCACTGTTACAGAGGCAACTTCAGCCCTTAGCACATACCCGTCTACCTGGAGTGAGCAGAGGTGAGGGCTGAAGTCCGGACAGAAGGAAACAGTGCAAAGAATCAATTGATAGGAATTGGTCGAACACAAACGCAACCGTGACTCTGATGGTTGTCCATATGTCCATTTTTTGCCTTATAATATTCCTGTGAAGCGCCTTGGGACATTTTACTACATTAAAGGCGCTATATAAATAGGAACATAGGAACAGGAGGAGGCCATTCAGCCCCTCGAGCCTGTTCCGCCATTCAATGAGATCATGGCTGATCTGCAACCTAACTCCATATACCTTTGGTTAACAGAAATCTATCAATCTCCGATATAAAATTAACAACTGATCCAGCATCAATTGCCATTTGCGGAAGAGAGTTCCAAACATTTACCACCCTTTGTGTGTAGAAGTGTTTCCTAATTTCACTCCTGAAAGGTCTGGCTCTAATTTTTAGACTATGCCCCCTAATCCTAGAATCCCCAACCAGCGGAAATAGTTTCTCTCTATCTACCCCAACAGTTCCCCTTAATATCCTGAAAACTTCGATCAGATCACCCCTTAACCTTCTAAATTCTAGGGAATACAACCCTAATTTGTGTAATCGCTCCTCGTAACTTAACCCTTGCAGTCCGGGTATCATTCTGGTAAACCTACGCTGCACTCCCTCCAAGGCCAATATATCCTTCCTAAGGTGTGGGGCCCAGAACTGCTGACTGTACTCCAGGTGTGGTCTAACCAGGGTTTTGCAGCATAACTTCTATCTGCTTGTATTCTAGTCCTCTAGATATAAAGGCCAGCATTCTATTAGCCCTTTTGATTATTTTCTGTACCTGTTCATGACATTTTAATGATCCATGTACCTGAGCCTCCAAGTCTCAATACAAGTTGTTGTTGTAGATGGCATTAAGATACAGATCAGCCATGATCTCATTGAATGGCGTAACAAGCTCGAGGGGCTGAATGGCCTTCTCCTGTTCCTATGTCTACCTGTGCTGTACTTTTTGTGCTTATTTAGAATGGCCTGATATGAGGGGGACTGACAACGAGATACAGGCATGTACACACACATACACATGAACAAAGCCAGTAAGACAGACATAGATAAAGAGACATGTGTCTATCTTTTTATCCATCTATCCATCCATCTGAGAGTAAAACAATGAAAGATATAGACACAGAAGTAAAGTGATAGAAAGAGATATCCAGTCTGCTCCTCTCTTTCTCATGCCCCTTACCCCATAATTACTTTGCCCCATGATTATCTTGCCCAGTCTCCTCTCTCTTGCCCACTCCCATTCTGACATTCTCATCTCCATTTTTCCAGCCTGATCATTGAATCATAGAATCTTATGGCAAACAAGGAGGCCATTCGGCCCATTGTGCCTGTGCCGGCTCTTTGAAAGAGCTCTCCGATTAGTCCCACTCTCCCGGAACTTTCCCTGTAACCCTGCAAAATGTTCCTGTCCAAGTATTTATCCAATTCCCTTTTAAAAGTTACTGTTGAATCTGCTTCCACCGCCCTTTCAGGCAGCGTGTTCCAGATCACAACAACTCGCTGTGTAAAAAAATTCTCCTCATCGCCAATTACCTTAAATCTTACTCTTCCTGGTCCTACTGTCTCCTGCCCAGCCCCACCGTGATCTTACCCAGTCTCCTCTATCTCTCTCTCTCTCTCTGTTTCACCCGACCCCTATCACCTGCCCAGACCCCTCTCTCTCTCTCTCTCTTTCTCCCTTTCACCCGACCCCTGTCATCACCTGCCCAGACCTCCTCTCTCTCTCTCTCTCTCTCTTTCACCTGACCCCCATCACCTGCCCAGACCCCTCTCTCTCTCTCTCTCTCTCTCTCTCTTTCACCCGACCCCTGTCATCACCTGCCCAGACCCCTCTCTCTCTCTCTCTTTCACCCGACCCCTATCACCTGCCCAGTCTCCTCTCTCTCTCTTTCACCCGACCCCTGTCATCACCTGCCCAGACCTCCTCTCTCTCTCATACATCCCTCACGGTGATATTATCCAGTCTTCTTTCTCTCAACCAGCCCTATTGATCCTGTTCATCTCCTCTCTCTCCCTTCAAGTTCTTTCACAATCTTGCCCCCTCCGTCTCCTCAAACCACGGCCAGTGTCGAGTACGCTATTATTCCACAGCTAACAGTGCACTGAGCAGAAATAACTGGGATTTAACTATTTCCCAAGCACTTACCCAACTTGCCGGCAGCGACCTCGCAGGACACTTTAGGCACATCGCAGTAAAGACCCGACCAGCCGGTCTTGCACTCACAGTGGAAGGTCGTGCCCACTTGCACACACTTGCCATCGTTCTTGCACACGGGTTTGTCACACCAGTTTATCAGAGTCTACGGGTTAAAGAAAGGAACAGTGAACGACAGACCGGTGTTGGCTCAGGCAGGCTGGGTGAAGGGGCTGTGGTGCAGGACAAGCCCCAGGGCCAATGTTGACACAGTACGAGAGAAGCTCAAGAAATCGTCATTGGGTGACACCATGCTTGGCTTTGAAAGAGGAAGAGGCGTGAGGAGTTCCACAGTTTATATTTCGCTAATTAAGATCATTGGCAAAAAAGCCGAAGGGGGAAGATGAGAATTTTATTTTTTATGCAGCGAGTTGTTGTGATCTGGAATGTGCTGCCTGAAAGGGCGGTGGAAGCAGATTCAATAGCAACTTTCAAAAGGGAGTTGGATAAATACTAGAAAAGGAAAAAAATGTGCAGGGCTACGGGGAAAGAGCAGGGGGGGGGGGGGGGGGGAGTGGGACTAATTGGATCGCTCTTTCAAAGAGCCGGCACAGGCACAATAGGCCGAGTGACCTCCTTCGGTGCTGTAAGATTCTGTGATTCTCTCATTACAACTACACAACAGCCATCCTCCCTGATCATACTGCTGACAACTTGACCTCCTGATAGGCTTGGTGCAAAAGACCGCACCTTGTTTTGGTGCTGGAGGCCATCCAGTGCTCCGATATCCAGATTTCCACTACCCTTTGTGTGAAGAAGTGCTTCCTGACATCACCCTCGAACGTCCTAGGTCTAATTTTAAGGTTATGCTCCCTTGTTCTGGACTGCCCCCGCCCGAGGAATTAGTTTCACTGTATCCTATCGACTCCTTTGATCATTTTAAAAACCGTGACCAGTTCACCCCTCAATCTCCTACACCACGCATCGGAATCTCACGGTCATCCAGGAATACTGGGAGGTGCTTGGTGTGAACGGGACGATGGCTCCACCTGTGAAGCGCCTTGGGAGGGTTCATTATGTTAAAGGCGCTATATTGATGCAAGTTGTTGTTGCTGTTGACAAGTTTGAATCTACCTGATAAAACACAATGAATCGGTGCTCTGTGTGAATTTTGGATTGGAACCTTTTGTTTAAACATGGGTGCTTTCCCATACTTTGTCCAGAAGGTGTGGTCTCTTACTGGGGAGTGGTTCCTCGACGCTGGTTGCCTCCGGGGTCTTGCTCGGCTGGCCATCGCCCGCCTACGAGCTGAGACCGCGGGCGTGGGCAGGATTCCCACCGCCGTGAGGCCTCGGCAGCGGGGCCCGCGCTCCCGTCATCGCGCAGCATTGGCGTGCACGCGCTTCCCGGGCTAGTCACCACCTGGCCGTCAGGAACAGAAAACCCCCCTGGCGGATGTACCCCCTGCCCCCCTTTCCGGCCAAGGGTCACTGAGGCCGAGCTGTAGTACCCTGGCTGAGATGAGCCGACAGCTGAAATTCAGGTGGAACCTGGAACCGTCCTGCTCTCTATGGGGTAGTGCGTTTACATACCAATCGCCCTCAAGTATAGGAGATTGAGGGGTGAACTGGTCACGGTCATTAATATGATCAAAGGAGCCGATAGGATACAATGAAACTAATTCCTCGGGCGGGGAGTCCAGGACGCGGGGACATAACCTTAAAATTAGAACAAGGCCGCTCAAGAATGATGTCAGGAAGCACTTCTTCACACAAAGGGTAGTGGAAAGCTGGAACTCTCTTCCCCTCCCCTGAAAAGGCTGGGGGTCAATTGGAGGTTTCACGACAGATCGCTAGATTTTTTTTGTTGGGTAAGGGTATCGAGGGATATGGCGCACAGGCGGGTAAATGGAGCCGAGGTGAAGATCAGCTGCGATCTAACTGAATGGCAGAACAGGTCCGGGCGGCTGAAGTTTCTGCGAGTGAGGTATTTTGAAAAATAAACAGCATTAGTCACAGTTGGTTAATGTGCCAGGTAGATCCTATCTTATGAGGAAAGGTTGGACAGGCTGGGCTTGTATCCGCTGGAGTTTAGAAGAGTCAGAGGTGACTTGATTGAACCACATAAGATCCTGAGGGGTCTGGACAGGGTGGATGTGGAGAGGATGTTTCCTCTTGTGGGGGACTCTAGAACTAGGGGTCACTGTTTAAAAATAAGGGGTCGCCCATTTAAGACAGAGATGAGGAGAACTTTTTTCTCCCAGAGGGTCGTGAGTTTTGGAACTCTGTTCCTCAGAGGGCGCTGGAAGCAGTCTTTGAATATTTTTAAGGCAGAGGTAGAGAGATTCTTGATCAGCAAGGGGGGTGAAAGGTTATCGGGGGAAGACGGGAATGTGGAGTAATCGGATCAGCCATGATCTTATTGAATGGCAGAGCAGGCTCGAGGGGCCGCGTGGCCTGCTCCTGCTCCTAATGCGTATGTTCGTATGTGTAATAGATTAATGAGCCTGCAGCACTGAAGGAAACAGCAACCATCAAAACATATCCCTGATGATAACCTTTAAGTGACTTGACGTTACACCCCCCACATTACTGGTGGAGCCATCATTCTGTTCACGCCAAGCGCCTCCCATTATACCTTGACGAGCACAGCATTGCGATGCACGGTGATATCGGAGGGCTGGAAGGCCTCCACCGCCAAACAGGATATGGTCTTTTGCACCAAGCCTATCAGAAGATCACGTTGTGAGGAAAACCTAAGGAAGTTGCATGTGTTTTCTTTGGAAAAGAGGAGACGTCGAGTTTCAAAGACTATGAAAGGATTTGACAGGGAAATCCTTCACGGTGGTCAAGGGTTCAATACCGGGAGGGGTTTGGGAGGGGGGGGAAGCGCAAGATAAAAATGAGGAAATGTGGAGCACGAATGGAAGTCAGGCTAAAAGGTTTTTAATTAGGCGTCAAGCGATTTAAAAAAAAAATTACGATTAATCTTGCAATTAAAAAAATATTAATCCCAGGTAATCTTGGTTTTAATCGCACGTCCATGGGACAAAATGGCCACAGAAGACTATAAAGTCCGCACGTGTGCAGAGGCGGGTAAATGGAGTTGGGGTGCAGACCAGCCATGATCTAATTGAATTCTTAGAGGGCTTGACAGGGTCGATGCTGAGAGGTTGTTTCCCCTGGCTGGAGAGCCTAGAACCAGGGGTCACAGTCTCAGGATAAGGGGTCGGCCATTTAGGACTGAGATGAGGAGGAATTTCTTCACTCAGAGGGTTGTGAATCTTTGGAATTCTCTGCCCCAGAGGGCTGTGAATGCGGAGTCTTTGAGTATATTCAAGGCTGAGATCGATAGATTTTTGGACTCTAGGGGAATCAGGGATATGGGGAAAGGGGAGGGAGAAAGTGGAGTTGGGGTCGATGATCAGCCATGATCTTATTGAATGGCGGAGCAGGCTCGAGGGGCCGTATGGCCGACTCCTGCTCCTAATGAGCCACCGGACCGAGAACGCACCCGGCCTTTGCGACCTCAGGAGCGGCCGCCTTAATCCGTCCCAGCGACTGGCAGATCCTCCATTTCCTCCGCCGCCTCGTTACCTGACAGTTGTTGCCGGAGTAGCCCTGCGCGCAGGAGCACTTGTAGGCCCCATAGCCGTCCTGGCAGGTGCCTCCGTTCAGACAGGGCTGCGAGTCGCACTCGTTTATTTCCTGCTGGCAGTAGTGGCCCGCAAAGCCGGCCGGGCAATGGCAGGAGAAGTTGGCGATTTGGTCGACACACGTACCTCCGTTCAGACACGAGCTGCGGAATTTAAAAAAGGCTCTCGATGAGACAGCGGGTTCGGGCGGGCGCACGTGCGTGTGGGCTCTGACATCAGTTTTCCGACGAATGGGGTAGTTTAAAATTGCTCCCAATGTTTCGGGTGCAGACCATTCCTTGGCCACAGTAATACAGTAAGACCCCCCCCTGCCCCACTGAAGCGGTCCGCACCAAGACCCCTGCGGTAGTTGGCAGATCGCTGGCGCTGTAGAAATTGTACAACAAGATAAGGCCTCCTCCCCCGCCCCTTCCCACCGCTCTGCACCCACCACCCCCTTAGTTTCTCCACTCCCTGGCACTTTAATCTGGGGGGTGGAGGATGTTTCAAAGTGCTGGGGCTGAGTCTCTCTGCCCAGCAGACACTGAAGGAATGGGCACCTGGGGCACCCAGAAGCCTGGCTTTGAATGTGGCCTGTCTGAGGCGGGAATGGTCAACCAACGGCTGCGGTCGAATTCTCTGAACGAAGGCGGCACCCTTTCAAATTCCTTAAGCAGGGCCCGGGGGCGTAAGGAAAGCCTCCGGGTTTTCCTGGCCGCTCAGCCCCAGAGCAGCCAAGAACAGATTGCCCGCTAAACTCAACCACCTTGGCCATTTGAGGCTCAAGGTCACAGTGCATCAGTTTGTCTATACGGTGTGAGCCGTGGTTCAGTGGGTGGCGCTCTCGCCTCTGAGTCAGGAGGTCGTCAGTTTAAGTCCCACTCCAGGGACTTGAGCCCATAATCCAGGCTGACACTCCCAGTGTAGTGCTGGGCGAGTGCTGCACTGTCGGAGGTGCCATCTTTCGGATGAGGCCCCATCTGCCCTCTCAGGTGGATGTAAAATATCCCATGGCACTATTCGAAGATGAGCAGGGGAGTCCTGGACAATACTTACCCCTCAAACAACATCACTGAAAACAAATTATCTGGTCATCATCACAATACTGTTTGTGGGAGCTTGCTGTGCACAAATTGGCAGCTGCCTTTCCCACATTACAACAGTGACTACACTTCAAAAAAGTACTTCATTGGCTGTGAAGCACTTTGGGATATCCTGAGATGGTGAAAGGTGCTGTGTAAATGTAAGTTTGTTCACCGGTGCCCGTGATCGGTTACCCGTACCTCGGGGTGCAGTCCGGAATGTCGTTCTCACAGTGGATGCCGTCGTACCCCAGCGGGCAGCTGCAGGTGTACCCATCAACATAGTCGTTGCAGGCGGCCCCGTTCTGGCACGGGTCGCTGGTGCATTCGTCGACGTCGTCCTGGCAACGCTCGCCGGCGAACCCCGCTGGACAGGAGCACACCATGGAGCCTACTTGGTCCTCGCAGGAGCCACCATTGTGGCACGGGTCTAGGAGCAAAGGATATCAGGAGGTTACGTCTCCTTTTACTCTCTTCCCCACACCCCCTCAGCATGTTATCCTAAACTGTCTTACTGCAAAACTGCTGAAAAGAGTCGGGGAGCAACAAAATGGAAGCGTGCCCATATATGGGTTACAGGGTCTACAGTGTCACTGATTGGCTAAGGGTGGATGGCGACATGGTCGTGGAGTTGGGGTCCTGCCTTAATATAGAAACATAGAAGATAGGAGCAGGAGTCGGCCATTCGGCCCCTCGAGCCTGCTCCGCCATTTAATGAGATCATGGCTGATCATCCAAATTCAGTACCCTGTCCCTGCTTTCTCCCCATATCCCTTGATCCCTTTAGCCTTAAGAAATATATCTAACTCCTTCTTGAATATATTTAATGAATTGGCCTCAACTGCCTTCTGTGGTAGAGAATTCCACAGGTTCACCACTGTCTGGGTGAAGAAATTCCTCCTCATCTCTGTCCTAAATGGCTTACCCCTTATCTTTAGACTGTGACCCCTGGTTCTGGACTCCCCGACCATCGGGAACATCCTTCCTGCATCTAGTCTGTCTAGTCCTGTTAGAATTTTATAAGTTTCAATGAGATCCCCTCTCATTCTTCTAAACTCTAGCGAATATAAGCCTAATCGACCCAATCTCCCCTCATACGTCATTCCTGCCATCCCAGGTATCAGTCTGGTGAATCTTCGCTGCACTCCCTCCATGGCAAGAACATCCTTCCTCAGATAAGGCGACCAAAACTGTACACAATACTAAAGATGTGGTCTTAAGGGGGAAGAGTGAGAAACAGGAGTACAGAACAAACAGTTTCGACACATGATCTCCTGTTCTCTGAAGGATTGGTGTACAATCCATCTTTTGCTTCATTACTGCTTGTAATTAGTTGTACTGTAATCATCAAAATGATTGATGCCCCAGTACTGGTTGTCCTGTCCTGTCGACCTGAACATCCCAGTAATTCTTGCTAACATCCCAAGTTTGGACGATGGGCCACTCCATGGTATCCAATCCCTCCTCAGCAACAATTTATAATCAGGAAATAAGAGACTTTGTCGGCTCTTTGAAAGAGCTGCCCAATTTAGCCCCACACCCCAGCTTTCTCCCCACAACCCTGCAAATGAGTCCTCTTCAAGTACATGACCAATGGCCCTTTGAAACTTCCTGTGGAATCTGCTTCCACCGCCCTTCCAGATCTCAACAGTTCTCGGTGTGAAAAAGATTCTCTTCATTTCCCCTCTAGTTCTTTTGCCAATTATTTTTAAATATATGTGCTCTGGTTACTGACCCGCTTACCAGGGGAAACAGTTTCTCCCGACTTGCTCGATCAAAACATACAAGATTCTGAGGGGGATTGACAGGGTAGATGCTGAGAGGTTGTTTCCCCTGGCTGGAGTGTCTAGAACCAGGGGCCGTAGTCTCAGGATAAAGGGGTGGGCCATTTAAGACTGAGATGAGGAGGAATTTCTTCACTCAGAGGGTTGTGAATCTTTGGAATTCTCTGCCCCAGAGGGCTGTGAATGCTGAGTCTTTGAGTATATTCAAGGCTGAGAGCGATAGATTTTTGGGCTCTAGGGGAATCGAGGGATATGGAGATTGGGCGGGAAAGTGGAGTTAAGGTCGAAGATCAGCCCTGATCTTATTGAATGGTGGAGCAGGCTCGAGGGGCCGTATGGCCGACTCCTGCTCCTATTTCTTATGTTCTTATTTTCTTAAAACACCGTATAATTTTGGACATCTCTATTAGGTCTCCCCTTAACATTCCCTGGTCCAAGGAGAACAATCCTAGCTTCTCCAGTCTCTCCACATAACTGAAGTATGAAATCAGAGACTGTTACAGCACCGACAACAGGTCAATGCCTACGACCCCCATGTTTGAGCTAGTGTTTTCTCAGGGGTCAGCCATGGCTCAGTGGGTAGCACGCTCCCCTCTGGGCCAGAAGGTGGTGGGTTCATGTCCCACTCCAGAGACTTGAGCACTGAATCTTGGCTGACATTCCCAGTGCAGTGCCGAGGGAGTGCTGCACTGTCGGAGGTGCCGTCAAACCGAGGCCCCCGTCTGCTCTTTCAGGTGGATGTGAAAGATTTCATGGCACTATTTCAAAGAAGAGCAGGGGAGTTATGTTCAATTTTTTATCCCCCCACCAACATCATTAAAACAGATTATCTGGTTATTTATCTCATTGCTGTTTGTGGGAGCTTGCTGTGCACAAATTGGCTGCCATGCAGAGGAGGAGAGGAGGGGGAGAGGGGGAGAGGAAGAGAAGAGGACGAGAGGGAAGAGGAGGGGAAGTGGGAGGGGAGAGGAAGAGAAGAGGAGGGGGAGAGGAGGAGGGGATAGATGAAGGGAGAGATGAAGGGAGAGATGAGGGAAGTGGAGGGGAAGTGGGAAGGGCGAGGAACCGGAGATGAAGGGGAGAGGAGGGGGAGAGGAGGGAGGTGCGAGAAAGAGAAGAGGAAGCAGAGATGAAGGGGAGAGGAGGGGGAGAGGAGAGGAGATGAGGGGAGGGAGAGGAAGGAGCTGAGAGGAAGAGGAGGGGCTGCAGTGTGGAATGACATGAGTAGTTTAATCTAATTCTCACCCACATTTGCTCATAATGTAGGCCGTGGGGGTATGAGTGGGAAATCAGAAGACGAGTTGATCTGTGCTACTTGATCAGATGTCGTTTTCAATATGGCAGCAGTAGTGGCCGAGGAACAGGCTGCTGCCTTGACCTTTCAGTCCCAGAACAGTATGCGGGACAGGATGCTGGGGGGGTGGGGAGGGAGGGAAGGAAGAGGAGAAAACTGCGGGGAGATAAGAAAGGCAAGCTGACCGGCTCATCACTTACTGGGTGAGCAGTCATCGATGTCCACCTCACATAGCCGGCCGGTGTAGCCTGGTTGGCATTTGCAAACGTGCCCACCATCTGAGTTCTGGCACACCCCTTGATTGAGGCAGGGGATAGAGACACATTCATCAATGTCCTCCTCACAAACCCGTCCTGCAAAGAAAAAATTACAGCTGCTTTTAGTATTTAATTCCCTGCAAATTCTGACTCCGGCCTCTCCTGAAGGTGTTTCCACAGGGATGCCCTCTCGTCCCTCACCTGAGTGGTTATTCTTCATGAGTGCTGTCAGAAAGCATTTCTTCACTCAAAGGGTGGTGGAAATCTGGAACTCTCCCTCCCCCCCAAAAAAACTGTTGAGGCTGGGGGGTCAATTGAAAATTTCAAAATTTCAAGACTGATAAGATTCTTTTTTCGGCCAAGGGTATTAAGGGTCATGGAACCAAGGCGGGGAGATGGAGTTAAGATACAGATCAGCCGTGATCTAATTGAATGGCGAAATAGGCTTGAGAGGCTGAATGGCCTCCTCCTGTTCCTATGAGCCAAGGCAGTAAGTGTCAGGGGGTACTTCACCATGTTGTACTGACTGTAGCTGTACCTTATATCCACACACGTGCACTTCCCAGCCAGGGTTTACTGGACCGTGACTGATTATTTTCCCCTCTCTCCTTAAACTCATTTAATCTGAGGCCAGTTAGAACATAAGAACATAAGAAACAGGAGCAGGAGTTGGCCATTTGGCCCCTCGAGCCTGCTCCACCATTCAGTAAGATCATGGCTGATCTTCTACCTCATTTCCACTTTCTTGCACTACCCCCATAGCCCTTGATTCCCTTAATATTCAAAAATCTATCGATCTCAGTCTTGAATATACTCAATGACTGAGCCTCCATAGACCTCTGGGGTAGAGAATTCCAAAGATTCACCACCCTCTGAGTGAAGAAATTTCTCCTCATCTCAGTCCTAAATGGCCGACCCCTTATTCTGAGACTGTGACTCCTGGTTCTAGATTCCCCAGCCAGGGGAAACATCCTCCCTGCATCTACCCTGTCAAGCCCTGTAAGAATTTTGTATGTTTCAATGAGATCAACTCTCATTCTTCTAAACTCCAGAGAATATAGGCCTAGTCTACTCAACCTCTCCTCATAGGACAATCCCCCCATCCCAGGAACCAGTCTGGTGAACCTTCGTTGCACTCCCTCTATGGCAAGTATATCCTTCCTTAGGTAAGGAGACCAAAACTGTACACAATACTCCAGGTGTGGTCTCACCAGGGCCCTATATAATTGCAGTAAGACGTCTTTACTCTTATACTCAAATCCTCTTGTAATAAAGGCCAACATACCATTTGCTTTCCTAATTGCTTGCTGTACCTGCAAGTTAACTTTCAGTGACTCATGTACAAGAACACCCAGGTCTCTCTCAACACCAACGTTTCCCCAATCTCTCACCATTTAAAAAATATTCTGCTTTTCTATTTTTCCTACCAATGTGGATAACTTCACATTTCTCCACATTATATTCCATTTGCCATGTTCTTGCCCACTCACTTAGCCTGTCTATATCCCCTTGAAGCCTCCTTGCATCCTCCTCACAACTTACATTGCCACCTAGCTTTGTATTATCAGCAAACTTGGATACATTACATTGGGTCCCCTCATCCAAATCAGTTGTAGCATCTCTCCTGAGATAAGTGAACTCAGCAAACTGGGTACTGAACCGAGTGTCTGACAGTGTATGGAAGGCCATACCTCATACTTCACAGTTTCCAAATCAACTTACTAAGAAATCGACATATATAAAGTTTCTGTTTGCTCGATATGAAAGAAAGAAAGACTTGCATTTATATAGCGCCTTCCATGACCTTCAAGAAGGTACAGAGGAGATTTACGAGGATATTGCCGGGACTGGAGAATTTTAGCTATGAGGAAAGATTGGATAGGCTGGGGTTGATTTCTTTGGAACAGAGGAGGCTGAGGGGAGACCAAATTGAGGTGTATAAAATTATGAGGGGCCTAGATAGAGTGGATAGGAAGGACCTATTTCCCCTAGCAGAGAGGTCAATAACCAGGGGCCCTAGATTTAAAGTAATTGGTAGAAGGATTAGAGGGGAGTTGAGGAGAACTTTGTTCACCCAGAGGTGGTGGGGGTCTGGGACTCACTGCCTGAAAGGGTGGTAGAGGCAGAAACCCTCATCACATTAAAAAAATACTTGGCTATTCACTTGAAGTTCTGTAACCTACAAGGCTACAGGCCAAGAGCTGGAAAGTGGGATTAGGCTGGAAAGCTCTTTTTCGGCCGGCACAGTCACAATGGGCCAAATGGCCTCCTTCAGTGCTGTAAATTTCTATAATTTTATGACATTATAAGCATTTTACAACCAATGAACTTCTTTTGGAGTGTAGTCACTGTTGTAATGATATGGGGTGCACACACTTTCCACAGAGGCAATCCCAATTACCCAAGCCAGAGAGGGCAGCCACAGGTTGGCAAACAAAAGTCATAGCATTCTGTATCTAACCCCGTGCTGTACCTGCCCTGGGAGTGTTTGATGGAACAGTGTAGAGGGAGCTTTACTCTGTATCTAACCCCGTGCTGTACCTGCCCTGGGAGTGTTTGATGGGGCAGTGTAGAGGGAGCTTTACTCTGTATCTAACCCGTGCTGTACCTGTCCTGGGAGTGTCTGATGGGACAGTGTAGAGGGAGCTTTACTCTGTATCTAACCTGTGCTGTACCTGCCCTGGGAGTGTTTGATGGGACAGTGTAGAGGGAGCTTTACTCTGTATCTAACCCGTGCTGTACCTGCCCTGGGAGTGTTTGATGGGACAGTGTAGAGGGAGCTTTACTCTGTATCTAACCCGTGCTGTACCTGCCCTGGGAGTGTTTGATGGGACAGTGTAGAGGGAGCTTTACTCTGTATCTAACCTGTGCTGTACCTGTCCTGGGAGTGTTTGATGGGACAGTGTAGAGGGGCTTTACTCTGTATCTAACCCGTGCTGTACCTGTCCTGGGAGTGTCTGATGGGACAGTGTAGAGGGAGCTTTACTGTGTATCTAACCCATGCTGTACCTGCCCTGGGAGTGTTTGATGGGAAAGTGTAGAGGGAGCTTTACTCTGTATCTAACCTGTGCTGTACCTGCCCTGGGAGTGTTTGACGGGACAGTGTAGAGGGAGCTTTACTCTGTATCTAATCCGTGCTGTACCTGCCCTTGGAGTGTTTGAAGGGACAGTGTAGAGGGAGCTTTACTCTGTATCTAAACCGTGCTGTCCCTGACCTGGGAGTGTTTGACGGGACAGTGTAGAGGGAGCATTACTCTGTATCTAACCCGTGCTGTACCTGCCCTGGGAGTGTTTGATGGGACAGTGTAGAGGGAGCATTACTCTGTATCTAACCCATGCTGCTCCTGCTCTGGAAATGTTTTCATGCTCTTACTTATTTTGCCGACTTCCAAGAGTTGCTAATGGATACGTCACACATTTGCTTGTCGCCGATTCAGAGGAGATGGGACAGCAGGTCACGTGACCAATGACATTGGGACCTTTGTTCTTGGCATGGGACGCATGTGTTGATTAGGAACCAACCACGAGAGGGCTTCACTTCCACGGTCTCTGGAGATTGTGGAATGGGGAATGAAATAAAATGAATTACCACACCTTTCCATCCACCTGGGCACACGCAGGAGAACGCCAGGTAGTCCGCTGACTCAATGCAAGTGCCACCATTTTTACAAGGGTCCTGAGCACAAGGGGCGAGTAGTGTCTCGCAGTGGGGGCCTGCAAGAAAAACAAGTTTGGGAAAATTGACTAACTCCTGGTATTATTGAGACAGCAGAAGCTGCCTTGTACAATCACACTCAGGAACTCTCCTATCTGGACTATGGTAATGCAAGGTTCACTCTAACCACAGGATCAGCCTAACCACAGGAATACACTATCCTCAGAAGCACCCGAAGCACTGAACCACCCTAACCACCAGATCAGCCTTATCAAAGGACCACCCAAATCTCAATGGACCACCCAAGTCTCAAAGGACCACCCAAATCAAAAGACCACCCTAACCACAGGACCACCTTAATCAAAGGATGACCCTAAACCAGCCTCCAGAACTGCACCACAGTTTTATTGCCAATGAGTCCAGCCCACAAATCAGTAACAGACCATGAAACTGGCTGCTTAACCCATAGTGAGAATCTCTGTATATAATCGGCAAAGATTAGCGTATCAGCTCCTTGTGATACGTACCTGGTGCCCGGTGTGTACCTCAAGCCAGAGACCCTGAACAATTAATACCTGCCACAAACTAAACTCACAACTAATTGGGTGGCTGACCTTTGGGATTCGGTGGGCAATGACAAAAAACAGACAGGCAGCACCCCACCCCCGCTCCCCACCTCCGGTCTGCATGCCTCATAACACACCAGGTGCAGTTACCCACAAAGCCGTTGCAAAGCTATGAGGACCGATTAAAAGCGAACACTGGTCGAGGGCCAACAATTGGAAGCGCTGGCGTACCTGTGTAGGGAAGCTCGCATTGGCACAGGTAGCTGGCAATGCCGTCGACGCACTGACCCTTGTTCAAACAGGGGTTGGAGAGGCAGTCGTCTTGATTTATCTGGCAGTTCTGGCCTAGTGCAAAGAACACAAAACAAAAGAGTTACTCAAGGACCGTTACCTGGGTGACCAGCTGGCAGCGCCCATCGTCCTGCCATCGAGGGCGGTCCCGCACCCATGTGACCCACCCTCCCCCGGAGGGACAGCCGCACGGTCTCTCCAGATCTGCTCTCCGCGTACTGCCCTCTCTACAACACGTGCTTAGATTTATATAGTGACTTTAATGCAATAAATGGCTCAAACTGGTTAACAGAGCAAAGAGTGGACAGTAGGGGAAAGGCAAGTTAGGGGAGAACACTGAAGGATCAGTGAAAGAGCCTATGCATCAAACACTCCCAGGACAGGTACAGCACGGGTTAGATACAGAGTAAAGCTCCCTCTACACTGTCCCATCAAACACTCCCAGGGCAGGTACAGCACGGGTTAGATACAGAGTAAAGCCCCGCCTAAGCATTGCTTCATCCAACACTCCTAGGCATTACAGCACAAATTAAATGTTTAATAAAGCTGCCTCTGTAATGTCTCCTTGATGACGTACTCACAGCAAGATACTGAGGTGAATTTAATTAGGTTTGAGTTACCAAGAGCAGGATGAATGTCCTTCCCTTCACCTCCTCCCCCTCCCTCTTCCCTTTCTCCCTCCACCTCCTCCCCTTCCTCTTCCCTCTCTCCCTCCTCCCCCTCATCTCCTCTTCCCTCCCTACCTCCCTCCTCCCTTCTCCTCCCCCTCCCTCCACTCCTCCCCCTCTTTTTCTCCTCCTCCCCCTCCAGAGTTTTACAATCCTTGCGACACTGGTGTCTAGCTCACTACCGGCACTTACCTTTGAAACCCTTTGGGCAGGTGCAGTGATAGCCATTGACCCGGTCATGGCACGTCCCACCATGCACACAGGGGTGCGACTCGCATTCATTCACATCCATTTGACACGTGGTGCCCGCCCAGCCTGGCTGGCAAATGCATGTAAATCTGGAGAAGATAAATCAACAACCATGATATCAATGAGTAACAGATCCAACCGCTTTCTGCTGCACTGTGTCTTAGCAAGAAGGAGCTTCCCACCTCTGGGGGGTCCACCTGAATATCCTTAGGAGCAGCAGGAGAGAGTGCCCCACACTGCAAAAGATCATTACGACTGCCCAGCGAACAGGGGCCACAAATTGCCCTCAGTACCCACTAGGCTAGAAAGGAAAATAAAAGCTGCTGCCAGCGTCCCCTTCCCTGGTCGTTGTCCATTGATTGCTGATGGGATGTATAGATAGATGTGGACGAGGCTAGGCTCAGGCTGAGAAGCGATGTTGCCCGCCCTGTCCCTCATGGTCAAATGGGTAACACTGTTCCATCTAGATCAACGCACGAAGAATGGGCACTTGGAGGAGGTACCAGAGGGCAGCCAGTACAGGTGGAACATGAGTTCTGTAGGGAGAAAATTGAACGGTGGGGGGAAAAATACAGTCACTGCTGATCTAAAGCATCCCAATGAGGTGCAACTGGAATAGTAGAACCTCCCATTTTATCCAGTCAACTTTCTTACTGTTAAATGTTTATTAAAGCAAGAGAGAACTTGCATTTATACAGCGACTTATCAGACCCTCAGAACATCCCAAAGTGCCTCACAAACAATGTCAACCTTAGTCCTTGTTACAAAGTAGGCCAACACTTCCATTTTATGGAGATATAAACAAGTTATGAATGTCAAAAGGTCCCTGGGGCCACTAGTGTTCATTTAATTCCTCCAACTCACCCAACCTAGCAACTAACTGCAGGTATCAACTTGGTTTAGCGGTAACACTGTCCCCTCTGAGTCAGAAGGTCAGGGGTTCAAGCCCCACTCCAGGGCTTGAGCCCATAATCTAGGCTTGATACTTCAGTGCAGTACTGAAAGAGTGCTGCATTGTCAGTGGTGCCGTCTTTCAGATGAGATGCCACACCTCTGCCTGTAGAGATGGATGTAAAAGATCCAAAGGTACTATTTGAAGAGGAGTTGGGGAGTTCTTCTCGGTGTCCTGGCCAACATTGTTCCCTCAACCAACACCACTAAAAACAGACTATCTGGTCATTTATCTCAGTGCTGTTTGTGGGACCTTGCTGTGCACAAATTGGCTGCTATGTTTCCTATATCACAGCAGTAACTACACTTCAAAAGTATGTGATTGGTTGTAAAGTGCTTTAGGATGTCCTGGGAGGTTGAAAGGTCCTGCATAAATGCTAGTCTTTAAAGTTTCCAAATACTATATTGCATCACTTGGTAGATTATTCCCCCCCAAAAAATCACCCTATGGAGAATTTTTTTTTCTTCCTATTAACTCATTTAAATTAATTTTTGTTAATTTAAACTAATGTCCTCTTGACTTGATTGTGTAGAATGGGCCTTTACTTTCTGGAGTTTAGAAGAATGGGAGGTGATCTCATTGAAACATACAAGATTCTGAAGGGGAGTGACAGGATGGATGCTGAGAGGCTGTTTCCCCTGGCTGGAGTGTCTAGAACTAGGGGGCATAGGCTCAGGATAAGGGGTCGGCCGTTTAAGACTGATAGGAATTTCTTCACTCAGAGGGTTGTGAATCTTTGTAATTCTCTACCCCAGAGGGCTGTGGATGCTCAGTCGTGAGTATATTCAAGGCAGAGACAGATAGATTTTTGGACTCTAGGGGAATCAAGGAATATGGGGATCGGGCAGGAAAGTGGAGTTGAGGTCGATGATCAGCCATGACCTTATTGAATGGCGGAGCAGGCTCGAGGGGCCATATGGCCTACTCCTGCTCCTACTTCTTATGTTCATATGTTCTTACGGCCTTGAACTAATATAGTGGGTTTGTCTTATCCATATATATACCATTATTATTAATTTAATACTTTGTAGACTATTGTGGGATTATATTATCTATCTATATACCATTTAATACTTTGTATACTATTATGGGATCGTCTTATCTATCTATAAAGAAAGAAAGACTTGCATTTATATCGTGCCTTTCACAACCACCGGGCGTCTCAAAGTGCCTTACAGCCAATGAAGTACTTTTGAAGTGGAGTCACTGTTGTAATGTGGGAAACGCGGCAGCAATTTGCGCACAGCAAGGTCCCACAAACAACAATGTGATAATGACCAGATAATCTGTTTTTGTTATGTTGATTGAGGGATAAATATTGGCCCAGGACACCAGGGATAACTCCCCTGCTCTTCTTCGAAATAGTGCCATGGGATCTTTTACGTCCACCTGAGAGGGCAGATGGGACCTTGGTTTAACGTCTCATCCGAAAGACGGCACCTCCGACAGTGCAGTGCTCCCTCAGCACTGCATTGGAGTGTCAGCCTAGATTTATGTGCTCAAGTCCCTGGAAGGGATACCATTTAATACTTTATATACTATTGTAGGATCATCTTATCTATCTATAAACCAGTTAGTATCTTGAGACTCCCCCTTACCCTTCTCGATATTCATGCTTGAAGGGTTAATAAATCCAAGAGGAGAGGGGAGCGTTAAGAATAAAGTTCGTGACTCTCTAGAATACATGGATTTGACACTGAACGAGGAGACCCGTCACTCCCTTCCCAACCCTACATGGTACAATCAGAGGCCTATCAATCAGGAAGCATCTGCTTCCTGCCTGCAAATCACAACAAAAAGCTGTGCTCCACATCCTGTGGAAACGATTCACGGGGACCATTCTGGAGGAGGGTCAGCGCTCAGCTCGACCGATGAGAGATTGCGCCGATTCAGTAGGCTGGCCTCACAGTAGGGACCCTGTCACCACGCTCAGAATAAATGACAGGGAGCAGTCGTTCGACAGGAAAACAAATGCGCTGAGTGACATCAGCACCATGAGACCACGACCCTGACGGAAGGGTGACGTCAGCCAACTACAATCCCAGAAAGGTAGGACGGGAGGGGAGGTGGGGAAGTAACATCAGCTTTGCATGGATCACGATCCAACACGGTGGGTAATGCCAAGACTGTATAGCCCAGGGGCCCTAAAGGAGAATGACGCAATCATCCCATAGAAGCAGCAAGGCCAGGGGGAAGAGTGGCATTCAACAATGAAGAAGCCATGGTGCCAATGGGCAAGATCAGCGCATGGGCCAATAATCTATCTTGGTGGGTAACATGACAGCTTTGACAGCACCTCCCAAACCCGCAACTTCCACCACCAAGAAGAACAAGGGCAGTAGGCACATGGGAACACCACCACATCCAAGTCACACACCATCCCGGCTTAGACATAAATCGTCGTTCCTTCATCGTCGCTGGGTCAAAATCCTGGACCTCCCTCCCCAACAGCACCGTGGGAGTACCTTCACCACACGGACTGCAGTGGTTCAAGGTGGTGACCCACCACCTTCTCAAGGGCAACTGGGGATGGGCAATAAATGACGACCTTGATGTCAACATCCCGAGAATGAATATATTTGTAAAAAAAAGGAATGCAGGATCCTGAAGAAAAATACCGGCTGCACATCATCTGCACTTGGAATCATAGAATATTCCAGCACCGAAAAAAACCACCCAGTCCACTGAGTCCATTTAAACAACGGGGGAGTGACAGAGAAATGTCTCCCGACTCGATTCCCTCTCTCTACGCCAGGTGAATGTCCAAGCGGAGGAGCACCGAGCGGGAACATTAACAACTTGTATTTATATTGCACCTTTAACGTAGTAAAACGTCCCACGGTGCTTCACAGGAGTATTATCAAACAAAATTTGACACCGAGCCACATAAGGAGATATTAGGGCAAGTCAAAGAGGTAGATTTTAAGGAGTGTTTTAAAAGAGGAGAGAGCGGTAGAGAGGCAGAGCAGTTTAGGGAGGGAATTCCAGAGCCTATTGCCTCAGCGGCTGAAGGCACGGCTGCCAATGGTGGAGCGATTAAAATCAGGGATGCGCAAGAGGCCAGAATTGGAGGAGCGCAGAGATCTCAGAGGGTTGTGTGGCTGGAGTAGGTTACAGAGATAAAGAGGTGCAAGACCATGGAGGGATTTGAAAACAAGGATGAGAATTTTTAAATCGAGGCGTTGCTTAACCAGAAACCAATGTAGGTCACAGGGGTGATGGATAAACGGGACTTGGTACAAGTTAGGATACAGGCAGCAGAGTTTTGGATGAGCTTAAAGTTTATGGAGGGTGGAAAGGTGGGAGGCCAGCCAGGAGTGCGTTGGAATAGTCAAGTCTAGAGGTAACAAAGGCATGGATGAAGGTTTCAGCAGCGGATGTGCTGAGGCAAGGGTGGAGATGGGCGATGTTACGGAGGTGGTAATGGGCGGTCTTTGCGATGGTGCGGATATGTGGTCGGAAGATCATCTCGAAGTCAGAAACATGCCTTATGCCCTTTGATCTGCCTCAATCAGATGAGACGATCTGAATAGAGAAAAGGAACACAGAGGAGCCTGGGAAATAAAAGGCAAGTACATAGAAACATAGAAGATAGGAGCAGGAGTCGGCCATTCAGCCCCTCGAGCCTGCTCCGCCATTCAATGAGATCATGGCTGACCATCCAAATTCAGTACCCTGTCCCTTCTGTTCTAGGTATCTGAAAAGATCTTCTGGTCTGAGAGCCTTCTGGCTTCTGTTTTTGGCCAGCAGCCCTGCAGCCATTGGCTATCACTGCCTTTCTGGCCTGCATACCCCTAGATTTTGTGCTCAAGTTTCTGGGGTGGGACTTGACCCATGACCTGCAGACTCATGGGTGAGGTTGCTGCCACTGAGCCATGGATGACACTTGTTGGTGTTACAATGACGCTAAACTCTTGTAGATGTCTTGAAATTCCCTCCCCCATCCACAACTCCCCGCCCCCACCCCTCAAAAAAAATGGTGACAAGTCCCCCTTTTAGGTATCCATTTGTTTGCCTGCATGTTGATGTATTTTGAGTCACACTTCCCCCCCCCACTCCCCCAGTGCCTTCTGCTCTTTCACCCCTGACCCTGATTTCGTACCCGCTGACATTGGTGAGACACGTCCCGTGTACGCAGGGATTGCTTTTGCATTCATCCACTCTCGAAAAACACTGCGGGTCGTGGTATCCATCCGGACAGACGCAGTTGAACCGATTCACCCCATCCTTGCAGGTGCCGCCATTGTGACATGGGCTGGAGACGCACTCGTCAATGTCAACGTCACACCGGAAGCCTGTAATTAAAGTAGTAAGTTAAAAATACAGACGCTGTAAAAAAGGTTTGGTTTACCTTTTTAAAAATAGCCTTTGCTTGCGTTGCTTGAGTTGAATTTTTAAAAGCTTATAAAACTTCTGCAATGTTTGATTCAGCATCCCTTCTCAAGAATAAGCCAGCAGGCTGGAATCAGTTTTTTTCCACCATGGTGTTCTGAAGTGTTAATTAGTTATTCAATGAAGGGTAGTTATGTACCCCCACAAACATTTCGAGTTATTGTGAGACGGTCGTCCCTTCCGGCATCTGAGGGTCCAGGTCTCATTCCATATGCACGGCAGAAGGCTTAGCTAAACCAGATGCATGGGACACTCCTACTCCTATATCAAAAAGGCTGTCTCTTACCTCAAGGTGGCAATTTTGATCGACAGCCTGTTATTAAAATGCTAAATTAAAAATGCAGGCTCTTTTTTTGTTTTGGTTTGGCATTCGCTGGTGTCGCCTTTGTTCGATGGGCTAAGCCCTTCCCATCTCACAGACTTAAGGTGAAGTGGTTAAAACAGAGAACTCTCTCTCTCGCCCAGAGACAGTGTGGTCTGTGTTTTCACAGCTCAGCATGATGTAGTCTGCACTTTAAAAGTCTGAACCAGCTTAGCTTTGAAAGGCTTAAGGTGGAGAAGATAAGGCCACTATTATTTTTCATTGGGAAATTAACTGTTCTCATTGCAAAAACTGCTTATTCATGTATTTTCTGTAAATAAACCAGGTGATGGTCTAAAGCTGTGATGCTTAGAATCACAGGCGGCAATTTTAACCTAACACGTTCGTCAGGAATCTGAAGGGATCGGATGCAACACTAGTTTTACACCCCACCCAATGTTACTCTCCACTGAAGTTGATGGACAGTAATATTGGGCGGGGTGTAAAACTGGAGTTCCACCCGATCCCATGAGATTCCCACCTGGCGAGTGAGGTTAAAATGACCCCCATGGAGTTTTACAGCATAGAAGGAGCCCATTTGGCCCATCTTGCTTTGGACATAAACCAAAATCCTTTTGTTGTCGCTAGGCCGAGATCCCCAAATTCCCTACCTAACGCCATTGCGGGAGTGCAAAAATCATAAGGAGAGGGCCCTTCAGCACCTCCTTGTGGAAACTAGGGATGGGCGATGAATGGGACCTTTCCTGGGCTGCCCACATCCAGAGACAAAAAAGTGAAGTAAAGCTTTTTTGCAGTCTGCTTTCAGCAAAGAGCGGAGGACGCCTGTGGTGGAACGTGCCATATTTCAGTGACCGGTGCACACGATAAGGGTTCCCAAGTCATGCTATCATTTACATTGATATTGAGCAGGAAAAGGTGCACTCCGGACTATAAGGGACATATGGTCTGCTTACAGGAGTGCAAAACCTGGAAATTATGACACTATCCCTGATGGTTTATGAATAAAGCTACTTGTGGTGGATCAGTAAGTCATACAAAGCAGTGGATCCCAAGTGTGCATTCCAAACTTCTGCTGGGTCAGCTGACCTCAGCCAGGTCAGCAATAGGGGCACTACGGATGGGCTTGGTACCTCCCTAGCTTAGGGAGGTGAGAAACAGCCAGAGTTCTCGTTATACAGTGAACACTGCTGGGAAGTATACGGACGTCGGGTGAGGATAGGATGGAGCTCCGAGTCAAAGCCCTGCAGTGTTGCCTGTGACTCCATCGGTAGCTACTCTTGCCTCAAAGTCAGAAGGTTATGGGTTTGAATTCTACTCCAGGGACGTGAGCACAAAATCTAGGCTGACACTCCAGTGCAGCGCTGAGGGAGTGCTGCACTGTCGGAGGTGCCGTCTTTCGGATGAGACGTTAAACCGAGGCCCCGTCTGCTCTCTCAGGTGGACGTAAAAGATCCTACGACACTATTCAAAGAAGAGCAGGGGAGTTCTCCCCGGTGTCTTGGGGCCAATACTTATCCTTCAACCAACATCACAAGAAAAGATTATCTGGTCGTTATCACGTTGCTGTTTGTGGGATCTTGCTGTGCGCAAACTGGTTGTCGTGTTTCCTACATTAGAACAGCGGTAAAGTACTCTATTGGCTGTAAACTGCTTTGGGACATCCTGAGATTGTGAAAGGCTCCATATAAATGCAAGTCTTTCTTTCTTTCATTTAACATACAACAACAACTTGCATTTATTTAGCGCCTTTAACGTAGTAAAATGTCCCAAGGCACTTCACAAGAGTGTTATAAGGCAAAAAAAAACAAGAAAAATATAATGCAAACAAAATAGAAGCCCTCAGTCCCCCTGAGCCAGGGGGACGGTGGGGAGGGAGGTGAATGGGGAGCACTACCGCCTCATTCACATTACAGTGCCACTGACAGTGTCACGTTGGGAAAATGGTGCCTGAAAGCCAGTGTATGTTACGTTCAGAGGAATCTGCAACTGGAGGGAGGGGGAGGGGAGAGACTTCAACATAGGATTAAAAAAAAAGGGTGGGCTGTGATTTACAAGGCCACAGGTCATCCCAGAATACCTTGTGGTTTGTCATAAATCACCAGAGATTAGACGTTGCGGTTAATGCTGGTACTGGTGCATCTTAATTGAGTGGTGTCTTTATAAACTCACTGACAGCTAAAATTATATGCTCCAAACCTTCTCTTCTACACCCGCTCACCCACCCTCCCATTTCCCTCCCTCCCGCCCCGCATCGTGTTCTCTCCCCCATTCCCAACGCCTTACATTCCCAAAGCGGAATAACACAGGTAGTCCGGAGTGTGGGAATGGCACAGATTGAGGTTACAATTTTTCCGTATGCACCTGGTCTTTGCCAGGAGTGACATAACTTCCTGATAAAACCTGACGGACCAGTTCAACGTCAATCTCATCCACCAAGAATTCTTTTTGTATTTGTAAATTTCCCACGATATTTCAACTCACACTGAGAGCGGCTGTCAGAACAGATGAATGGAGCTTTCTTTCCCATTGCTAACTGCCTCCTCCTCGCCCGTGCCTGTTTTAGCATCTCTGGTGTCAACAGTCGTGGCAGGAGAGTTTAGCAAATGTATCTGCTCCCCGGTCTCCAGTCAATAGTGTTACAGATATCGCCCTGAGGGAGAGGGGACGTGGAGACCCCAGTCAGTGTACAGATATCTCCCTGAGGGAGAGGGGACTGAGAGACCCCAGTCAGTGTACAGATATCTCCCTGAGAGGGGACTGAGAGACCCCAGTCAGTGCACAGATATCTCCCTGAGGGAGAGGGGACTGAGAGACCCCAGTCAGTGCACAGATATCTCCCTGAGGGAGAGGGGACCGAGAGACCCCAGTCAGTGCACAGATATCTCCCTGAGGGAGAGGGGACTGAGAGACCCCAGTCAGTGTACAGATATCTCCCTGAGAGGGGACTGAGAGACCCCAGTCAGTGCATAGATATCTCCCTGAGGGAGAGGGGACCGAGAGACCCCAGTCAGTGCACAGATATCTCCCTGAGGGAGAGGGGACTGAGAGACCCCAGTCAGTGCACAGATATCTCCCTGAGGGAGAGGGGACTGAGAGACCCCAGTCAGTGTACAGATATCTCCCTGAGGGAGAGGGGACTGAGAGACCCCAGTCAGTGTACAGATATCTCCCTGAGAGGGGACTGAGAGACCCCAGTCAGTGTACAGATATCTCCCTGAGAGGGGACTGAGAGACCCCAGTCAGTGTACAGATATCTCCCTGAGGGAGGGACTGAGAGACACCAGTCAGTGTACAGATATCTTCCTGAGGGAGAGGGGACTGAGAGACCCCAGTCAGTGTACAGATATCTCCCTGAGGGAGAGGGGACTGAGAGACCCCAGTCAGTGTACAGATATCTCCCTGAGGGAGAGGGGACCGAGAGACCCCAGTCAGTGTACAGATATCTCCCCGAGGGAGAGGGGACTGAGAGACCCCAGTCAGTGTACAGATATCTCCCTGAGGGAGGGACTGAGAGACACCAGTCAGTGTACAGATATCTTCCTGAGAGGGGACTGAGAGACCCCAGTCAGTGTACAGATATCTCCCTGAGGGAGAGGGGACCGAGAGACCCCAGTCAGTGTACAGATATCTCCCTGAGGGAGAGGGGACTGAGAGACCCCAGTCAGTGTACAGATATCTCCCTGAGGGAGGGACTGAGAGACACCAGTCAGTGTACAGATATCTTCCTGAGAGGGGACTGAGAGACCCCAGTCAGTGTACAGATACCTCCCTGAGGGAGAGGGGACCGAGAGACCCCAGTCAGTGTACAGATATCTAATGGAGGAGGCCTTACCGTTCCAAGTCTTGTGGTAGTTTATGGAAGATAGGTTTAAGAGCCTAAAAGTGGGAACAGGCTCACAGGCACCTGGCTCTGGAAATCCAAATTTAAAATAAATTCTCTGCTCAATGGCACCAAGTGAGTAGCTAACTGACCAACAATATTCTCCCTCAATTCAGCAGAAAGTGCATCAAAGAGCAGAGAGGAATAGACTGGAAGCGGGAGGTTGATTTCTTGTACCTGTGAACCCAGGGTCACACACGCAGATGTACCCATTGACATAGTCCTTGCAGTGTCCAGACTGGCACAGGTTGCCAACGCACTCGTCAATGTCAATCTCGCAGTGCGGCCCTTAAGGAAAGACAAAAGAAAGAAATGAAGACAAAAACAAGAGGAGGTGTGTGTTGAGCGAGCTGACACTACCCAGTCATCAATCAGTTCCACTCAGTGGCACTGACCAGGGCACTGTGCCAGCTCAGCGTTACATTTCACTTGCAATATTTCGTCAACTGTTGCGTACTTTTCTGCACATTAGCCGTGGCTCGGTTGGTAGCACTCTCGCCCCCGAGTCAGAGGATCATGGGTTCAAGTCCGGCTCCAGGGACCCGAGCACGTAATCCAGGCTGGGCGCAAATTGGCTGCCGCGTTTCCCGCATCACAACAGTGACTACACTTCAAAAAGTACTAAACTGGCGGTGAAGCGCTTGGGACTTCCTGAGGTTGTGATAGGTGCTATATAAATGCAAGCCTGTCCCTCATCAAAACGAGAGATGTCATTGCTGGGAATGGAACACGGTCCCACACGGAGCCACTCTTGGTAACAATAAGGCCTTTAATGCACTCACACAACATTCCTCTGTTGTAGTGTAACCTACTCAAATGGGATAACTCTTCCACAATATAAACAGGCAGAAGAAAGTCAGACCGAGGCGTTCATGCCCCTTGGGGTCAGACATGGGGTTTAGCTTCCACAGGTACGCTGACAGCACCCACCTTCTCTCGACCCCGCCACGACCTCTGCGCTGTCAGCTGCCAGTCTTGGGCGAGCCGCAGACGTCTCCACCTAAAACGTTGGGTAGGCCGAAGGCGTGGTCTTCAGCCCTCTCCTTCCCTCCCCTGCCACAAATCCCCTTACCTTCCGCACCGATTCCACCCCCCTCCTCGACGACTGTCTTAGGCTGTTGGCGCCCTATTCGACCTTTGACCCATATCCTCCCATCGCCCACTGCCACCCCTTTAGGAAATGCCGACACTGGCGAGAAGTATTCCTGGAGGTTTTGTCACATGACCTGCTGCGTCCACCCGACGCGCCAATCCTTGCGGCGCGCCACCCTCCCGCGGCCAATCGGGCAGCGAAGAAACTCCTCGTTACCCGACTGGATGACTCGCAACTTTGGTCAAGCAGCTCTTTTTTTTTTTATCCCCATCTCCATTGTTATTTTGTAATAACTGATAAGCGGAAGATTTCAAAGAAATTTTTTTTTAAAGCGCACAATTTTTTTAAATTTCCCGATGATTTTTCTCCCTGGAGTTCGCTCGCAGCCGTATCCTGGAGATCAATCTTCCATTCCTGGAGACTCCGGCACAATGACCCTACAAGCGAACCTCGGCCCAATTGTTGGTGGAACCCTCAACCATGCGATGATCACCTCCAGACTCGACTAGTCCACTTCTCTCCTGGCCGGCCTCCAGCCCTCCATCTCCAGAACTCTGCTGCCCACCCGGATCCTATGCCATTACCAAGTCATGCCCACCCATCAACCCCCGCCACCAACCCTCCCCCACCCCCCACCCCCACCAGCTAGAGCCCCCGCCCCCACCCCAGTTACCTGAAGTCCCAGACGGGCAGACGCACCGGTAGTCGTTCACCAGGTTCGTGCATCGCCCCCCGTTCCGACAGGGCTGGCTCAGGCACTCGTCGATCTCAATGTTGCAGATTCGCCCCGTGTACCCGGGGACGCAGACACAGGAGTAGCCGGCGATCCCATCCAGGCAAGTCCCGTAGTGGCACGGGCTTCGGATACAGTCATCGATGTTCGTCTGGCAGAGTGGCCCTTCGAATCCTGTAGAGAGTGAGAGAGAGCCCACCAATTAGGCAAACAGACCACTCCCCCCTCACATTCTCACCCTCACTCCCTCCGACTCTGGATCACTCCCCTCACTCCCTCCACTCCTCCAACTCTGGATCACTCCCTCCACTCCTCCGACTCTGGATCGCTCCCTTCGCTCCCTCCACTCCTCCGACTCTGGATCACTCCCTCCACTCCTCCGACTCTGGATCACTCCCCTCGCTCCCTCCACTCCCTCCGACTCTGGATCTCTCCCCTCACTCCCTCCACTCCTCTGACTCTGGATCACTCCCTCGCTCTCTCCAATCCTCCAACTCTGGATCACTCCCCTCGCTCCCTTCACTCCTCCGACTCTGGATCACTCCCTCCACTCCTCCTTCCCTAGATCGCTCCCTCCACTCCTCCGTCCCTAGATCGCTCCCTCCACTTCTCTGACTCATGATCACTCCCCCTCGCTCCTGCTATTCATAGAACCATGAGGTGTGGCACTGGGTCCAAGAGAGACCAGGAAGTTCCCAGGTTCGATATCTGATCTGCGCTGAGTTAGTTGATTTCAGGCGGGGCAGGGCGGGGCGGGGGAGGGGAGGGGGTGGTTGTGCCAGCAGTAGTAGGGGATTACACCTCTGGAGTGTGGAACAGAATGGAAACATCAGCTTGGATTTCCATTCTGGGTGTTATCCAGTGGTACCTGCTAGAACGCGCAAGTGGGTGAATGCTGAATGAGGACAGAACCAGGCTCAACAGATCTCAGCCGGCCTATGTCACCGGTGCTGGAATACAAAGGGTGGAAGTCATGCTTCAGTTGTACAAAGCTCTGGTTAGACCCCATCTGGAGCACTGCGTTCAGTTCTGGGCCCCGCACCTCAGGAAGGATATCTTGGTCTTGGAGGGGGTTCAGCGCAGATTCACCAGAATGATCCCGGGACTAAAAGGGTTAAATTATGAGGACAGGCTGCACAGACTGGGCTTGTATTCCCTGGAGTATAGAAGATTAAGGGGTGATCAAATTGAAGTGTTTAAGATGATTAAAGGAGTTAATAGGGTAGAAAGAGAGAAACTATTTCCTCTGGTGGGGGGGAGTCCAGCCCAAGGGGGAATAACCTTCAAATTAAAGCTAGGCCGTTCGGCGGGGGGGGGGGGGGGGGGCGGCGGGGTGATGTTAGGAAGCACTTCTTCACACAAAGGGCAGTGGAAATCTGTAACTCTCCCCCACAAAAGGTTGTTGAGGTCAGGGGCGTGGGCGGAGCGGGAGGCGTCAATGGAAAATTTCAAGGCTGTGATTGATAGATTTGTGTTAGGCAAGGGTATTAAGGGTTATGGAACCTAGATGGGCAGATGGAGTTAAGATACAGATCGGCCATGATCTCATTGAATGGCAGAACAGGCTCAAGGGGCTGAATGGCCTCCTCCTGTTCCTGTGTTCCTACGAGATGTCCCATCGTGGTCGACCAGCCTGTTAACATTCAACAGCTCAGGCTCACTAATGAGGAATGTGCACTTGGGTAAGGTACCGGAGGGCAGTCTGCCAGCGTAGAATCCAACCCAGAAGCGAGCCAGCACCCTCAGGAGATAAGGGGGTGGGGGGAGAGGGGAGGGAGGAGAAGTGAGGGGAAAGGAGTTGAGTAGGGGAGGAAAGAGGCAAAGAGCGGAAGAGGGGGCAGAGAAAGGTGGACAGAGGAGATGAAGAAGAGGGAGGGAGGGAGAGGCTGGAGAGTGGAGAGAAAAGGGGAAAAGTGTAAAGGAGGTCAGGAGGGGGAGAGGTCAGGAGGGGGAGGTGGCAGGGGTAGAGGATGGTTGCTGGGGGCGGCGGGGGTGGGGGGAGTCAATGAGATTAGCACCCTGAAAAATTAAGTATAACCATCATGTGCAATAAGGCAATTCACACGAAGCCTTGGGTCCTGCGTCAAACTGGGGACCGACATCTCGAACTGATAGCTTCACGCACAGACTCTCCAGTCACATGATGACCCTGCTGGACAGAGGCCATTGGTCAACGGACACGCCCCGTGACAAAACAGCGGCACACACCTTCTGGACACTCGCAATCATACCGCCCGGGCCTATCGACACACTTTCCTCCGTTCAGGCAAGGAGTGCTGGAGCATTCGTCAATGTTAATCTCACACCTCAGCCCTGCGAATCCTGGGGTAAGGAGAGAACGAGAGGTTAAAGGTAACAGAGTCAAACTGATCGCGGACAGAGTTGGCACAAGGATGGCGATTAATGACAGGAGAGTGGGGCAGTATCAAAGACAGAGCCTTCCATCGGCACTTGGCATATTGGCTGTTGTTGGGGCATTGTGGCATATATGTCCATAATGTGTTAAAACATTGCGTAAATCATGCACTTCCTGTAGCACTTTGCCCATTATAAAACTGACAGACGGTAAAAAGTATGTACAGAGACAGAGAGAATGGGAGCGAGAAAGGGGGAGAGAGAGGGGAGACAGAGAGAGAGAGAAAGAGAGAGAGGGAGACAGAGACGGCATACTAAACGAGATGATTAAACACACAGACGACAAAATGAAACTGGCTATCCTAAAACTCTTCAACTTGGTTCTGAGTGTCGGTTATTTCCCTGATATCTGGAACAAAGGACTCATAACGCCCATATACAAAAGTGGGGACAAAATCGACCCAAACAACTATCGAGGCATCTGTGTAAACAGTAACCTGGGGAAGGTATTCTGTAGCATCATAAACAAAAGACTTATAAACTTCCTTGAGGAGCACAATGTCTTGAGTAAAAGCCAAATTGGATTCCTGCCAAACTATAGAACATCCGATCATATCTTCACCCTACAGACCCTAATTGACAAACACGTTCACCATAACAAAAGCAAAATCTACGCATGCTTTGTAGACTTCCAGAAGGCTTTCAACTCCATCTGGCATGACGGTTTATTCCTGAAACTTATCGAAAGCGGGGTAGGAGGGAAAACATATGATGTAATTAAATCAATGTATACAAACAACAAATGTGCAGTTAAAATTGGAGACAAACAAACAAAATACTTCCCACAGGGGCGGGGGGTGACGCAGGGCTCGCCAATCTCACCGACACTCTTTAATATTTACATAAATGGATTGGCAAAACTACTTGAACAATCTACAGCACCCGGCCTCACCCTATATGAATCCAAGGTTAAATTCCTCCTCTATGCAGACGACCTGGTTCTGCTGTCACCAACTAAGGAGGGTCTACAGCAGAACCTGGACCTGCTGGAGTCGTACTGCCAGACTTGGGCCCTGACAATAAATCCCCAAAAAACCAAAGTCCTTGTGTTCCAGCAAAGATCCAAACATCAGGGACCCAAAATAAATTTCACAGTAGGAACAACCAAAATTGAACAAACCACTAACTACACATACTTGGGCTTAAAAATCAGTTCTACGGGAAACTTCAAACTGGCTGTGAATGAACTGAAAGAGAAAGCAAGAAGGGCTTTCTATGCCATCAAAAAATCAATCCAAATAGAAATCCCAATTAGCATTTGGCTCAAAATTTTCAAATCAGTAATTGAACCAATTGCACTCTATGGCAGTGAGGTATGGGAACCGCTAACACAACAAGAATTTGCAAAATGGGACAAACACCCAATTGAGATCCTACATGCAGAATTCTGTAAAAGTATCCTCCGGACTCAAAGGAAAACAGTAAACAATGCATGCAGGGCGGAACTAGGCCAATATCCATTAATAATCACTATCCAAAAAAGAGCCACCAAATTTTGGAATCACCTACAAATGAGCAACCCCCAATGCTATCACTACGACGCCCTGAAATGCCAAGAGCTGACCATAAAGAAGAATACCTTCAGTCAACTAGTCCTGGGACTCAGTGAAGTAACTACTAACAATACTAACAATAACCAGCCACAGGGCAGTGACAGGGTAACACAAAGAATTCGACCCAACACAATCGTCGCTAAGCAAAAGGAAAAATATCTGACATATTGGGCAGAAACAACAAAAACCCAAAGCAAACTCAATTGCTACTTGGCCCTAAACAGACAATACAACATAGCTGATTACCTGACCATGGTAAAGGATAACAAACTGAGAAGAACCTTGACAAGGTACAGACTTAGCGAACATAGCCTAGCGATCGAAAAAGGCAGACACAGGCAGACCAGGCTGCCAAGAGAAGACAGGATATGCGCTCACTGCAGTCAGGGAGTAGTAGAGACAGAGATGCACTTCCTCACAGCCTGTGGAAAATATCAGGGCATCAGGGAGAATTTCTACCAAAAATTCTCACAAATATGCCCTGAATTCAGAAATCTGAATGACAACCAAAAACTCCCATTCCTACTGGGGGAGGAGAGAAGCTGTGTAACACTGGCGGCACACTATGTTACAGCTTGCCATGAAAAGAGGGACAACCAGTAAACTAAGAAAAGAGTATATATAAACAAGGCGAATGTATATTTATACACTCAGGGATATACCTGTTTATACACTGTATGAATAGAACTGCGTTTATATGTTCAACCATAAATGTATTTTGATGCTTTGGCAACATAAGATGTACCTTATCATGCCAATAAAGCGATTTGAATTTGAATTTGAATTTGAATTTGAATTTGACAGAGAAAGAAAGGGGGGAGACAAAGAGAGAGGGGGAAAGAGGGAGACAGAGAGAGAGGGAGAGAGAGAACATAAGAACATAAGAAGTAGGAGCAGGAGTAGGCCATACGGCCCCTCGGGCCTGCTCCGCCATTCAATAGGATCATGGCTGATCCGAATCTAGACTCACGTCCACTTCCCTGCCCTCTCCCCGTAACCCCTACTTCCCTTATCTGCTAGGAAACTGCCTATCTCCATTTTAAATTTATTTAATGTTGCAGCTTCCACAGCTCTCTGGGGTAGCAAATTCCATAGATTTACTACCCTCTGAGAGGGGGGAGAGAGGGAGAGAAAGGGGGGAGAGAGGGAGACACAGTGAGGGGGGAGAGAGTAAGGGGGAGAGAGAGAGAAAGGGAGACACAGAGAGAGGGGAGAGAGAGGAGAGAGAGGAAGGGAGAGAGAGAGGGGGAGACAAAGAGCGAGAGGGGGAGACAAAGAGCGAGAGGGGGAGACAGGGAGAGAGGGAGACACAGAGAGAGGGGGAGAGAGAGAGAAGAGAGAGGGGGACAGAGAGAGAGAGAGAGGAGTAGGAGAGAGAGAGAGAGAGAGGGAGAGAGAGAGAGAGGGGAGAGAGAGGGGAGACAGAGAGAGGGCCTTCCGAGGTGGTGAAAGGCGTTATGTAGAAATGAGAGTGCTTTCTTTCTTTCCTCCTTGAGACACAGAGAGAGGGGGAGAGAGAGAGGGGGACAGAGAGAGAGAGAGAGAGAGAGAGGAGTGGGAGAGAGAGAGAGAGAGAGGGAGAGAGAGAGAGAGAGGGGAGAGAGAGAGAGAGAGGGGAGACAGAGGGAGGGCCTTCCGAGGTGGTGAAAGGCGTTATGTAGAAATGAGAGTGCTTTCTTTCTTTCCTCCTTTAAACACAGATCCAGGCCCCAATCCCGTTGCCCAATGCCACGCATCCCTTACCCGGAGGGCACTGGCAGTGCACGTCGTTCACGCGGTCCTCGCACGCGGCGTTGTTCAGGCAGGGGTTACTCAGGCATTCGTCACGGTTGATCTCGCAGAAGAGGCCTTCATAACCTGAGGGCAGAACACGCAGGGTTAACCGCAGAACCCGCGGTAGGGTTGCCACCTCTGATCGGGCCTATTCCTGGAGGTTTGGTCACATGACCGCCCGCCGCCAAATGCCCCATTCTCCCAGGCCCGCCATTGGTCGATCACCTAGGCGCACGGCCAATTGGGAAGCGAACAGACTCTTTGATATCCGATTGGATGATTCTTACCTCTCAGTCAAACAGCCTCTTTCCCTCCCCCATCTCCACTATTTTTATAACTAATAAATGAAAGTGTCCACAGAAACTGTAAAAACACCATTTTTGCGGGGGGATTTTTCTCCAGGGTTGCTCCCAACAGTGTCCTGGAGATTAAACTTAAATTCCTGGAGACTCCAGGGCAATCCTGGAGGATTGGCAACCCTAAGACCAGGGCCGGGGCTGCTTCAATGCGAACAGGTCTGGCGGCCTCTCGGTCTCGATAGCGGGTGGGCGATCGGAGGTCATGACCTTCAAATCCCCGGATCGGCAAATAGTGCAAGTGAATTCAGTAAATCTGGTTCGGGCTGGCACCAGAAAAAAAAAATTGATCAGGAAAGGTCGCCATGGCAACCTAACTGAATGACTCCCATCCTTCGGAGAAGGGAAGTGAAGCCGTCGCCTCTTACCCGGTCTGGCAAGTACTTTTACCCATGAGGTTGTGGGTTCAAGTCCCACTCCAGGGACTTGAGCACATAAATCTAGATTGACTCTCCCAGTGCAGTGCTGAGGGAGTGCTGCACTGTCGGAGGTGCCATCTTTCGGATGAGACGCTAAACCGAGGCCCCGTCTGCTCTCTCAGGTGGACATAAAAGATCCCATGGCACTATTTCGAAGAAGAGCAGGGGAGTTCTCCCCAGTGTCCTGGCCAGTATTTAACCCTCAACTAACATCACTAAAAACAGATTATCTGGTCATTATCACATTGCTATTTGTGGGAGCTTGCTGTGCGCAAATTGGCTGCCACGTTTCCCACATTACAACAGTGACTACACTCCAAAATAAGTACTTCATTGGCTGCAAAGCGCTTTGAGACGTTCAGTGGTCGTGAAAGGAGCTATAGAAATGTAAGTCTTTCTTTCTTTCTTTATGAGTCATGGGCAGAGCAAGGCCTGTCCTTCCCAAAACCGGCTGAATGAAGTTAGGTTTGAACCTGCGACCTTACCCGGCATGCAGATACACTTGAACTCGCCGATCTGGTCCAGGCACGTGGCCTCATTCCGGCACGGGTTCGACAGGCACTCGTTGACGTCCTGCTCGCACCGCGCGCCCGTGTATCCCGCCAGGCAGCGACACTTGAAGGAGCCTACGTTGTTCTCGCAGCGGCCGTTCAGCTCGCAGGGATTGGCTCCTGCCCAAGAAGATTCCGGAAAAAAAAATTAGGCTGCGTTCGAAATGCAGCTAAGGGGAGGGGGGCGTGATGGTACAGACCGCCGCTGCAGAACCGCCCCCCCCCACCCCGCACAGAACATGTGCAACCTCCACACTCCGCAAGGGCCGTTTGATGTTAACCAGCCTGAATCTGGTCATCGAAATAGGAAAAATCATTATTCAGTGCCCTCTGACAGGCATCAGAGTTCAACATCCAGAAGAGTTGCCAACGTATGCCCTATGTGTTAGTCGTGGCTCAGTGGGTAGCACTCTCGCCTCTGAGTCAGGAGATGGTGGGTTCAAGTCCCACTCGAGGGAGGCTTGAGCACATAATCAAGGCCAACCCTCCGAGTGCTGCACTGTCGGAGGTGCCGTCTTTCCGATGAGACGTTAAACCGAGGCCCCGTCTGTATAGCCCTCTCTCTCTGGATGTAAAAGGTCCCACGGCACTATTTCAAAGACGAGCAGGGGAGTTCTCCCCGGTGTCCTGGGGCCAATATTTATCCCTCAATCAACATCACTAAAAACAGATTATCTGGTCATTATCACATTGCTGTTTGTGGGAGCTTGCTGATTGCACATTGGCTGCTGCCTTTCCTACATGACAACAGTGACTACACTTCAAAATGTACTTCATTGGCTGTAAAAGCACTTTGGGGCGTCCTGAGCTTGTGGAAGGCGCTATATAAATGCAAATTCTTTCTTTTCTTGTCTTTCAATTGGCCTTCCACCTCTGGGATCTGGGTTCAAAACCAGCCCACCCTGACAGGATGATAGCCCCCCTCCCCCACCCTCTGGCTGTCAGGATCCTATGTGAAATGAATTTGGCTGTCTCAGTCCAGTTCCTCGTGGGCTGGGGTCCACA
Organism: Somniosus microcephalus; assembly: GCF_052327205.1. NCBI lineage: Eukaryota > Metazoa > Chordata > Chondrichthyes > Squaliformes > Somniosidae > Somniosus > Somniosus microcephalus. Next base: position 124,875,610 of record NW_028225179.1, read on the forward strand.
GCACAGAACTGCCCCAGATTCTGCTCCTGAAAGGCCACGGGATTGCTGGTGTGGGAAGTCAGTGTGGGACTGCAGCAATCGAGGTCTTGTGACAGAGATGCAGGCATGTTATTGGGGGAAGTGTAGAGGGAGCTTTTTTCTGCATCTGGGTACATTCTGCATCTGGGAACATCCTACCTGACCCGGGAGTGCTAGCCGCTTGTTGTTTTACAAGTTAAACTGGGATAAGGACTGTTGAACGACTGAGCTCAGCAGTCAAAGGGTTAACGCGAGGCGCCGGCAAAGGGAGACACTCAGGGTAGGGGAGGCGAATGAAAAGGGAAAGGAGATTGGGAGAACACCGCAACTCAAATCAGTTACTGACCCGGTCACAAACTCACCTATTTTGCACTCGTTAATGTCCTGCTTGCATGACGGGCCCTTGAAGCCGACGGGACACTGGCACATGGCTCGCCCTGTTAGCGGATTCATTTCGCAGACTGCGTTCTCGTGACATGGGTTACTGATGCAGGGATCGTCCAGGTGACAGACCAGCCCTAGGTCAAAACGGCAAACCGGTTACTCAATGTCAATACAATACGTGTGGAGGGAGGGGAGCATGGCAGGGAGGGAAAAAAAGAAGAAAAATGGAAGGAAATGGAAGGAGGGAAGAAAAAGAAAGGGAAGGAAATGGAAGGAAGAAAGAAAAAGGGAAGGAAATGGAAGGAAGGAAGAAAAGGAAGGGAAGAAAATGGAAGGAAGGAAGAAAAAGAAAGGGAAGGAAATGGAAGGAAGGAAGGAAGGAAGGGTCTGTGAGGTTATAACATGGAATGGGGGTGCTTGATAGGCCTGATGGTCTTTTCTCATCCTTCACATGGTCATATCCCTGGGTTTTAGGGTGAGGTGGAAGGAGGAACATAGGAATTGCTCGACAAAAAAGACCACGGTCCATCTAGTTCACCGCCCTCCATCGTGATAGTCGCATGATGCAACGATAATGGAGTTGTTGTCTAATCATAGCAATCAATCTCTATCAAATAGTCTACAACTGACCCAGGCATGACGTGAGGGAACCCCCAGTGGTGGAGAGTTTTGGTCCAAAGTTGGTTAAGTTAAAGTTACCCCACTCTGTTCCTCCCAAGCATTGCTACACTCACCACGTCATGTCTCAAATTACTCATAAACTGTATCCCAAAATGTTATTTTCTGAAAGAAATCTGCCCAATTTGCAATGCAATGAATCAACATGAACTGGTTCCACCGTCTCACGAGGGAGCCTGTTCCATAGACTGACCACTCACTGAAGGGGAAATTTTAACCTAATCTATCCATCTGAAAACTGATGGGATCGGGGGCGATGCTGGCTTAACACCCCGCCCGATTTTACCCTTCACTGAAGTGGGTGGAGAGGAATATCGGGCAGTGTGTAAAACCGGTGTTCCAGCCGATCCTGTGGGATTCCTGCCTGGCGAGTTAAGTTAAAGTTACCCCACTCTGTTTCCGCAGATGAGCCAGGTTCCTGCTCCTGATCGGAGTGTCCAGGGGCCCCTACGGCAAGGGTTTGTTGGTGCAGATGTTGGGCGAGGGCAGAGGGCCTAGCTGTGGACCCTCCACGGTTAAGATGTCCTGCCAACTTGCATTGTCCAGCCTGGCACAGCGAGAGCGGCTGAGGCGCTTCCCCTCCCCTCCCCATACACAAAAAGACGAGGACCAACTCCACCCGCTCCTCCCCCCCGCCCCGCCACAACCACCATTCACCAAAAGTCCAGGACCCCTTGCGGACGTAAAAGCTCGCGCACTCTTACCTTTTTTACCCGGCGGGCACTCGCACACGAAGTTTGCCACCTTGTCATGGCAGGTGGCGCCCTGTGAGCAGGAGGTCTCGGTGCAGTCGTTGATGTTCTCACTGCAGTCGTCGCCGGACCAGCCGTTGACACAGATGCAGTTGAAGCTGCCGTCGGTGTTGGTGCAGGTCCCCCCGTTCTGGCACAGGTTGGGCTGGAGCTGGCACTCATCCACATCCTGAGTGCAGTACCGGCCTGCAAACCCAATGAGGGAGCATAGAGGGGGTGGGGGTCACATCATGTCATGTTTCATCCGTTTGCACATTACCTGCCCTCCACAGGCTCGTAAAACAAACGTCTGAATCAGTAGTTACTTCTATGGAAGTTGTTGAAAAAGAACATTCCCCTTCAACGAGCCCACTGAACTCACCGTGACCTTATCCCACCAGCCCCTGAACTCACCGTAACCTTATCCCACCAGCCCCTGAACTTACCGTGACCTTATCCCACCAGCCCCTGAACTCACCACGACCTTATCCCACCAGCCCCTGATTCACTGTGACCTTATCCCACCAGCCTCTGAACTCACCGCGACCTTATCCCACCAACCCCTGAACTCACCGTGACCTTATCCCACCAACCCCTTAAATCACCGCGACCTTATCCCACCGGCCCCTGAACTCTCCGCGACCTTACCCACCAACCACTGAACTCACCGCAACCTTATCCCACCTGACCCTGAACTCACCGCGACCTTATCCCATCAACCCCCTGAACTGTGCACATCTTTCATCCGCTGAAACACGGTGGAGCGGAAGACTTTGCTAGAACTGTTTAGTGTAGCTGTTAGGATAGCATGGAGGTTATTACCGGTCCACATCGAGGGGCATTTGCAATCGTACGCGCTGACCCCGTCCACACACGTCCCGCCGTTCTGACACCGGTGCGCCTTACAGTCATCGATGTTCACTTCGCAAAACTGGCCGGCAAAAGCTGTGGGAAAACAGACGTTAAAAACGAGAGCAAATGGCAACCTTCTACGGATATTTTGTCACCTGCCTCACCCGTTTTGATCCCGTCATCTAGCCGCAATGTCAGCCGTATCTCAGTGGGCCGCACGCTCGCCTCCAAGTCACAAGGCATTGCTTTCGAGTCCTACTCCAGAGACTTGAGCACGTAATCTAGACTTACACTCCCAGTGCAGTACTAAGGGAGTGCGGCACTGTCAGAGGTGCCGTCTTGCAGATGAGACGTTAAACTGAGGCCCCGTCTACTCTCTCAGGTGGATGCAAAAGATCCCACCGCTGCTTTTTTGAAGAAGAGCAGGGGAGTTCTGCCCGGTGTCCTGGCCAATATTTATCATTGAAAAAAAAACATTCACTGGTCATTATCTCATTGCTGTTTGTAGGACCTTGCCATGCGCAAATTGGCTGCTAACTTTCCTATAACAGTGACTACACTTCAAAAGTACTGCATTAGCTGTAAAGCGTTCTGGGTCGTCCTGAGGTGGTGAAAGGTACTATATAAATGCAGGTTCACCTACCAGGCCAGTGCTGCTCTCAGTCAGCTTCAATGGGACATGAACGCAGTCAGATGTTCCTTTCCCCTGTCCTCCCTGCCCCCTTTTCATAAAGCTCAGTGTTTATATTAGAGCAGAAGGGGGTGTGATGGGGAGGAGGGGCGCTGGATGCTCCCTGCATGGCTGAGGGGGTTTATCCATTGTGTCACTAAGCCGCACGGTCCAGGAAACCTTCAGGCTCGATCTTAGTCTGTGTTAACAGAACCAATCTTAGCCAGAGAAACAGAATCATAGAATGAGACAGCACAGAAAGAGGCCATTCGGCCCATCGTGCCTGTGCCGGCTCTTTGAAAGAGCTCTCCAATTAGTCCCAGTCCCCTGCTCTTTCCCCCGTAGCCCTGCAATTTTCTCCCCTTCAAGTATTTATTCAATTCCTTTTTGAAAGTTACTGTTGCATCTGCTTCCACCGCCCTTTCAGTCAGTGCATTCCAGATCGTAACAACTCGCTGCGTAAAAAAAACCTTCTCCTCATCTCCCCTCCCGGTTCTTTTGCCAATGATCTTAAATCTGTGTCCTCTGGTTACCGACCCTCGTGCCAGTGGAAAGTTTCTCCTTATTTACTCTACCAAAACCCTTCATGATCTTGAACACCTCTGTTAAATCTCCCCTTAACCTTCACTGCTCCAAGGAGAACAAGCCCAGCTTCTCTAGTCTCTGCATTACTGAAGTCTCTCATCCCTGGTCCCATTCTAGTAATTCTCCTCTGCACCCTCTCCAAGGCCTTGACATCTTTCCTAAAATGTGGTGCCCAGAATTGGACACAATACTCCAGCTGAGGTCTAACCAGTGACTTATAAAAGGTTTAGCATAAAAGGGGCATTGCAATTGGCTCCACACCCCAGGTTAGCTAGGAGGGAAAGCCCATCAACCACAGTTTGTGCTCTCGGTCACTATCCAGTGACCACCTGCTCTATATTAATAAAGCTTGAGGATGCATCATGTATAGTGCAACATAGCCTTCCTGCGACTGCGAAAGATTACAGTAACTCCTTCAATATCAAATCACAGAGATTTACCACCTAGAGGGAGGCCATTCGCCCTATTGCACCAGTGCTGCCTCTCTGAAAGATCTAGACAATTAGTTCAGTCACCCTAACCTTTCCCCATGCCCTGTACATTATTTTTCTGGGTCCTTAGCTGGGCTGGCTTGTATTCCCTTGAGTACAGGAGATTGAGGGGTGATCTGATCGAGGTGTTTAAAATGGTAAAAGGATTTGATCGGGTAAATACGGAGAAACTGTTTCCTCTGGTGGTGGGGCGGGGGGGTGGGGGTGGTGGGGGCAGCATCAAGAACGAGGGGACATCATTTTAAAGTTAGAGCCAGACCATTTAGGAGGGAATTCAGGAAGCATTGTTTCACACAAAGGGTAGTGGAATTCTCTCCCCCACAAGGCTGTGGCTGCTGGGGGTCAATTGGAGCTTTCAAGACTGAGATCGATAGAGTTTTGTTGGGTAAGGGAACATAAGAATTAAGAGCAGGAGTCGGCCATACGGCCCCTCGAGCCTGCTCCGCCATTCAATAAGATCATGGCTGATCATCGACCTCAACTCCACTTTCCTGCCCGATCTCCATATCCCTTGATTCCCCATAGAGTCCAAAAATCTACCGATCTCAGCCTTGGATATAGTCAAAGACTCAGCATTCACAGCCCTCTGGGGCAGAGAATTCCAAAGATTCACAGCCCGCTGAGTGAAGAAATCCTTCCTCATCTCAGTCCTAAATGGCCGACCCCTTATCCTGAGACTAGTTCCAGACACGCCAGCCAGGGGAAACAACTTCTCAGCATCTACCCTGTCAATCCCCTTCAGAAATCGAGGGATATGGAGCAAAGTTAGGTAAATTCAGTGGAGGTGCAGATCAGCCATGAAGCAATTGAATGGTGGAGCAGGCTCGAGGGGCTGAATGGCCTCCTCCGGTTCCTATGCTCCTTTTGAGTTGCCCTGGAAACCAGAGCGGCTGGCCAAGTTCAGCCTGCAGCTGATGATATTAAAAAGGAAGAGCTGTTTCCGAGGCCAGTCTCCACATTTTCTTACATCGTGCTTTCGTGCCAGAAGCATGTTCAGCAGATGCATGGCTCAGCCCCAAAGAGCAGTGGACCAGAAGCCAGCAGAAACCTCACGGGAGGCTGTGAGAAATGACGCTCATTGGGAGTTAAGGCCGCATCATCTCTGGGAGAGTCCAACAACAAAAAAAAAGCAGCCAAGCAGTAGCCATGGAAACACATTCCTGCAACACCACAGTGTGGTTTTAAGACCTTTTAATGGGTTCCACTGAGGACATCCCACCCTGACCACTTAAGCAGTCAGCGGCTGTGAGTGAATTATCGGACTTCCTCGTTTCCAGCCCCTGCTGAAAATGTTAGTGGTGAGGAAGGACAGTAATCTCTATTCATAAGAGGAGCAAAACAGCAGTAATTACAGAGCTACGGAAAGAAAGAAAAAAAATGGGCAAATGAGCAGGAATCAGATGTGGGGGATCAGCAAACCGCAAAAATACAATGGTTGGAACCGTTCAGTGCGGTTACTTACTCCCAATGTCCAGGAGGGAGAGGAAGGTGGCCTCGTAGCACACTTTCAGATATGTCAAATATATATCACGTCACAACAGAAAATGCAGTAACGCCCCCCACTGGAGTCACTCTCTGACACACCTACCCATCCCACTGGAGTCACTCTCTGACACACCTACCCGTCCCACTGGAGTCACTCTCTGACACACCTACCCATCCCACTGGAGTCATTCTGTCTCCCCTATATATATCTCACTGGAGTCACTCTCTGACACACCTACCTATCCCACTGGAGTCACTCTCTGACACACCTACCTATCCCACTGGAGTCACTCTCTGACACACCTACCTATCCCACTGGAGTCACTCTCTGACACACCTACCTATCCCACTGGAGTCACTCTCTGTCGCCTCTACATATCTCACTAGAGCCACTCTCTGTCTCCCCTATACATATCTCACTGGAGTCACTCTCTGTCTCCTCTACATCGCTCACTCGAGTCACTCTCTGTCTCCTCTACATATCCCACTCGAGTCACTCTCTGTCTCCTCTACGTCTCTCACTGGAGTCACTCTGGCACCTCTACATATCCCACTGGAGTCACTCTCTGTCTCCTCTACATATCCCACTCGAGTCACTCTCTGTCTCCTCTACATCTCTCACTCGAGTCACTCTCTGTCTCCTCTACATATCTCACTGGAGTCACTCTCTGTCTCCTCTACATATCTCACTCGAGTCACTCTCTGTCTCCTCTACATATCTCACGAGGGTCGCTCTCTGTCTCCTCTACATCTCTCACTGGAGTCACTCTCTGTCTCCTCTACATATCTCACTGGAGTCACTCTCTGTCTCCTCTACATATCCCACTCGAGTCACTCTCTATCTCTTCTACATCTCTCACTCGAGTCACTCTGTCTCCTCTACATATCCCACTCGAGTCACTCTCTGTCTCCTCTACATCTCTCACTCGAGTCGCTCTGTCTCCTCTACATATCCCACTGGAGTCACTCTCTGTCTCCTCTACATATCCCACTGGAGTCACTCTCTGTCTCCTCTACATCTCCCACTCGAGTCACTCTCTGTCTCCTCTACATCTCTCACTAGAGTCACTCTCTGTCTCCTCTACATATCCCACTTGAGTCACTCTCTGTCTCCTCTACATCTCTCACTCGAGTCACGCTCTGTCTCCTCTATATCTCTCACTGGAGTCACTCTCTGTCTCCTCTACATCTCTCACTGGAGTCACTCTCTGTCTCCTCTACATATCCCACTCGAGTCACTCTCTGTCTCCTCTACATCTCTCACTCGATTCACTCTCTGTCTCCTCTACATATCTCACTGGAGTCACTCTCTGTCTCCTCTACATATCCCACTCGAGTCACTCGCTGTCTCCTCTACATATCCCACTCGAGTCACTCTCTGTCTCCTCTACATCTCCCACTCGAGTCACTCTCTGTCTCCTCTACATCTCTCACTCGAGTCACTCTCTGTCTCCTCTACATCTCTCACTCGAGTCACTCTCTGTCTCCTCTACATATCTCACTCGAGTCACTCTCTGTCTCCTCTACATCTCTCACTCGAGTCACTCTCTGTCTCCTCTATATATCCCACTCGAGTCACTCTCTGTCTCCTCTACATCTCTCACTGGAGTCACTTTCTGTCTCCTCTACATCTCTCACTCGAGTCACTCTCTGTCACCTCTACATATCCCACTGGAGTCACTGTCTGTCTCCTCTACATATCCCACTGGAGTCACTCTCTGTCTCCTCTACATCTCTCACTGGAGTCACTCTCTGTCTCCTCTACATATCCCACTCGAGTCACTCTCTGTCTCCTCTACATCTCTCACTGGAGTCACTCTCTGTCTCCTCTACATATCTCACTCGAGTCACTCTCTGTCTCCTTTACATATCCCACTGGAGTCACTCTCTGTCTCCTCTACATATCCCACTGGAGTCACTCTCTGTCTCCTCTACATCTCTCACTCGAGTCACTCTCTGTCTCCCCTACATATCCCACTCGAGTCACTCTCTGTCTCCTCTTCATATCCCACTCGAGTCAATCTCTGTCTTCTCTACATCTCTCACTCGAGTCACTCTCTGTCTCCTCTACATCTCTCACTGGAGTCACTCTCTGTCTCCTCTACATCTCTCACTGGAGTCACTCTCTGTCTCCTCTACATATCTCACTCGAGTCACTCTCTGTCTCCTCTACATATTCCACTCGAGTCACTCTCTGTCAACTCTACCTATCTCACTCGAGTCACTCTCTGTCACCTCTACATATCCCACTGGAGTCACTCTCTGTCTCCTCTACATATCCCATTGGAGTCACTCTCTGTCTCCTCTACATCTCTCACTCGAGTCACTCTCTGTCTCCCCTACATATCCCACTCGAGTCACTCTCTGTCTCCTCTACATATCCCACTCGAGTCACTCTCTGTCTGCTCTACATATCCCACTCGAGTCACTCTCTGTCTCCTCTACATATCTCACTCGAGTCACTCTCTGTCTCCTCTACATCTCTCACTCGAGTCACTCTCTGTCTCCTCTACATCTCCCACTCGAGTCACTCTCTGTCTCCTCTACATCTCTCACTCGAGTCACTCTCTGTCTCCTCTACATCTCTCACTCGAGTCACTCTCTGTCTCCTCTACATATCTCACTCGAGTCACTCTCTGTCTCCTCTACATCTCTCACTCGAGTCACTCTCTGTCTCCTCTATATATCCCACTCGAGTCACTCTCTGTCTCCTCTACATCTCTCACTGGAGTCACTCTCTGTCTCCTCTGCATCTCTCACTCGAGTCACTCTCTGTCACCTCTACATATCCCACTGGAGTCACTCTCTGTCTCCTCTACATATCCCACTCGAGTCACTCTCTGTCTCCTCTACATCTCTCACTGGAGTCACTCTCTGTCTCCTCTACATATCCCACTCGAGTCACTCTCTGTCTCCTCTACATCTCTCACTGGAGTCACTCTCTGTCTCCTCTACATATCTCACTTGAGTCACTCTCTGTCTCCTCTACATATCCCACTGGAATCACTCTCTGTCTCCTCTACATCTCTCACTGGAGTCACTCTCTGTCACCTCTACATATCTCACGCGAGTCACTCTCTGTCTCCTCTACATCTCTCACTCGAGTCACTCTCTGTCTCCTCTACATATCCCACTTGAGTCACTCTCTGTCTCCTCTACATCTCTCACTGGAGTCACTCTCTGTCTCCTCTACATATCCCACTCGAGTCACTCTCTGTCTCCTCTACATATCTCACTGGAGTCACTCTCTGTCTCCTCTACATATCTCACTCGAGTCACTCTCCGTCTCCTCTACATCTCTCACTGGAGTCACTCTCTGTCTCCTCTACATATCCCACTCGAGTCACTCTCTGCCTCCTCTACATCTCTCACTCGAGTCACTCTGTCTCCTCTACATATCCCACTCGAGTCACTCTCTGTCACCTCTATATATCCCACTGGAGTCACTCTCTGTCTGCTCTACATCTCTCACTCGAGTCACTCTCTGTCTCCTCTACATCTCTCACTCGAGTCACTCTCTGTCTCCTCTACATCTCTCACTCGAGTCACTCTGTCTCCTCTACATATCCCACTCGAGTCACTCTCTGTCACCTCTATATATCCCACTGGAGTCACTCTGTCTCCTCTACATATCCCACTGGAGTCACTCTGTCTCCCCTACATATCCCACTAGAGTCACTCACTGTCTTCCCCTACATATCCCACTAGGGTCACTCTGTGTCTCCCCTACATATCCCATTAGGGTCACTCAGGGTCACCCCTACATCTACACTGAGATTATTCAGGGTCTCCCCTGTGTTGTATTCGGGCCAGATCTGCCATTGATGCCACCACAATACCTCGCCCTGCGGTGCACTGAGCAACTGAGCCAACAGGGTAATCTGGTGTTATAAAAGGCGAGTTTTAATGGATGAAAAATCTATGTGGATCCCCAATATGTGCCTCCCCCGCCTCTCCACCCACCCCACCATCTCGGCATCACCAGAGCAGAAAATCTACCCCAGCAATGTTTTTGACCTTGGTGGTTCGCTGCGAGCTAAGTGACAGTGAGCGGGGCCTTACCTGGGAGGCAGGCGCACTGGTACATCGCGCCAGCCTTCGGAATGCACGTCCCTCCGTTCTGGCAGGAGGATGGGAAGCAAGAGCTGGACGGGACCTCACAGTTGGGGCCCGTATAGGCAGGCGGGCACGAGCACCTGTAGGAGCCAGGCTCGTTGACGCAGGTCGCTCCATTCCAACAGGGCCCACCGCCGCCGGAGCCGCACTCGTCCACGTCGATCTCGCACACCTGGCCCTCGAACCCCCGGCCGCACTGGCAGGTGAAGTGCCCCTTGGTGCTGGTGCACTTCCCGCCATTGGTGCAGGGGTTGGCGGTGCATAGGTCCGCCTGCTGGCAGTGTCGCCCTGAAAGGTAGAAGAAAGCATCAGTGGTATTGGTCCTATTTGTAACATTCACTCCCTCCACCACCGGCGTACCATGGCTGCAGTGTGTACCATCTACAAGATGCACTGCAGCAACTCGCCAAGGCTTCTTCAGCAGCACCTCCCAAACCCGCGACCTCTACCACCTAGAAGAACAAGGGCAGCAGACGCATGGGAACGCCACCACCTCCAAGTTCTCCTCCAAGTCACACACCATCCTGACTTGGACATATATCGCCGTGACATCAAAATCCTCGGCCACAAAAGGTCCGTCTAAACTGCCGGGAATGTTTTAACCCTCGCTGCACCTGGTGAGAGGACCTCCCGCAGGTGACAGCGCGCCATTTGCCGAAAGCAGTCGCCGCCTTTCCGACTTCGTAGCCCCGGTCGCATCGCGCGTGCTCGTCGACGGGATACTGACCCCGCCTGGCATGATGGCGACACGCGTGATGCAGCTGGCCCCATGACACAGAAAGGCTCACTGCGGAAAGGGTCGGTCAGCCCCAGTAGAAATAAACAACAACTTGTATTTATATAGCAGGCCTTTAACATAGTAAAATGTTCCCAAGGCGCTTCACAGGTGCGTAATCGGACAAAACTTGACTCCGAGCCACATAAGGAGATATTAGGACAGGTGACCAAAAGCTTGGTCAAATTGGTAGGTTTTAAGGAGCGTCTTAAAGGAGGAGAGAGAGGTGGAGAGGCGGAGAGGTTTAGGAATTAGGGAGGGGATTCTAGAGCTTAGGTAGCTGAAGGTACGGCCTCCAATGGTAAAGCAATTAAAATCAGGGATGCTCAAGAGGCCAGACTTAGAGGAGCGCAGAGATCTCGGCGGCGGCGGGGTGGGGGCAGTTGTGGGGCTTGAGGAGGTTCCAGAGATGGGGAGGGGCGAGGCCATAGAGGGATTTGAACACGAGGATGAGAATTTTAAAATCGAGGGTCGCAGCTTTCGACGGCTGGCAACAATTTAGAGAACAAAGTGAAATAAACAACATGTGGAAATGTTTGAGGGGCCGCAGCTATGAGCAGGGCTCCAGAGAAGGCCAGGAAACACCGGGCCCAGTCTCCCAGCACAATACCAGGGATTCTTGTTCCCCACCACTCACGCACTTTAAGGTTGTCAAGCTCTTGGAGTGGGTGCAGAAGAGATTTACTAGAATTATACCAGGCATGAGGGAATTCAGTTGTGTGGAGAGACTGGAGAGAAGCTGGGAGCATTCTCCATGGAGCAGAGAAGGTTAAGGGGACATTTAATAGAGGTGTTCAAAATCATGAAGGGTTTGGATTGAGTAAATAAGGAGAAACTGTCCGCTGGCAGGAGGGTCGATAACCTAAGGATGAGAGGGCTGTCCTATGATGAGAGAATGTGTAGAATGAGCCTATACTCTCTGGAGGAGATCTCATTGAAACATACAAGATTCTGAAGGGGATTGACAGGGTAGATGCTGAGAGATTGTTTCCCCTGGCTGGAGTGTCTAGAACTAGGGGGCATAGTCTCAGGGTAAGGGGTCGGCCATTTAAGACTGAGATGAGGAGGAATTTCTTCACTCAGAGGATTGTGAATCTTTGGAATTCTCTGCCCCAGAGGGCTGTGAATGCTGAGTTGTTGAGTATATTCAAGGTTGAGATCGATAGATTTTTGGACTCTAGGGGAATCAAGGGATATGGAGAACGGGCAGGAAAGTGGAGTTGAGGTTGGTGGTCAGCCCTGATCTAATTGAATGGCGGAGCAGGCTCGAGGGACCGTATGGTCGACTCCTGCACTTATTTCTTATGTTCTTAACACAGATTTTAGATAATTAGCAAAAGAACCAGAGGGAAGATGAGGAGAATGCGTTTTTACGCAGCGAGTTGTTGTGATCCGGAACGCGCTTCCTGAAAGGGCGGTGGAAGCAGATTCAATAGTAACTTTCAAAAGGGAATTGGATGCATAATTGAAAAGAAAAAATTTGCAGCGCTAAGGGGGAAGAGCAGGGGAGTGGGACTAATCGAATAGCTCGTTCAAAGAGCCGGCACAGGCACGATGGGCCGAATGGCCTCCTTCTGTGCTGTATGATTCTATAACGATTCATTTTCTCCCCCTCCTTTCATGGAGGTGCTGATTCAGTGCAGGGGTTTAGCTCCAGAGGTGCTGTCTGTCCCCCAGCACCTTGATCAAATGGCCAGCGTCCGCCGCACCAAGCTAATCGCCCGTTAAAGCATCACAAATTCTGATTCAGCCCTCACACCATGTCCACATACTTCAATTTCCCCGTCAGGGGCCACTGGAGAACAACTGGGAGCAGGGCCACCGCTTACCTGTCCAGCCGTGCAGACACCTGCATCTGTAGTTGTTGCTGGAGACCAGCTCGCACTTCCCTCCATTTAGGCAGGGATTTTTCAGGCAGGCACTGTTCAGAAACGCCTCACACCACCTGCCCATGTGGCCTGGCGAACATAAGCAGGAGGACGCGACGGAGCCATTCTGGATAACGGTTTCACAAGTGGCGCCGTGTAAACATCGGGCGCTGGAGCAGGGGTCCAAGTACTGGCACTGGTCACCAACATAGGGCGGCAGACAACTGGAAAGGAAGCAAGATCGCAATCAAAAAAAGGCCGAAGTCAGACAAGTGCGATTGTGACTGAGAGTGGGGATAACACAGGGGACACAGCACCGTCAGCAGCAGAGGATGTCAGCCGTGGGTCAGTGGGGGGCATGAGGATTCAGGAGTCATGGGCTCGCGTCCCACGCCAGAGACGTCAGCACGTAATCTAGGCTGACACTCCCAGTGCAGTACTGAGGGAGCGCTGCACTGTCAGAGGTGGCGTCTTTTGGGTGAGACGTTAAACAGAGGCCCCATCTGCACTCGCAGGTGAATTTAAAAGATGCCATGGCATTATTTCGAGGAAGAGCAGGTGGAGTTATCCCTGGTGTCCTGGCCAATAATTATCCCTCAACATTATACGGTATTACAGGATAATGAGACTGACAGAGTATTAAACATAGAAACATAGAAGATAGGAGCAGGAGTAGGCCATTCGGCTCCTCGAGCCTGCTCCGCCATTCAATGAGATCATGGCTGATCATCTAAATTCAGTACTCTGTCCCTGCTTTCTCCCCATATCCCTTGATCCCATTAGCCTTAAGAAATATATCCAACTCCTTCTTGAATATATTTAATGAATTGGCCTCAACTGCCTTCTGTGGTAGAGAATTCCACAGGTTCACCACTGTCTGGGTGAAGAAATTCCTCCTCATCTCAGTCCTAAATGGCTTACCCCTTATCTTTAGACTGTGACCCCTGGTTCTGGACTCCCCGACCATCGGGAACATCCTTCCTGCATCAAGTATGTCTAGTCCTGTTAGAATTTTATAAGTTTCAATGAGATCCCCTCTCATTCTTCCAAACTCCAGCGAGTATAAGCCCAATCGACCCAATCTCTCCTCATACGTCATTCCTGCCATCCCAGGTATCAGTCTGGTGAATCTTCGCTGCACTCCCTCCATGGCAAGAACATCCTTCCTCAGCTAAGGTGACAAAAACTGCACACAATAATCAAGGTGTGATCTCACCAAGGCCCTGTACAACTGCAGCAAGACATCCTTGTTCCTGTACTCAAATCCTCTCGCTATGAAGGCCAACATACCATTTGCTTTCTTAACTGCCTACTGCACCTGCATGCTTACCTTCAGCAACTGGTGCACAAGGACACCCAGGTCTCATTGCACTTCCCCTTCTCCCAATCTATTGCCATTCAGATAATAATCTGCCTTCCTGTTTTTGCCACCAAAGTGGATAACCTCGCATATATCCACATTATACTGCATCTGCCATGCATCTGCTCAATCACCCAACCTGTCCAAATCATACTGGAGTTTCTCGGCATCCTCCTCACAGCACACACGCCCACCCAGCTTTGTGTCGTCTACAAACTTGGAGATATTACATCTAGTTCCCTCGTCTAGATCATTAATATATATTGTGAATAGCTGGGATCCTAGCACCGATCCCTGCGGTACCCCACTAGTCACTGCCTGCCACTTGGAAAAAGAGCCGTTTATTCCAACTTTTTGCTTCCTGTCTGCCAGCCAGTTCTCTATCCAAGTCAGTACCTTGCCCCCAATCCCATGTGCTTTAACTTTACACGCTAATCTCTTATGCGTGACCTTATCGAAAGCCTTCTGAAAGTCCAAATACACCACATCCACTGGTTCTCTCTTATCTATTCTACCAGTTACATCCTCAAAAAATTCCAGTAGATTAATCAAGCACGATTTACCTTTTGTAAATCCATGTTGACTTTGTCCGATCCTGTCACTGTTTTCCAAGTGCTCTGCTATTATATCTTTTATAATAGACTCTAGCATTTTCACCACTACCGATGTCAGGCTTACCGGTCTATAATTCCCCGTTATCTCTCTACCACCTTTTTTGAATAGTGGGGTAACATTTAGCTACCCTCCAATCCATGGGAACTGTTCCAGAATCTATAGAATTTTGAAAGATGACCAGCAATACATCTACTATTTCTAGGGCCACTTCCTTAAGTGCCCTAGGATGTAGATTATCAGGCCCTGGGGATTTATCGGCCTTCAATCCCATCAATTTCCTTAACACCATTTCCCTACAAATACTGATTTCATTCAGTTTCTCCCTCTCATTAGACCCTATGTTCCCCGACATCTCTGGGAGGTTATTTGTGTCCTCTTTTGTGAAGACAGAACCAAAGTATGTATTTAATTGGTCTGCCATTTCTTTGTTCCCCATGATAAATTCCCCTGATTCTGACTGCAAGGGACCTCCGCTTGATTTCACCAATCTTTTTCTCATCACATATCTATGGAAGTTTTTAGTCAGTTTTTATGTTCCCTGCAAGTTTACTCTCATACGCTATTTTCCCCCTCTTAATTAATCCCTTTGTCCTCCTTTACTGAATCCTGAACTGCTCCCAATCCTCAGGTTTGCTGCTTTTTCTGGCCAATTTATATGTCCTCTCCTTGGATCTTATGCTATCCCTAATTTCCCTTGTTAGCCACGGTTGAGTCACCTTTTTTGTTTTATTTTTATGCCAAACAGGGATGAACAAATTCTGTAGTTCATCCATGCGATCATTAAATGATTGCCATTGCCTATCCACCGTCAACCCTTTAAGTAACATTCACCAATCCATCCTACCCAACTCGCGCCTATTACAGGACACTGAGACTGACAGAGAGTATTACAGGACACAGAGCACTAAGACTGGCAGAGGGTATTACAGGACACAGAGCACTAAGACTGGCAGAGGGTATTACAGGACACAGAGCACTAAGACTGGCAGAGGGTATTACAGGACACAGAGCACTAAGACTGGCAGAGAGTATTACAGGACACAGAGCACTAAGACTGGCAGAGGGTATTACAGGACACACATCACTTTGATTAATCGAGCGTGCAGACCTGGCTCTCAGATGTTACGTATTTATGAGCTGCCCATTAACACTGGAACCAATTTCAAAGGAAATGTCGGTTGCAGTGATTTATGTCACACAGCCAGCCAGGACTGATCAACAACCGAGATAAGGAACTGTTGGAATTGAGTACTGGAGCAGTGCCACTGGCAATCCCCTTCACAACACATGGCGTGGAAACAGTCAGAGGCAGGGAGCAGAAACCTTACCCTTCTCTCTCGTCCTCTCCTGACTGTGCTGACCCATTACCGCAGCACATTGCACAACACCAGACCCCACTCCCCTCCATTCCTCCAGCTTTTTGCCTAAGTGACCATTCTTGTTGGAGCCTTGTCGTCTATTCAACAATGGTCGGCATCACAGTGAGTTGGTGTGATCTGGAATGCACCGAAAGGGTGGTGGAAGCAGGTTCAATAGTAACTTTCAAAAAGGGAATTGGATTGAAGTGGAAACATTTGCAGGACTACGGGGAAAGAGCAGGGGAGAGTGGGACTGATTGGATGGCTCTTTCAAAGAGCCGGCACAGTCAGGATGGGCCGAATGGCTGACGATTCTGTGAGTCTGTTGGAAAGTGCTAGTGCTGACATTGGGTGGGGGAAGGGCTGGACTGGGTGAACTGTGCTCTCTCAGGTGGGTATAAAGGATCCCACGGCACTATTTCGAAGAAGAGCAGGGAGAGTTCTCTCCGGAGTCCTGGGGCTAATTTTTATCCCTCAAATCAACATCAATGAAATAAATGATCTGGTCATGATCACATGGCTGTTTGTGGGAGCTTGCTGTGTGTAGATTCGCTGCCGTGTTTCCCACATTACAACAGCGACTCCACTTCAAAAAGTACTTCATTGGCTGTAAAGCGCTTTGGGACGTCCTGAGGTTGTGAAAGGCGCTGTGTAAACGAGTTACCCGTGCCGCTGAGACTCCCTCTTCAAGAGATGTCTTTGTGAAGTTTCCCTTTTACGCCCGGTTACTTGTTTAGAATGGAGCCTTGCCTGAGGGCTGAGCGGAGACACAACACGGGGCCACCAGTCAAAACATAATAATCAAAGGCTTCCCATATTCACTGGGTCAATACGTTGAAAGCTTATATCGTGTCATCTAAAGTTCTCAAAAGAGCTTCACACAACGAGGCACCTTTGGAAGTGCAGCTATTGTTGTTGTGCAGTCGATCGCTGCTGCCAGTTCTGAAAAACGATATTTTTCTTTCACTCGGTGAAGGTAGGGAGTTGAGGGAGTGGGGGGGGGGGTGGGGGGGTGGGAAGAGAGGTGGAGCTGACGGGGCGGGGGGAGAGCAAAGCGTTTCCCATTCATCTTCCCTCATTGGTCAGCAGCCATTTGCTGCTTGACAACAACAACTACTTGTATTTATAAAGCGCCTTTAACATTGTAAAACGTCACAAAGCGCTGCACAGGAGCGTTATAAGACAAAAAATTTGACACCGAGCCACGTAAGGAGAAATTAGGGCAGGTGACCAAAAGCTTGGTCAAAGAGGTAGGTTTTAAGGAGAGTCTTAAAGGAGGAAAGGGAGGTAGTGAGGCGGAGAGGTTTAGGTAGGGAATTCCAGAGCTTAGGGCCTGGGCAATAGAAGGCACGGCCACCAAAGGTTGAGCGATTATAATCAAGGATGCTCAAGAGGGCAGAATTAGAGGAGCGCAGATGTCTCGGGGGGCTGTGGGGCTGAAGATTACAGAGATAGGGAGGGGCGAGGCCATGGAAAGATTTGAAAACACGGATGAGAATTTTGAAATCAAGGTGCTGCTTAACCGGGAGCCAATGTAGGACAGCGAGCACAGGGGTGATGGGCGAACGGGACTTGGTGCGAGTTAGGACACGGGCAGGCGAGTTTTAGATGACCTCAAGTTTACGTAGGGTAGAATGTGGGAGAGCAGCCAGGAGTGCGTTGGAATAGTCAAGTCTAGAGGTAAGAAAGGCATGGATAAGGGTTTCAGCAGTGGCCATGGGCGAAAGCATCAAAGCCTGACTTAGGCCTCATTGCATGACAAGCAGTCCATTTTCAGTTCTTTGTGACATTTCGATAAGCTGAAAACCTGGCCTACAGAGCTGGCCGGTCTTTAGTCAAAATTATTTCATTCCCCCGCCCCCCCCAATTTGTTGCCAATGGACAATGGCAATGGGGGAGGAAAAGAGAAAGGGGAAAAAAAGGCAAGTAAAATTTTTTAAAACTAACGCAAAAGGAAGTAAAGGTTAAAATCGGCCCTTCAGTGTCTCAGCAAAGGGCCGATGGAGGGTTATTGGTGGTTACTAAAGCCTTGGCACCTGCGTTCTCTGGGCTTAGGTTAGTGCGAGGCAGGGGAAGCTCTGGGTGCGATCCTGTGCAGTTTGCTTTGGCGATTCGTTAACACAGTAATGAATGGGTTTCCCCTCATGTCAGACAACCAGCTGACCAAAGAAAAGAGCCGGGTTTGGCCTGCTGTCCTTCCAGAGCCCCACCCCACCCGCACCAGAAACACCGGCAGGTCTACTTTACCTACAGTCAGGGGAAAAAGCGCCTGCAGCAAACTGGCAGAAAATCGAGACCAGCACAGCTCGATTCTCACACTTACTCAACACCGAGCCACATAAAGGAGATATTAGGTACAGGTGGCCAAAAGCTTGGTTAAAGAGGTAGGGGTAAGGAGCATCTTGAAAGAAGAGAGAGAAGCTCTCTGTGGTGTAGCGGGGACTGTTTGTAAACCAGGGCCCTTAAATATATCATTTAACTGTAGTGTAATTGGTGGGATTGATTTGATTTAATTTATTTTGAATTAATTAAAGGGTAAGTCATGACAGGAAAGCCCGGCCTCGTGGTATGCTCCTCCTGCGCTATGTGGGAACTCAGGGACACTTCCTGTGTCCCTGACAACCATGTGTGCAGGAAGTGTATCCAGCTGCAGCTACTGGCAGACTGCATTGCGGCGCTGGAGCTATGATTGGATATATACAGAACCATTCGCGATGCTGAAGACGTCGTGGATATCACGTTTAAGCAGTTGGTCACACTGCAGGCAAAGGTTGCACAGGCAGAAAGGGAATCGGTGACCAACAGGCAGAGTAGTAGGCGCAGGCAGGGAGTGTAGAGGTCCCCTGTGGCCATCCCCCTCTCAAACAGATATACCACTTTGGATAATGATGGGGGGGGTGGCTTACCAGGGGAAGGCAGCAGAAGCCAACTTCCTGGCACCAGGGGTGGTTCTGCTACACAGGACGGGAGGAAAAAGTGTGGGATAGCTATAAGTGATAGGGGATTCTATTGCAAGGGGAATAGATAGGCGTTTCTGCGTCCGCAAACGAGACACCAGGATGGTGTGTTGCCTCCCTGGTGCAAGGGTCAAGGATGTCTCAGAGTGGCTGCAGAACATTTTGGAAAGGGAGGGTGAACAGCCAGTTGTCGTGATGCATATAGGTACCAACGATATAGGTAAAAACCAGGATGAGATCCTAAAAGCGGAATATAGGGAGTTAGGAGGTAAATTAAAAAAATAGGACCTCAAAAGGTAGTAATCTCAGGATTGCTACCAGTGCCACGTGCTAGTCAGAGTAGAAATAGAAGGATATTTCAGATGAATACGTGGCTAGAGGAATGGTGCAAGGGGGAGGGATTCAAATTCCTGGGACATTGGAACCGGTTCTGGGGGAGGTGGGACCAGTACAAAACGGACGGTTTGCACCTGGGCAGGGCCGGGACCGATGTCCTAGGGGGAGTGTTTGCTAGTGCTCTGGGGGAGGGTTTAAACTAAAATGGCAGGGGGTTGGGAACCTGAGCGGGGAGGCAGAGGAAAGGGAAACAAGGATAAAAGCAAAAGACAGGAAGGAGAAAAACAAAAGTGGCAGACAGAGAAATCAAGGGTTTAAGTCAAACATGGCCACAGTAAATAATAATTCTAAAAGATCTAAGAGCGTTAAAAAAACAAGCCTGAAGGCTTTGTGTCTTAATGCGAGGAGCATTCATAATAAGGTGGATGAATTAGCTGCGCAAACAGAGGTAAACGAATATGATATGATTGGGATTACGGAAACATGGCTCCAGGGTGACCAAGGCTGGGAACTCAACATCCAGGGGTATTCAATATTCAGGAAAGATAGGCAAAAAGGAAAAGGAGGTGGGGTAGCATTGCTGGTTAAAGAGGGGATTAACACAATTGTAAGGAAGGATATTAGCTCTGATGATGTGGAATCTGTATGGGTAGAACTGAGAAATACCAAGGGGCAGAAAATGTTAGTGGGAGTGGTATATAGACCTCCAAACAGTAATGCGGAGGTCGGGGATGGCATTAAAAGGGAAATTAGAGAAGCGTGCAATAAGGGCACAGCAGTTATCATGGGTGACTTTAATCTACATATAGATTGGGCTAACCAAATTAGTAACAATACTGTGGAGGAGGAATTCCTGGAGTGTATACGGGATGGTTTCCTGGACCAATATGTCGAGGAACCAACTAGAGATCAGGCCATCTTAGACTGGGTATTATGTAATGAGAAAGGATTAATTAGCAAACTTGTTGTGCGAGGCCCCTTGGGTCGGAGCGATCATAATATGGTAGAATTCTTCATTAAGACGGAGAGTGAAGTAGCTGACTCAGAGGCTAGGGTCCTGAATTTAAATAAAGGAAACTACGATGGTATGAGGCGCGAGTTGGGTAGGATTGATTGGGGAATGTCACTCAAAGGGTTGACGGTTGATAAGCAATGGCAAACATTCAAAGATCGCATGGATGAACTACAGAATTTGTTCATCCCAGTTTGGCATAAAAATAAAACAAAAGAGGTGACTCAACCATGGCTAACAAGGGAAATTAGAAATAGCATAAGATCCAAGGAGAAGACATATAAATTGGCCAGAAAAAGCAGTAAACCTGAGGATTGGGAGCAGTTTAGGATTCAACAAAGGAGGACAAAGGGATTAATAAGAGGGGGGAAATAGAGTATGAGAGTAAGCTTGCAGGCAACATAAAAACTGACTGTAAAAGCTTCTATAGATATGTGAAGAGAAAAAGATTGGTGAAGTCAAGCGTAGGTCCCTTGCAGTCAGAATCAGGGGAATTTATAATGGGGAACAAAGAAATGGCTGACCAATTAAATACATACTTTGGTTCTGTCTTCACAAAGGAAGGACACAAATAACCTCCCAGAGATGTCAGGGAACATAGGGTCTAATGAAAGGGAGGAACTGAAAGAAATCAGTATTTGTAGGGAAATGGTGTTAGAGAAATTGACGGGATTGAAGGTCGATAAATCCCCAGGGCCTGATAATCTACATCCTAGGGTACTTAAGGAAGTGGCCCTAGAAATAGTGGATGCATTGCTGGTCATCTTCCAAAATTCAATAGACTCTGGAACAGTACCCATGGATTGGTGGGTAGCTAATGTAACCCCACTGTTCATAAAAGGTGGTAGAGAGAAAACGGGGAATTACAGACCGGTAAGCCTGACATCGGTAGTGGGGAAAATGCTAGAGTCCATTATAAAAGATGTAATAGTAGAGCACTTGGAAAACAGTGACCGGATCGGACAAAGTCAACATGGATTTACAAAAGGTAAATCGTGTTTGACTAATCTACTGGAATTTTTTGAGGATGTAACTGGTAAAATAGATAAGGGAGAACCAGTGGGTGTGGTGTATTTGGACTTTCAAAAGGCTTTCGATAAGGTCCCGCATAAGAGATTAGCGTGTAAAGCTAAGGCACATGGGATTGGGGGCAAGGTATTGACTTGGATAGAGAACTGGTTGGCAGACAGAAAGCAAAGAGTTGGAATAAACGGCTCTTTTTCCGAGTGGCAGGCAGTGGCTAGTGGGGTACCGTAGGGATTGGTCCTTGCACCCCAGCTTTTCACAATATATATTAATGATCTGGACAAGGGAACTAGATGTAATATCTCCAAGTTTCAGATGACACAAAGCTGGGTGGGCGTGTGTGCTGTGAGGAGGATGCCGAGAAACTCCAGTATGATTTGGACAGGTTGGGTGATTGGGCAGAAGCATGGCAGATGCAATATAACGTGGATAAATGTGAGGTTATCCACTTTGGTGTCAAAAACAAGAAGGCAGATTATCATCTAAATGGCAATAGGTTAGGAGAAGGGGCAGTGCAACGAGACCTGGGCCTCCTTATGCACCAGTCGCTGAAGGTAAGCTTGCAGGTGCAGCAGGCGGTTAAGAAGGCAAATGGTATGTTGGCCTTCATAGCAAGAGGATTTCAGTACAGGAACAAGGATATCTTGCTGCAGTTGTACAGGGCCTTGGTGAGACCACATCTTGAGTATTGTGTGCAGTTTTGGTCACCTTATCTGAGGAAGGATGTTCTTGCCATGGAAGGAGTGCAGCGAAGATTCACCAGGCTGATACCTGGGATGGCAGGAATGGCGTATGAGGAGAGATTGGGTCGATTGGACTTGTACTCGCTGGAGTTTAGAAGAATGAGAGGGGATCTCATTGAAACTTATAAAATTCTAACAGGACTAAGACTAGATGCAGGAAGGATGTTCCCGATGGTCGGGGAGTCCAGAACCAGGGGTCACAGTCTAAGGATAAGTGATAAGCCATTTAGGACAGAGATGGGGAGGAATTTCTTCACCCAGAGTGGTGAACCTGTGGCATTCTCTGCCACAGAAGGCAGTAGAGGCCAATTCATTAAATATATTCAAGAAGGAGTTGGATATATTTCTTAAGGCTAAAGGGATCAAGGGATATGGGGAGAAAGCAGGGACAGGGTACTGAATTTGGATGATCAGCCATGATCACATTGAATGGCGGAGCAGGCTCGAGGGGCAGAATGGCCTACTCCTGCTCCTATCTTCTATGTTTCTATGTAAGTGGAGAGGTTTAGGGTTGGAATTCCAGAGCTTGGGGCCGAGATGGCTGAAGGCAGTGCCGCCAATGGTGGGGCGAAGGAAGGGAAGATGCACAAGAGTCCAACGTTGGAGGAGTGCAGAGTTCACAGAGGGTTAAGCACCATAGTCCCGACACTCCACTCCATCTGATAGAATTGTCACCCAAATCACGAGGTCAGCAAATATACATACTGTCAGGAGTGTGAGTCCTGCCTGTTTTGGCTGAGATATGACAGGGGCTGGGGTGAGGAGGATGGGGGAGAGAACATTTCAAAGAGGGAACATAGAGAACGAGTGCCAAAGGGGCAATGACAGCGATTGGGCAAACAACAGGAATTCGATAAGGTGCCTCACAAGAGGTTATTAAACCAAACTGGGGCTCATGGGATTGGGGGTAATGTACTAGCATGGATTGCGGATTGGTTAACGGACAGAAAACAGAGAGTAGGAATAAACGGGTCATTTTCGGGTTGGCAGGCTGTAACTAGTGGGGTGCCACAAGGACCAGTGCTTGGGCCTCAGCTATTCACAATCTAATTCTATGATTTGGATGAGGAGACCGAATGTAATATATCCAAGTTTGCTGATGATACAAAGCTTGGTGGGATTGTAAATTGTGAGGAGGATATGAAGAGGCTTCAAGGGGATATAGACAGGCTAAGTGAGTGGGCAAGAACATGGCAAATGAAATATAATGTGGAGAAATGTGAAGTTATTCACTTTGGTAGGAAAAATAGAAAAGCAGAGTATTTTTTAAATGGTGAGAGATTGGGAAACGTTGGTGTTGAGAGAGACCTGGGTGTCCTTGTAAATGAGTCACTGAAAGTTAACTTGCAGGTACAGCAAGCAATTAGGAAAGCAAATGGTATGTTGGCCTTTATTACAAGAGGATTTGAGTATAAGAGTAAAGACGTCTTACTGCAGTTATATAGGGCCCTGGTGAAACCACACCTGGAATATTGTGTACAGTTTTGGTCTCCTTACCTAAGGAAGGATATACTTGCCATAGAGGGAGTGCAACAAAGGTTCACCAGACTGATTCCTGGGATGGGGGGATTGTCCTATGAGGAGAGATTGAGTAGACTAGGCCTATATTCTCTGGAGTTTAGAAGAATGAGAGGTGATCTCATTGAAACATACAAAATTCTTACAGGGCTTGACAGGGTAGATGCAGAGAGAATGTTTCCCCTGGCTGGGGAGTTTAGAACCAGGGGTCACAGTCTCAGAATAAGGGGTCGGCCATTTAGGACTGAGATGAGGAGAAATTTCTTCACTCAGAGGGTGGTGAATCTTTGGAATTCTCTACCCCAGAGGGCTGTGGAGGCTCAGTCATTGAGTATATGCAAGACAGAGATCGATAGATTTTTGGATATTAAGGGAATCAAGGGATATGGGGATAGTGCAGGAAAGTGGAGTTGAGGTAGAAGATCAGCCATGATCTTATTGAATGGAGCAGGCTCGAGGAGCTGAATGGCCGACTCCTGCTCCTATTTCTTATGTTTTATGTAAGGCATTGGGCAACCAATCTTTGACGTTGGCCTTGTCTCAGTGGCAACACATCAATATATGTCCCAGCCGTGACTCTGTGGCTTGCAGTCTCACCTCTGAGTCAGAAGGTCATGGGTTCAAGCCCAGCTCCAGAGACCTGAGTGCATAATCCAGGTTGACACTCTCAGTGCTGCACTGTCAGAGGTGCCGTCTTTCAGGTGAGATGTTAAACCGAGGCCTCGTCTGCCCTCTCAGGTGGAACTGAAAGATCCCACGGTCACTATTTGAAGAAGAGCAGGGGGAGTTTTCCACGAGGTCGTGGCCAACATTTATCCCTCAACCAACATCACTAAAAACAGATTATCTGGTCAGTATCTCATTGCTGTTTGTGGGATCTTGCTGTTTGCAAATTGGTTGCTGCGTTTCTTACATTACAACAGTGACTACACTTCAAAAAAGAAGTACTTCATTGGCTGTAAAACGCTTTGGGACATCCTGAGGTCATGAAAAAAGCTGTATAAATCCAAGTCTTTCTTTCGTTTTGGGAAACCCATATCGTAAGTTGGCCGAGGGCAGCCCAGAGATGGTAGTCAGGCGGGTCAAAGGCCCACACCCCACCACCACACCGTCACCGAAGATTGAACAATATGTGGAAATAAACTTGGCTGCTCAAATGCCCGGGTTAGGGGCAATCGTCAGTATTTATATCCCTTGGGCCTTGATTGTCTGCTGCCGCCTGCTATCTGGGAGCACGGGTAACACTGAGGCCGAATCGGGTGGAGACGGCAGGATATCGGACGGATGGCTTCAGGGCGAAGGAGTGTGTGCTGGGGTGTATAAGGGCGGAGGTGTGCGTAGTGCATCGGTAAGAGTAAGCACAATCAGTGTAGGAAAGAGAAAACAAAAAGGGAAGTTTAAGAAGCTCGCAGTGTAGTATGCAACTCATTCCAATCCCTCCTCCCTGCTGTGCCGTAACTCACTGATAAACTTTGGAGCAACTCCAACTTTCCATCTCGGTCAGGAATAACAGCCCCCAAAAAAACTCTCAGGCTATTCAAGGCCGATCAAAGGCAGTTCCTGTTCTTGGCATTGTTCCACTTAGGGCGAGATTTTCCTGGAGCCGTCAGGCGGGGTTTCAGGCGTGTGGGGTGGGGGGGGAGAAATCCAGAATTTGGGGGTCCCGACACCATCCCGGCCAAGACCCCGCCCCACGTAAGTTTCAGGGGAGGCGGGTACCCGTCCCGCACTGGGACCCGCCGAAACCAGGCGGGAAGGGATTAGTGCCAATTAACTGCCTGTTAACAGATAGTTAACAGGCAGTTTTTTAGCCTAATCCCTATTTTGAGAGGTTTCGTGTGGGTTTTCCGACGGCTCCAAACCACGCCAGGTTAGAGCAGGCGGGCCGTCGGGTTGAAGGAGTTGGAGGGGTCGCGATGTCGGCGCTCAGGTGAGTGATTGGTGCATGAGTGCAAAGGTAAGTGTGTTTGGTGTGTCTAATGTGTGTAAAGAACTTTTACTTACCTGTACTTACCTTCACAGCCTTTCTTCCTGTAGCCGTCGGGAGCCCATCACTCACCCGGCACTTAAAGCTGAACGTCTGCGATCTGTGAAAAGTGACAGCCTTCAGCTTCGAGTGCCGGTAAGAGTTCTAACTGAGTCTGTGCAGAATGACTCATGGTAGAACTCAGACTGTCAGTGTTTGACAGCTTCAAACAGCTGTGAAACACTGATATTTCATCTGTCAAAAGAACTCTTGACAGATGAAATTGCAGGCTGTGATGTCACCTGTTGCCGAGTGGCCCTTAATTGGCCTGCTGAGCCCGCTGGGCGGGCTCGACAAGGTCAATCAAGGGAAAATCGCGCGGATTGGCCGGACGTCGATGTAGGCAGGTCAAAAACCCGAAAGTTGAAGTCCCGCCTTCTTCCCGACAGGTTCGGGAAAATCTACCCCTTAATCTCTGTTCTCTTACACACTGTGGCAGAGAGAAATTTTCAACAGAACCCAGGGCCCCGATCTCCAGCCCCAGGGCCCAGGCCTCCAGCCTTTAACCCCAGGGCCCCGATCGCCGGCCCCAGGGCCCCGACCGCCAACCCCAGGGCCCCGACCGCCGGCCAGTGAACACTAGAAGCGTCACGAGTACCACAAGAAGCATTTTTTTTACATGGTGAGCTGCCTCAGTCACTGGGTCCCACCGGGACCTGGACATTGCCAATAATAATGGATGGCTGTGCTGCCACCCCTGACGGACATCATTTGCCAGGAATGAGCTGGCCACGTTTATCCACCCACTGGTCGATGTGCCTGCCTGGGCCAAACACCAGCCACAGGCCAGCTTCTTGGAACGACCCAGTCCCGAAAACTCCAAGTGTTTGAAACTGTCCGGGAGTGGGAGTGGGAGGAGGAAGGGTGTGGAACCCAATTTTGTTCTCAATTGGAAACTCTTTGCCCCCAGCCCCCAGACTCCTGCTGGCCCTCCAGTCTGCCAGGGTCTCAGGGGGTCAGGCCCTTGTCCCACTTTTATTTTCCCACAGTTGCCCCTACACTGCGATGCCGAACAATCCTAAATCCTGGAATTGCGATGGGAGGGAGACACCACGAACGCATTTCCTGCCTCATCATTATCACCGTTGCCCTGGTTACGTCCATTTGGGAAGCCTCAGGAAATCCTGGGTGTCACAGGCAGGGCAACGGTCTGAGGTAACCGGTATCCATCTCTTTTTCTGATTCTTCAGGCACAGGATAGGGGAAAGAAAGAATAAAATGAAAGAACTTTCAGTGCCTTTCACGACAATAGCACGCCCCAAAGCTTTAGAAACATAGAAACATAGAAAAATAGGAGCAGGAGTCGGCCATTCGGCCCTTCGAGCCTGCTCTGCCATTCAATATGATCATGGCTGATCCTCTATCTCAATACCATATACCCGCTCTCTCCCCATACCCCTTGATGCCTTTTGTGTCTAGAAATCTATCTATCTCCTTCTTAAATATATTCAGTGAACCTGGCCTCCACAGCCTTCTGTGGTAGAGAATCCCAAAGGTTCACCACCCTGAGTGAAGAAATTTCTCCTCATCTCAGTCCTAAATGTCCTACCCCGTATCCTGAGACTGTGACCCCTTGTTCTAGACCCCCCCAGCCAGGGGAAACATCCTCCCTGCATCCAGTCTGTCTAGCCCTGTCAGAATTTTATACGTTTCCACGAGATCCTCTCTCATTCTTCTAAACTCTAGTGAATACAGGCCTAGTCGACCCAATCTCTCTTCATACGAAGTGTCGTCACTGTTGTAATGTAGAAACGCGGCAGCCAATTTGCGCACAGCAAGTTCCCATAAAACAGCAACGTAATAATGACCAGGTAATGATGTTGTAGTGATGATGATTGAGGGATAAATATTGCCCCAGGACACCGGGGCGAGCTCCTTTGCGCTTCTTCAAAATAACGTCATGGGATCTTTTACATCCATTTGTGAGGGCAAACGGGACCTCGGTTTAATGTTTCATTCATAAGACAGCACCTCCAACAGTGCAGCGCTCCCTCAGCACTGCTCTGGGAATGTCAGCCTAGATTTTCTGCTCAAGTCTCTGGAGTGGGACTTGAACCGATGAACCTTCTGATTCCGAGGCGAGGGAGCCACCTATGGAGCCACGGCTCACACCAAGATCTCCGCTGCAAGGCTCCCGCACCTTTTAGCTCCCTGCCGACACTGACCGTTCACCAGGCAGGCCTATTCCCAGTGACCCCTCACTGCCACCAGGCAGGCCTATTCCCAGCGACTCCTCACTGCCACCAGCACCCGAAGTAAAGTTCCAATGGTGCCGATCGCGCTCTCCCTTCCCCCTCCCTCCTCTCTCACACGAGTGCCCATTCTTCATATAAGAACGTAGGAACTAGGAGCAGGAGTAGGCCATAGGTCCCCTTGAGCCTGCTCTGAATGCCTAACACAGCCCCTTCTGAACTCTCTGTGTTGTGTATGTAACCTGTTCCACCTTAAGAGAGCTTAAGCCTGTTCCACCTTAAGAGATGTAATACTTTCTCAGGCTGCTGTAGACGTAATACTGGGGGTGAACACACCGGTATATAAGCACTGTGCAGTAATCTTGTATTCAGTGTAGTCCCTACCTCCAACCAGTAAAGACCTGTTTTATTGTTACTGATTAAGTCTGAGTATTAATTACTTGAACAACTCACAGACTTAACACTGGCGACGAGTCAGGTTCTTACCCTGCGGCAGTTATTCCACGGCGGCTTCGTCCACAGACAGGACGTTCAAGAGAGGTTTCAAATCTCAACACCCCACTGGAAGCGACAGGCATTAGGACCCTGAAGCCTCCATCAGCGACTGAAAACTGGAGGACAGAAGCCATCCTGCAGCTTCTTTTTCAACCTCGGTGGTGGGTAAGCCGAGCAGCGTTGGCTGCAAAGACAGGGCTGGGGGAAGTCGGAGGTACAAGGGCCATCGATCGCAATCCCTGATAAGGGCCGCACTCGGGCTGAAAGGCGCAGCGTTGGCAGACACTGAAGGCGCGAGAGCCACGGTGAAAAGCGCGGGCCATCGATCGCGGCGGAGATAAGGGCCGCACTCGGGGCTGAAGGGAGACGGCGTCGGGGGACAGGTGAAGACCGCCAAGCGTGGGAAAACCGCCATTTTGTGGGCGGAGGACGACGGCAAGAGCGGGAAGCCGCCATCTTGGATAGCAGTAAAAAAAAAAAAATCTGAGAAATTGCAAATCTGATAAAGTACTACAATGCCTAAACACGGGAATATTAGCAACTTTGATAGTGACATCGAAGATTGGGCCATATATGTTGAACGAGTTAAAAATTATTGTAAGGCCAATAAAATTCGTGAGGCTGATAAAGCACTAACATTATTAAATTTAATGGGTGCGAAGACATACGGGCAATTGAAACACCTGTTATCACCAGATGAACTGGCGGATAAGACGTTCGATGAGATTGTTACTGTCCTGAAAGATCATCTAAACCCCACGCCGCTGATGCTAGCGGAACGATTTAAATTTTATGACAGAAGGCAGCTACAGCATGAAAGCAATGCTGAATATTTGCTGGAATTGCATAAATTAGCGAAATATTGCCAGTTTGGAACGGGACTGACAGATGCACTACGAGACAAATTTGTGTGTGGTTTATTTAAACAGGATACACAAAAGCGACTGCTCGAGGAGAATGAGCTGACGCTTGAGAAGGCGGTCACTATGGCAGCAGCACACGAAGCCGCAGCGAGAGGCACGGCAGTAATGCAGCTATGGTCACCGGAGCTCAGTGCACACAAATTGGGTGTGAGTTCTGGCAAATGTTATCGTTGTGGAAAGACAACGCATGATCAGAACCAGTGTTGGTTTAAAAACCAAGAATGTAGAACTTGTGGTAGGCTTGGACATATAGCTAGAGTATGCAGGTCAGGGAAGAAGACCAGCAACAAGAAGTCACCGCAAGGGAAATACGCAAAGGTACACAAGGTGGCCGAACAGGAGTCCGATTCAGACGCTAGCAGTAATGAACTGGCTGGCTTAAGCAGTATTGAACTGGCTAGCTTAAGGGTACTCAACGTTGGTAAGGGTGCAGACCTCCAGACAATTTGGGTTACTCTTCAGATAGAAGGAGTCCAAGTAAAAATGGAATTGGACACTGGATCGGCATTGTCGGTCATGAATAAGAAAGATTACAGAAGGTTATTCCAACATATTCCCCTACAGGATACGGAGATTATATTGACAACCTACACGGGGCAGAGAGTGTACCCCATCGGGACAATAAAGGTTGCAGTGGCCAACAAGGGCGAAGGAAGTCAAATAATGGACTTATATGTGCTACCGGAGGGAGGTCCACCACTACTAGGCCGGGAGTGGTTTAGAAACATAAATATGGACTGGCATTCGCTAAAAGCCATAAAGAGTGAGAACTCGATGCAGATAATCAGCCCAGACTCTAGAACTGATGATGGTAAGACCAACCCATGTGCAAAAGACAAAGTTTCAGCACAGAATTCCACTGAGCAACAACAACATAGTTTAACAGAGAATTCTGAGTCTGTCAAGTCTACTGATATGCACATTCTTGAGGGACACTGGGCTCGAACTCAACTCCATTTCAAACTACAACAGCAATTAGAACAAATGATTCGCCGTTTTGAGCAAGAGATGAATGAAATAAAAAAGTTCTTTGTTACAGAGTGGGAGAATCTGGAATGTCAACAGAAGCAACTGATGGAGAAAATGGAGCAGGAGCACACCAACCATCTGCGCGAGGAGGCCGAACGAATCAAAGCTGATTCAGGTTCTGAAGGTGCGTGCCATAATCTGGTGTCAGAAGAGTTAACGGTCAGCCAACTCCTTCATATGCTGAGGGACAAGACTCTGAAATGGGAAAAACTTGAACACGAGCTGCGATCTTCAAAGCAAAAGGGTTCGGAGCTCTCAAAAGTCATTGAGATGGCTGATGTGATGACACAGACTGAAACGACTGCAACAGAGCAGCCATTGGATGCCAAAAGTACGCTGACTCACGTCAATGTAGAACAACAGACCGCTGAAACAGCTGCTCCGGTAGAGGGTTTGCATAGTCCGATCAATCAATCTCCAAAGGAAGTTGAAGTATTAAAATCACAAATGAGGTCATTAGTAAACGACTTGCTGAAAGCCCAGAAAAAGCTGGATGCAGAGGTACACATGAAGAAGTCTCTTCAGGAAAGATGTCTGGATTTGGAACAAGAGCTGGCTAACGTCCAGCTGGGTATGGAGGAAATAGACGACCCTCTCGCTGACCTGTCGGACGACTCCGAATATTACTATGTCCTGTCCTGCCCAACTTGTAACTTCGACTCCCACCATACAGAAATCATGGAGGAGCACCGAAAGTCTACGGAACATCGGGAGAAGGTGGTTCTACTACGAAAAAAGGAGGAAGAGAAGGTGGAACTGCGCATGCAGCTGGCAGCTGTGGCAGCTGACAATGGAGCCCAGAGAGTCTCCAAGAAGCAGAAAAGGAAAAGTAAAAACAGAAGATGGCCCATCTGAACCATTATCACCTCTACCAGATCACACACGTGGTCCCTCCGAACGGAGCCAAATCAGTTCGGAAGTTCAAGCTGTTAAATCCATGAAAGGACTACTGAATGAGTAACGTGAACCGACTACACCACAGAGATTGAATCTGTGAACTGTTTTCCGCAGAGACTGAATCTGTGATATGTTACGTTAAACATGAAGTTATATATGTATATATGTTATTACGTTATGTTAAATGGGGGGGATGACTATAAAGCTAAGAAGGGAGGAGTGTTGTGTATGTAACCTGTTCCACCTTAAGAGAGCTTAAGCCTGTTCCACCTTAAGAGATGTACTACTTTCTCAGGCTGCTGTAGACGTAATACCGGGGGTGAACACACCGGTATATAAGCACTGTGCAGTAATCTTGTATTCAGTGTAGTCCCTACCTCCAACCAGTAAAGACCTGTTTTATTGTTACTGATTAAGTCTGAGTATTAATTACTTGAACAATTCACAGACTTAACACTCTGCTGCACCTCTTCAAAACTGAGCCACACAGTCCATTCATCCTGCATCTGCTGTCGCATGAATTCTGTGTTCGTGATTTTACCTCATATTTGATCAAAGTGGATTATAAATAATACATTTGTCGCACGAGAGACAATCGGCAGTGCAGTGATGTGTTTGCGACGCGCACAGACTCACACACAGAGTGCTCACTCTACCCCGGGCCCCTTTGCTTGTTCCCCTTTCTACCAGCAATGCCTCTCACTCCGACCGCTCGCCCCGTGACTGTGGCACTTTGTTACTTACAGACAACTTCCGGTACCGTTGCTGTGTGACTTGCAGCTCCCACCGTTAACACAGGGATCCACGGCATTTAAACATTTAAAACCTAAAGACGAGGAAAAAAGAAATATGTCAGTGAACACAGTAAGCAACAACATGTGAATTAAACACCCATTGACTGAATTAAACACCCATTGACTGAATTAAGCACCCATTGACTGAATTAAGCACCCATTGACTGAATTAAGCACCCATTGACTGAATTAAGCACCCATTGACTGAATTAAGCACCCATTGACTGAATTAAGCACCCATTGACTGAATTAAACACCCATTGACTGAATTAAACTCCCATTCACTGGGTAGAAGTTATGCTGCAGCTGTACAAAACCCTGGTTAGACTACACCTGGAGTACTGTGAGCAGTTCTGGGCACCACACCTGAGGAAGGATATATTGGCCTTGGAGGGAGTGCAGCGTAGGTTTACCAGAATGATACCCGGACTCCAAGGGTTAAGTTATGAGGAGCGATTACACAAATTAGGGTTGTATTCCCTAGAATTTAGAAGGTTAAGGGGTGATCTGATTGAAGTTTTCAGGATATTAAGGGGAACAGATAGAGAGAAACTATTTCTGCTGGTTGGGGATTGTAGGACTAGGGGGCATAGTCTAAAAATTAGAGCCAGACCTTTGAGGAGTGAAATGAGGAAACACTTCTACACACAAAGGGTGGTAGAAGTTTGGAACTCTCTTCCACAGATGGCAATTGATGCTAGATCAATTCCTAATTTCAAATCGGAGATTGATAGCTTTTTGTTAACCAAAGGTATTGAGGGATATGGGCCAAAGTGGGTATCTGGAGTTAGGTCACAGGTAAGCCATGATCTCATTGAATGACGGTAAGCCATGATCTCATTGAATGGCGGAACAGGCTCAAGGGGCTGAATGGCCTCCCTCTGTTCCTATGTTCCACTGAATTACACACCCGCCCACTGAATTAAACAGCAACTCACTGAGTAAAATGCCAGCTCACTGAACTCCATGTCAATGCTCAATATACAACACTGAGGTTCCCTCCCCCTCATCCCGCAAACTCCGGCATGGCTGAGCATCAGAAGGCACCAGCTGGCAACAGGTGGGATGGCCGAATCCCGGGGCCGATGCTTTCAAGTCCACATTGGGGGCTTCAACTCCCAACCTTCTGACTTAGAGGCAGGAGTGTTGGCAACTAGTCCAAGCTGACACTCCGGAGAGGAGATGAGGTAAATCAAGATGCAGCGATGAGCGGACACCAGGCTTGGCTTGCAAAATCCTGCATAGCGCAGGAGGAAGGGAAGAGCGAGGGACGTGAGGGAAGCCACGGTTCGGAGGTCCCGTCACAGAACGAGTTGGAAGCAGGAGACAGTGGGAGGAGACTTCAGGGTGCGAGGAGGAGAATGAGCGGGTAGGGCAGTGTACTTTGCTTGGGCACAGATGGCAGCCTGCTTGCTCTGTCAAGTGCCTCGGGTTCCGACATGAAATGCGATTCACTGTGTGTTTAGCTCCAAGCTGGCTCAGGTCCACAGCACAATATGCAATTGGCTCCATATTTGTACTAAATGAGCAACATCTACTCCACAAGCTTGTCAAATCAAATGCTAACAAAACACCACAATATCAAAGTACCAACCCCCACCAGCAAGTCTAATTGGGAACTTTAATGTTTATATTGTGGCGTACCGATCACAGAAAAGACACAATCCGCTTTTCGGTCCGTAGACTATAAATCAGGCGTCAAGCCTTTAAGAAGGATCACACCTTTAAGAAACTCGATCTGCAACATAGTTAAGCCCAGAGCGGGGGAGGAGGAGTCGAAGCTGGGGACTGAGTAAAGGCAGTCGGACTTGGTGCAGTCTCTGACGCCATTTTTGTGTTCAACATGTGGTCTCAACAATTAAACCTTTTCTGTTGAACCTCTCCGAGTTCAGTATATTTTGTTAGGAGTACGTAGACTCCTACATTGGTGACCCCGATGCTCAGGACGACTCCTAAGCGTAACCATGGCTGACACAAACGCAGTTTCTGTGACGCTCCCGGAGTTCTGGGAGAACCTAGCCACCGACTGGTTCCTTCAAGCCGAATCGCAATTCCGACTCCGCGGCATCACCGCCGACGCAACGATGTACGACTACCTCCTTGCCTCCCTGGGCAGCTCCACAATCACGAAAGTCTGGACAACACTACAAAACCCTTCGGAGGAAGGCAAGTACGCACATCTCAAGGCCGCGCTCCTTAAAAAATTCACAGCCTCCCAATTCGTGCGCAACTGCCACCTCCTCGACCTCCCGGGCCTCGGTGACTCCACGCCGTCAGACTTGCTCTCACACATGTTTGCTCTGACCGACGAGAAACCGTCCGGCTCCCTCTTCCGCACGCTCTTTATCCACCAACTACCCCGCAGCATCCGCCCGGCGATCATGGCATCCAGGCTCACGGACCTCGAGGACCTGGCCGACGAAGCCGATAAGCTCCTATCCGTCGGCTCCAACCACGCCGTCACCCCCGACCTGGCCTCCGCAGCATCGGCGCGCGCTCCACCCTCTATCGCGCAGCCACACAGCTCGGCCACGAGGCCCCCCAGGCCCCCACGTCCCCCAAGCCCTCCGACCCAGGGCTACTGCTACTTCCATACCCGGTTCGACGCACGGGCACGCCGCTGCAGCCATCCCTGCACGTTTCCAACCGCCCCCACACCGGCCTACACGATGGCCGTGGGGCAAGCAGGCGCGCTGCTGTACGTTACGGACAGCGCCTCCGGACGCCGTTTCCTATGCGACACAGGCGCGCAGCGCAGCATCATCCCCGCGTCCGCCCTCGAGATCCAACGAGGCGGCCGCGGCCCTGCGCTGGCTGCCGCCAATGGCACCGACATCCGGACGTACGGCACCCGCACTGTCACCATCGACCTCGCAGGCCGCCGCTACCACTGCGAGTTTATCATCGCCAAGGTGCTCTCCCCGCTCCTCGGTGCGGATTTCCTGTGCGCCCACGGCCTGTTGGTCGACATGCCTCGGCGCCGCCTCGCGGACATGAACACCATGTCACCTATCCCGGGCGCCATGGCCCCCCCAACCCGCCAAAATGGCGTGGCAGTGCCGCGCCCGCTCAACGGACGACTACTCAGCACTCCTGGCTGAGTTCCCAGCCCTCACCAACCCGACCTTCTCCGCGAAAGTTGCTAAGCACGGGGTAGAACACTTCATCCCCACCACAGGCCCACCGGTGTATGCCCACGCCCGCAGGCTGGACCCGGCCAAGCTGGAGATCGCGCGGGCCGAGTTCGCCACAATGGAACAGCTCGGCATCATCCGCCACTCCAACAGCCCCTGGGCCTCCCCACTCCACATTGTCACCAAACCTGACGGGGGATGGCGCCCCTGCAGGGACTACCGGCGCCTAAACAACGCCACCACGCCGGATTGGTACCCCATACCGCACATTCAAGACTTCTCGGCTAGACTGGCCGGCCGCTCAGCCTTCTCCAAAGTCGACCTGGTGCGCGGTTACCATCAGGTGCCAGTCCACCCCACGGATGTTCCCAAGACGGCCATAATCACCCCTTTTGGGCTATTCGAGTTCCTCCGAATGCCCTTCGGCCTCAAAAACGCGGCCCAGGCCTTCCAGCGGCTCATGGACTCGCTCCTCCGGGACCTGAAGTTCCTCTTTGTCTACCTGGATGACATCCTGGTAGCTAGTTCCTCCAAGCAGGAACACATCGAGCACCTCCGCACCCTGTTCCAGCGGCTCAGTGAGCATGGGCTCATCATCAGCCCAGCCAAGTGCCAATTCGGCCTCAGCAGGATCGAATTCCTCGGCCACCACTTCACGCAGGATGGAGCCATTCCCCTGCCCGCCAAGGTGCAAGCCATCCAGCAGTTCCCCCGGCCTACCACCATCAAAGGCCTCCAGGGGTTCTTGGGGATGATCAACTTTTACAACCGCTTCATTCCCGGAGCGGCCTCCCTCATGCGGCCCCTATACGAAGCCCTCCGGGGTAAGAAAGACAGAATGGCGATCGAGTGGTCGGCGGACATGTTGACCGCTTTCGACTCGACCAAAAAGGCGCTCGCCGACGCCACCATGCTCGCTCACCCACAGCCCAACGCCAGGGTGGCCCTCACCACGGACGCCTCCGACCATGCGGTTGGCGCCGTGTACGAAGAGTTGGTCGATGGGGCCTGGCAACCGCTGGCCTTTTTCAGCCGCCAACTGCGCCCCCCGGAGGCCAAGTACAGCGCCTTTGACCGCGAGCTCCTCGCACTGTACCTGGCAGTCCGCCATTTTAGATTTCTTCTGGAGGGCCACCCCTTCACCGCGTTTGTCGACCATAAACCCCTGACATTCGCGATGGCAAAATCTGCGGACCCGTGGTCAGCCAGGTAACAACGCCAGCTCGCCGCGGTGTCCGAATTCACCACGGACATCCGGGACGTCTCCAGTTGAGACAACGTGGTGGCCGACTGCCTATTCCGCCCCGCCATCCACGGCGCCCACCTGGCAGTGGACTATGCTCAACTGGCAGCGGGGCAACACACCGACCCCAATCTGCTCTCCGCGCCCACAACCCTCCCAGGGCTGTGACTGACCGACGTCGCCTGCGGCCCGTCCGCCGTCACAGTCAAATGCGACACCTCCTTGGCGCAACCCCGCCCTGTAGTCCTGGCGTCCTGGCGAAAACGGGTGTTCGACATCGTCCACGGCCTCTCACACCCCGGCACCCGCGCGTCCATTAGACTGGTGGCCAACCGATTTGTCTGGTGCGGCCTGCGCAAAGATGTACGCATCTGGTCCAGATCCTGCATAGCTTGCCAGCGTGCAAAAATCCAGCAGCACGTCAAAGCCCCACTCGAGGAGTTCACCGTGCCAGAAAGAAGGTTTGACCACGTCCACATCGACCTCGTCAGCCCCCTGCCACCATCACAAGGTCACACGCACCTGCTGACAATCGTGGACCGTACCACCCGCTGGCCCGAGGCCATTCCACTGATGTCCACCACCACTGCCGACATCGCGAGGGCGTTCATCGGGACCTGGGTCGCTCGGTTCGGCGTCCCCTCCGACATGACGTCAGATAGAGGCCCGCAGTTCACCTCTGATCTGTGGGCCGCCATCGCCCGAAACCTCGGGGTGGACGTTCACCGCACCACGGCTTACCACCCCCAAGCCAACGGACTGTGCGAGCGATTCCACAGGTCCATGAAGGCGTCCCTCCGCGCCAGCCTCGAGGACGAGGCTTGGATCGACCGCCTCCCGTGGGTGCTACTTGGCCTACGCTCCGCGGTCAAGGAAGACCTGCAAGCCTCAGCGGCGGAACTTGTGTACGGCCAGCCGCTGCATGTACCCAGAGAGTTCCTGCCCACCGCCACAACCCCCTGGTCGGCTGACCAGCAACGCCGCGCTTTCGCCAACCGAGCACAACAGTTCGCTCCGGTACCCACCGGCTGGCACGGCGAACCAGCAACCCGCGTACCACCTAGCCTGCACATGGCCTAATTTGTTTTCGTGCACCATGACGCCCACCGAGGACCTCTACAGCCCCCATACGACGGACCCTACAAGGTACTCCAGATGGGGAACAAGTTATTCCTCCTCCAAGTGGGCGGCAGAACTGACAAGCTGTCGGTCGACCGGCTCAAGCTGGCGCACCTAGAGCCCGATGAACCCGTTCAAGTGGGCCAACCCCCACTGCGGGGCAGACCGCCTAAGAGCCCGACGCGTCCGACCGACCCGCTCCCGACACCAACCGCCAAGAGTCGTTCCGGCTGTGCCATCAAGCCGCCACGCCGGTTCGTACACTCCCTACTAGCGGATTCTGGGGGGTAGCTGTGTGGCGTACCGATCACAGAAAGGACACAATCCGCTTTTCGGTCCGTAGACTATAAATCAGGCGTCTTGCCTTTAAGAAGGATCACACCTTTAAGAAACTCGATCTGCAACATAGTTAAGCCCAGAGCGGGGGAGGAGCAGTCGAAGCTGGGGACTGAGTAAAGGCAGTCGGACTTGGTGTAGTCTCTGACGCCATTTTTGTGTTCAACATGTGGTCTCAACAATTAAACCTTTTCTGTTGAACCTCTCCGAGTTCAGTATATTTTGTTAGGAGTACGTAGGCTCCTACAATATCGTCTGATAGTTATATTCAAGGGGCAGATCCCAATCAGCATCACTTTAAAAGGGATTCACATCATCAGGAATCTTTTAAAAAGGATTCCAGTCAGGATCTTTAAACACGATTCTCACCATCGGGACCCTTTTTAAAGAGGGAGTCTCCCCATCAGGGCCCTATTTAAAGAGGGAGTCTCCCCCATCAGGACCCTATTTAAAGAGGGAGTCTCCCCCATCAGGACCCTATTTAAAGAGGGAGTCTCCCCCATCAGGACCCTATTTAAAGAGGGAGTCTCCCCATCAGGACCCTATTTAAAGAGGGAGTCTCCCCATCAGGACCCTATTTAAAGAGGGAGTCTCCCCCATCAGGACCCTATTTAAAGAGGGAGTCTCCCCATCAGGACCCTATTTAAAGAGGGAGTCTCCCCATCAGGACCCTATTTAAAGAGGGAGTCTCCCCATCAGGACCCTATTTAAAGAGGGAGTCTCCCCATCAGGACCCTATTTAAAGAGAGAGTCTCCCCATCAGGGCCCTATTTAAAGAGAGAGTCTCCCCATCAGGACCCTATTTAAAGAGAGAGTCTCCCCATCAGGGCCCTATTTAAAGAGAGAGTCTCCCCATCAGGGCCCTATTTAAAGAGGGTGTCTCCCCATCAGGACCCTATTTAAAGAGAGAGTCTCCCCATCAGGACCCTATTTAAAGAGAGAGTCTCCCCATCAGGGCCCTATTTAAAGAGGGAGTCTCCCCATCAGGGCCCTATTTAAAGAGGGAGTCTCCCCATCAGGACCCTATTTAAAGAGAGAGTCTCCCCATCAGGACCCTATTTAAAGAGGGAGTCTCTCCATCAGGACCCTATTTAAAGAGAGAGTCTCCCCATCAGGGCCCTATTTAAAGAGAGAGTCTCCCCATCAGGGCCCTATTTAAAGAGAGAGTCTCCCCATCAGGGCCCTATTTAAAGAGAGAGTCTCCCCATCAGGGCCCTATTTAAAGAGGGAGTCTCCCCATCAGGACCCTATTTAAAGAGGGAGTCTCTCCATCAGGACCCTATTTAAAGAGGGAGTCTCCCCATCAGGGCCCTATTTAAAGAGAGAGTCTCCCCATCAGGACCCTATTTAAAGAGGGAGTCTCCCCATCAGGACCCTATTTAAAGAGGGAGTCTCCCCCATCAGGACCCTATTTAAAGAGGGAGTCTCCCCATCAGGACCCTATTTAAAGAGGGAGTCTCCCCATCAGGACCCTATTTAAAGAGGGAGTTTCCCCATCAGGACCCTATTTAAAGAGGGAGTCTCCCCATCAGGACCCTATTTAAAGAGGGAGTCTCCCCCATCAGGACCCTATTTAAAGAGGGAGTCTCCCCCATCAGGACCCTATTTAAAGATGGAGTCTCCCCCATCAGGACCCTATTTAAAGAGTGAGTCTCCCCATCAGGACCCTGTTTAAAGAGGGAGTCTCCCCATCAGGACCCTATTTAAAGATGGAGTCTCCCCATCAGGACCCTATTTAAAGAGGGTGTCTCCCCATCAGGACCCTATTTAAAGAGGGAGTCTCCCCATCAGGACCCTATTTAAAGAGGGAGTCTCCCCATCAGGACCCTATTTAAAGAGGGAGTCTCCCCATCAGGGCCCTATTTAAAGAGGGAGTCTCCCCATCAGGACCCTATTTAAAGAGGGAGTCTCCCCATCAGGGCCCTATTTAAAGAGGGAGTCTCCCCATCAGGACCCTATTTAAAGAGGGAGTCTCCCCATCAGGACCCTGTTTAAAGAGGGTGTCTCCCCATCAGGACCCTGTTTAAAGAGGGAGTCTCCCCATCAGGACCCTGTTTAAAGAGGGAGTCTCCCCATCAGGACCCTATTTAAAGAGGGAGTCTCCCCATCAGGACCCTAAAAAAGAGGGAGCCTCCCCATCAGGACCCTATTAAAAGATGGAGCCTCCCCATCAGGACCCTATTTAAAGAGGGTGTCTCCCCATCAGGACCCTATTTAAAGAGGGAGTCTCCCCACCAGGACACTATTTAAAGAGGGAGTCTCCCCATCAGGACCCTATTTAAAGAGGGAGTCTCCCCATCAGGACCCTATTTAAAGAGGGAGTCTCCCCATCAGGACCCTATTTAAAGAGGGAGTCTCCCCCATCAGGACCCTATTTAAAGAGGGAGTCTCCCCATCAGGACCCTATTTAAAGAGGGAGTCTCCCCACCAGGACCCTATTTAAAGAGGGAGTCTCCCCATCAGGGCCCTATTTAAAGAGGGAGTCTCCCCCATCAGGACCCTATTTAAAGAGGGAGTCTCCCCATCAGGACCCTATTTAAAGAGTGAGTCTCCCCATCAGGGCCCTATTTAAAGAGGGAGTCTCCCCATCAGGACCCTATTTAAAGAGGGAGTCTCCCCATCAGGACCCTATTTAAAGAGTGAGTCTCCCCGTCAGGACCCTATTTAAAGAGGGAGTCTCCCCATCAGGACCCTATTTAAAGAGGGAGTCTCCCCATCAGGACCCTATTTAAAGAGGGAGTCTCCCCATCAGGACCCTATTTAAAGAGGGAGTCTCCCCATCAGGACCCTATTTAAAGAGGGAGTCTCCCCCATCAGGACCCTATTTAAAGAGGGAGTCTCCCCATCAGGACCCTAAAAAAGAGGGAGTCTCCCCATCAGGACCCTATTTAAAAAAACATAGAAACATTGAAGATAGGAGCAGGAGTAGGCCTTTTGGCCCCTCGAGCCTGCACTGCTATTCAATGAGATAACGGCTGATCAGCCAAACTCAGTACCCTGTCCCTGCCTTCTTCCCATATCCCTTGATCCCTTTAGCCATAAGAAATATACCTAACTCCTTCTTGAATATATTTAATGAATTGGCCTCAACTGCCTTCTGTGGTGGAGAATTCCACAGGTTCACCACTCTCTGGGTGAAGAAATTCCTCCTCATCTCAGTCCTAAATGGCTTACCCCTTATCTTTAGACTGTGACCCCTGGTTCTGGACTCCCCGCCATTGGGAACAACCTTCCTGCATCTAGTCTGTCTCGTCCTGTTAGAATTTTATAAGTTTCAATGAGATCCCCTTTCATTATTCTAAACTCCAGTGAGTAGAAGCCCAATCGACCCAATCTCTCCTCATACGTCATTCCTGCCTTCCCAGGTATCAGTCTGGTGAATCTTCGCTGCACTCGCTCCATGGCAAGAACATCCTTCCTCAGATAAGGCAACCAAAAATGCACACGATACTCAAGGTGTGGTCTCACCAAGGCCCTGTACAACTGCAGCAAGGCATCCTTGTTCCTGTACTCGAATCCTCTCGCTACGAAGGCCAACATATCATTTGCCTTCTTAACCGCCTGGTGCACCTGCATGCTTACCTTCAGCGACTGGTGCACAAGGACACCCAGGTCTCGTTACACTTCCCCTTCTCCTAATCTATTGCCGTTCAGGTAATAATCTGCCTTCCTGTTTTTGCCACCAAAGTGGAAATCTCATCATCAGGACCCTATTTAAAGAGGAAATGTCCCATCAGAACCCTATTTAAAGAGGGTGTCTCTTCATGAGGACCCTATTTACAGAGGGAATCTCATCATCAGGACCCTATTTAAAGAGGGAGTCTCCCCATCAGGGCCCTATTTAAAGAGGGAGTCTCCCCATCAGGACCCTATTTAAAGAGGGAGTCTCCCCATCTAGGCCCTATTTAAAGAGGGAGTCTCCCCATCTAGGCCCTATTTAAAGAGGGAGTCTCCCCATCAAGGACCCTATATAAAGAAGGAGTCTCACCATAAGGACCCTATTTAAAGAAAGAGTCTCCCCATCAGGACCCTATTTAAAGAGGGAGTCACCCCATCAGGACCCTATTTAAAGAGGGAGTCTCCCCATCTAGGCCCTATTTAAAGAGGGAGTCTCCCCATCAAGGACCCTATATAAAGAGGGAGTCTCCCCATCAGGACCCTATTTAAAGAGGGAGTCTCCCCATCAAGGACCCTATATAAAGAAGGAGTCTCCCCATCAGGACCCTATTTAAAGAGGGAGTCACCCCATCAGGACCCTATTTAAAGAGGGAGTCTCTCCATCAGGGCCCTATTTAAAGAGAGAGTCTCCCCATCAGGGCCCTATTTAAAGAGAGAGTCTCCCCATCAGGACCCTATTTAAAGAGAGAGTCTCCCCATCAGGGCCCTATTTAAAGAGAGAGTCTCCCCATCAGGGCCCTATTTAAAGAGAGAGTCTCCCCATCAGGACCCTATTTAAAGAGAGAGTCTCCCCATCAGGGCCCTATTTAAAGAGAGAGTCTCCCCATCAGGGCCCTATTTAAAGAGGGAGTCTCCCCATCAGGGCCCTATTTAAAGAGGGAGTCTCCCCATCAGGACCCTATTTAAAGAGAGAGTCTCCCCATCAGGACCCTATTTAAAGAGGGAGTCTCTCCATCAGGACCCTATTTAAAGAGAGAGTCTCCCCATCAGGGCCCTATTTAAAGAGAGAGTCTCCCCATCAGGGCCCTATTTAAAGAGAGAGTCTCCCCATCAGGGCCCTATTTAAAGAGAGAGTCTCCCCATCAGGGCCCTATTTAAAGAGGGAGTCTCCCCCATCAGGACCCTATTTAAAGAGGGAGTCTCCCCCATCAGGACCCTATTTAAAGAGGGAGTCTCTCCATCAGGACCCTATTTAAAGAGGGAGTCTCCCCATCAGGGCCCTATTTAAAGAGAGAGTCTCCCCATCAGGACCCTATTTAAAGAGGGAGTCTCCCCATCAGGACCCTATTTAAAGAGGGAGTCTCCCCCATCAGGACCCTATTTAAAGAGGGAGTCTCCCCATCAGGACCCTATTTAAAGAGGGAGTCTCCCCATCAGGACCCTATTTAAAGAGGGAGTTTCCCCATCAGGACCCTATTTAAAGAGGGAGTCTCCCCATCAGGACCCTATTTAAAGAGGGAGTCTCCCCCATCAGGACCCTATTTAAAGAGGGAGTCTCCCCCATCAGGACCCTATTTAAAGATGGAGTCTCCCCCATCAGGACCCTATTTAAAGAGTGAGTCTCCCCATCAGGACCCTGTTTAAAGAGGGAGTCTCCCCATCAGGACCCTATTTAAAGATGGAGTCTCCCCATCAGGACCCTATTTAAAGAGGGTGTCTCCCCATCAGGACCCTATTTAAAGAGGGAGTCTCCCCATCAGGACCCTATTTAAAGAGGGAGTCTCCCCATCAGGACCCTATTTAAAGAGGGAGTCTCCCCATCAGGGCCCTATTTAAAGAGGGAGTCTCCCCATCAGGACCCTATTTAAAGAGGGAGTCTCCCCATCAGGGCCCTATTTAAAGAGGGAGTCTCCCCATCAGGACCCTATTTAAAGAGGGAGTCTCCCCATCAGGACCCTGTTTAAAGAGGGTGTCTCCCCATCAGGACCCTGTTTAAAGAGGGAGTCTCCCCATCAGGACCCTGTTTAAAGAGGGAGTCTCCCCATCAGGACCCTATTTAAAGAGGGAGTCTCCCCATCAGGACCCTATTTAAAGAGGGAGTCTCCCCATC
The DNA here is from genome assembly GCF_052327205.1 of Somniosus microcephalus. Lineage (NCBI taxonomy): Eukaryota > Metazoa > Chordata > Chondrichthyes > Squaliformes > Somniosidae > Somniosus > Somniosus microcephalus. The sequence continues at coordinate 124,919,104 of NW_028225179.1, forward strand.
AGGACCCTAAAAAAGAGGGAGCCTCCCCATCAGGACCCTATTAAAAGATGGAGCCTCCCCATCAGGACCCTATTTAAAGAGGGTGTCTCCCCATCAGGACCCTATTTAAAGAGGGAGTCTCCCCACCAGGACACTATTTAAAGAGGGAGTCTCCCCATCAGGACCCTATTTAAAGAGGGAGTCTCCCCATCAGGACCCTATTTAAAGAGGGAGTCTCCCCATCAGGACCCTATTTAAAGAGGGAGTCTCCCCCATCAGGACCCTATTTAAAGAGGGAGTCTCCCCATCAGGACCCTATTTAAAGAGGGAGTCTCCCCACCAGGACCCTATTTAAAGAGGGAGTCTCCCCATCAGGGCCCTATTTAAAGAGGGAGTCTCCCCCATCAGGACCCTATTTAAAGAGGGAGTCTCCCCATCAGGACCCTATTTAAAGAGTGAGTCTCCCCATCAGGGCCCTATTTAAAGAGGGAGTCTCCCCATCAGGACCCTATTTAAAGAGGGAGTCTCCCCATCAGGACCCTATTTAAAGAGTGAGTCTCCCCGTCAGGACCCTATTTAAAGAGGGAGTCTCCCCATCAGGACCCTATTTAAAGAGGGAGTCTCCCCATCAGGACCCTATTTAAAGAGGGAGTCTCCCCATCAGGACCCTATTTAAAGAGGGAGTCTCCCCATCAGGACCCTATTTAAAGAGGGAGTCTCCCCCATCAGGACCCTATTTAAAGAGGGAGTCTCCCCATCAGGACCCTAAAAAAGAGGGAGTCTCCCCATCAGGACCCTATTTAAAAAAACATAGAAACATTGAAGATAGGAGCAGGAGTAGGCCTTTTGGCCCCTCGAGCCTGCACTGCTATTCAATGAGATAACGGCTGATCAGCCAAACTCAGTACCCTGTCCCTGCCTTCTTCCCATATCCCTTGATCCCTTTAGCCATAAGAAATATACCTAACTCCTTCTTGAATATATTTAATGAATTGGCCTCAACTGCCTTCTGTGGTGGAGAATTCCACAGGTTCACCACTCTCTGGGTGAAGAAATTCCTCCTCATCTCAGTCCTAAATGGCTTACCCCTTATCTTTAGACTGTGACCCCTGGTTCTGGACTCCCCGCCATTGGGAACAACCTTCCTGCATCTAGTCTGTCTCGTCCTGTTAGAATTTTATAAGTTTCAATGAGATCCCCTTTCATTATTCTAAACTCCAGTGAGTAGAAGCCCAATCGACCCAATCTCTCCTCATACGTCATTCCTGCCTTCCCAGGTATCAGTCTGGTGAATCTTCGCTGCACTCGCTCCATGGCAAGAACATCCTTCCTCAGATAAGGCAACCAAAAATGCACACGATACTCAAGGTGTGGTCTCACCAAGGCCCTGTACAACTGCAGCAAGGCATCCTTGTTCCTGTACTCGAATCCTCTCGCTACGAAGGCCAACATATCATTTGCCTTCTTAACCGCCTGGTGCACCTGCATGCTTACCTTCAGCGACTGGTGCACAAGGACACCCAGGTCTCGTTACACTTCCCCTTCTCCTAATCTATTGCCGTTCAGGTAATAATCTGCCTTCCTGTTTTTGCCACCAAAGTGGAAATCTCATCATCAGGACCCTATTTAAAGAGGAAATGTCCCATCAGAACCCTATTTAAAGAGGGTGTCTCTTCATGAGGACCCTATTTACAGAGGGAATCTCATCATCAGGACCCTATTTAAAGAGGGAGTCTCCCCATCAGGGCCCTATTTAAAGAGGGAGTCTCCCCATCAGGACCCTATTTAAAGAGGGAGTCTCCCCATCTAGGCCCTATTTAAAGAGGGAGTCTCCCCATCTAGGCCCTATTTAAAGAGGGAGTCTCCCCATCAAGGACCCTATATAAAGAAGGAGTCTCACCATAAGGACCCTATTTAAAGAAAGAGTCTCCCCATCAGGACCCTATTTAAAGAGGGAGTCACCCCATCAGGACCCTATTTAAAGAGGGAGTCTCCCCATCTAGGCCCTATTTAAAGAGGGAGTCTCCCCATCAAGGACCCTATATAAAGAGGGAGTCTCCCCATCAGGACCCTATTTAAAGAGGGAGTCTCCCCATCAAGGACCCTATATAAAGAAGGAGTCTCACCATAAGGACCCTATTTAAAGAAGGAGTCTCACTGTCATAAATCGCAACTTCTACAAGAAGTAACTCAGGAAGTACTACTGGACGGCCAGCTGAGGGCGCCGCCTGAGGAGTATAAATACTCGGGCGTGGGCCCAACTTGACCAGAGACAACCTGGAAACAGGAAGCTAGTGACTACTAACTAGGCCTCCATGTTTTGTTATAAGTCGATTAAAGCCTTGCTTTATGTTCAACCAAGTGCGTAGTGAGTCTTTATTACGTCAATTTAATCGACTTGTTATCGTCTCCACGCTTTGGGTGATTTGAAACAACCAGCTGCAACTCGAACCACAGAAAGGAACTTGGGCAAGAAACTGATCCATCATGGAAAAACTCCTTAGACCCGCTCGTCTCGACCTGGACCCGAATGCACCTGTGGCAGCGAAGGTATGGAAGCATTGGTTTCGTATCTTTAGCAACTTTCTTGAAGAATGTGGGGCGGATGCCCCTAATAAGTTACGAATGCTTATTAACTACGTATCCCCTCAAGTGTATGATTATATTGAGGACTGTATAGACTACGATGCTGCTATCCAAATTTTACAGCAGTTATACGTCAAGTCTCCGAATGAAATCTTTGCTCGACACCTACTGGCCACAACTCGGCAGCAGCCTGGGGAATCACTCGATGAATTCCGCCAGAAACTTCGCAGGCTCGGCAAAGATTGTAACCTTAAAGCGGTTACAGCTGAACAGTATCAAGAGGAACTAATCCGCGATTCCTTTATCAATGGGATTGCGTCCCCTTTTATACGTCAGCGCCTGCTGGAAAATAAAACCCTCAATTTACAGGCTGCTTATGACCAGGCGTGTTCCCTGGACTTGGCCAAGAAGAATGCAGACACTTATCTCCCACCATGTGCACGGGCGGCGGCTATCACCTTTAATGAGTCTTTCGATAGGTCTCGGGTGGATGCCCCCGCTGATGATGACTCTACTCTAATGGGCGACGACCCTACCCTTGAGGCCTTCGCTGATGACGCCCTAGCAGCATCCTGGCAATCAGGAAGAAAGTGTTTCTTTTGTGGAGGTACGTTCCATTACATAAAATTTTGCCCGACTCGTAATGCGACCTGCAATCATTGCAGGAAGAAAGGACACTTTTCCAAGGTATGCCAGTCACGGGCCTCTGCTAACAAGAAAGGCCGCTCCTCTAAAGTATACCGGTCGAGAGCTCCTGTTAGCTTCACAACTGCTATCTATGGAGCTGCTCCTCCCCTAAGAACCACTGCTAAGGCTACAGCTGCCAAAGGAAAAATTGCCCCTCTTACCATCAGAGCTGTTTTTCCCCAAAGTTTGTCCCATGCAGCCACGAAGGTTTCAGTAAATGGGCACACTCTAAGCACGCTAATCGACTCCTGCAGCTCTGACAGCTTCATTAGTTAGCGGGCTGTCAGCAGGTTAAAACTGCGCATTTATCCCTCGGACAGGGAGATTGCAATGGCTCTGACGACTCTGACCACCAATTCTTCTGGCTTCTGTCTTGTCAACCTCATCCTCAATGGCCGCACTTATCTCTCCACCCAGCTCGGGAGTACTCGAAAACTTATGCAGCGATGTGCTTCTGGGACAGGACTTCCAGAAGCAGCACAAAAGACTCACTTTTGAGTTTGGAGGGTCGAAGCCGGAGCTTACCATTTCTAAGGTGCCGTTTTGTGCGCTCTTGGCAGCCTTACTCGGTGAGCCCTCCCTGTTTGCCCATCTCTCCCCCCGCTGTAAACCCATAGCCACCAAATCGCAGCGCTTTAGCCAAGACGACCGAGCATTTATCGAGGCAGAAATCTCTCGCCTTTTAGCTGACAGTATTATCGAGCCGTGTTCATCTCCCTGGCGGGCTCAAGTCGTTGTTGTGAAAAACCCTTTAAAACAACATAAGAAACGTCTGTGTATTGATTATTCGCAGACTATTAATCAATATACCGATCTGGATGCCTACCCGCTACCACGCATAGATGACATGGTCAACAACCTTGCCAAATACAAGGTATTTTCAACCTTCGATTTCAAGAGCGCATACCATCAAGTACCGCTGAAAGACTCTGGCAAAAAGTATATGGCCTTTGAGGCCAATGGTCGGCTTTATCAGTTTCGTCGCCTTCGATTTGGGGTCACCAATGGGGTGGCCGTCTTCCAACGGGCAATGGATGGCCTAGTCCGGCAAGAGAACTTGACGGATACCTTTCCGTATTTAGACAATATCACTATTGCCGGCCATGATCAAAAGGAGCATGACGCCAATTTCAGAGATTTTTTGACGCTCATTTTTTGACGCTCTCCGTCGTCGCCACTTAACATTAAACGAATCCAAATCGGTGAAATCGGTGCCATCAGTGAACATTCTTGGCTACTGGGTGGGCAACGGTGTTATTAAACCGGACCCAGAGCGACTTCGTCCACTTCAGGAGCTCCCTCCCCCTAAAAATCTCGGCTCTCTTCGTCGGGCACTTGGCATGTTTGCTTATTACGCAAAGTGGATATCTCACTTCTCCAATAAAATACAGCCCCTGCTTCATGCAAAGTCTTTTCCATTGGAAGCAATGGCTATTTCTGCCTTCAACCTCCTCAAACGACAGCTGGAGAAAGCCACGCTTTGCTCCATTGACGAAAACCTTCCTTTTGTGGTCGAATGCGATGCATCGGAGGTGGCGATCTCGGCTACCTTGAATCAAGGTGGTCGACCCATGGCATTCCTATCCAGAACCTTGCAGGATAGCGAGCTCCATTACCCCCCCGTCGAGAAGGAGGCTACGCCAATGGAGTCATTTTCTTGCTCGACGTCATTTCACGCTCATAACTGACCAGCGCTCCATGGCCTTCATGTTGGATAACCGGAAGCGCACGAAAGTCAAAAATAATAAAATTCAACTCTGGAGGCTGGAGCTGGCCGCCTTTGGATATACTATCCGTTACCGACCCGGCAAACAGAATGTGGCCCCAGATACCGTCACACGGGCATTTTGCTCTTCAATGTCAACGTCGACTCTGGTGGGTCTGCATATGGACTTATGCCATCCTGGCGTTACCGGTATGTTGCACTTTGTGCGCTCCAAAAATCTACCATTCTCAACGGAGGATGTAAAGAAAACATGCTCCTCCTGTAGGATTTGTGCAGAATTGAAACCACAATTCTTCCGCCCATCAGATGGCTTACTTATACATGCAATGCAGCCTAAGCAGAGGCTCAGCATAGACTTTAAAGGGCCATTGCCTTCATCGACGCGGAACACCTACCTACTTACGATGGTAGACGAGTATTCACGCTTTCCCTTTGCCTTCCCCTGTCCTAATATGCTTACCTCTACGGTAATTAAATGTCTCGATCAGGTCTTTTCCCTTTGCGGGATGGCCAATTTTATCCACACGGCTCGGGGTCCCTTCTTTATGTCGAGTGAACTTAAAGGTTATCGCTCACAACGGGGAATCGCCTAGAGTAAGACGACACCATATATCACCCAATCGGCAACGGACAGGTTGAACAATACAACGCCATCATCTGGAACGCTGTCCGTCTGGCACTGAGGTCACGCAACCTACCAGACCAGCAGTGGGAAACTGTGCTCCCCGATGTGTTACACTCTATCAGGTCTCTTCTCTCCACATCCACTAATGTCACACCTCATGAGCGATTCTTCAAGTTCCGGCGTCGCTCTACACATGGGACATCTCTACCAGTCATGGTTGGTGGCTCCAGGCCCTGTGCTACTCCGGAGGTTCATCCGGTCTGCCAAGAATGACCCGCTCGTTGACAAGGTGGAGTTAACGGAGGTAAACCCCACGTATGCGCACGTGCGGTACCCTGATGGCCGGGAGTCCACCGTCTCGCTCAGAGATCTGGCTCCCTGCCCAACCGGTCACATGGGCCCGAATGATGAAGGATCCCACGACGGTGATGTCAACACTCCGCACCCCTATGAAGATGACGCCCTACCTGGGACATCGAGGGATCTGCTGGCAGTGCTACCGGATCAACTCAGGGAGCCGAACGCTCCCTGTAGGATGGCCACCCGAAACCAGGACGCCGGACAATCTCCGGCTATGACCCAGGATGAGGCCAGCTCTGCACCTGTGGGGACCCGCACCTGGAGTCATGATATTCCTAGTCCTCCACAGGATGATCAAGATGACGTGGACTCTACCGACTTACCGGTACGGGCCAAGCGACCCAGGCACCAGGACACAGTCTGGGGAGACGTGCCTTCCGGTCACAAGCAGAAAGCTAAACGACTACAGCTATTTTTGGTCCGCCTAGTCTGTTAAAGGAAGACTGAACTTCCAAACATTTTAGAGAGGAAGAATGTCATAAATCGCAACTTCTACAAGAAGTAACTCAGGAAGTACGACTGGACGGCCAGCGGAGGGCGCCGTCCGAGGAGTATAAATACTCAGGCGTGGGCCCAACTTGGCCAGAGACAATCTGGAAACAGGAAGCTAGTGACTACTAACTACTCCTCCATGTTTTGTTACAAGTCGATTAAGGTCTTGCTTCATGTTCAACCAAGTGCGTAGTGAGTCTTTATTATGTCACTCACCATAAGGACACTATTTAAAGGGAGAGTCTCACCATCAGGACCGTATTTAAAGATGGAGCTTCACCATCAGGACCCTATTTAAAGAGGGAGTCTCTCCATCAGGACCCTATTTAAAGAGGGATTCTCCCCATCAGGACCCTATTTAAAGAGGGATTCTCCCCATCAGGACCCTATTTAAAGAGGGAGTCTCCCCATCAGGACCCTATTTAAAGAGGGAGTCTCCCCATCAGGACCCTATTTAAAGAGGGAGTCTCCCCATCAGGACCCTATTTAAAGGGGGAGTCTCCCCATCAGGACCCTATTTAAAGGGGGAGTCTCTCCATCAGGACCCTATTTAAAGAGGGAGTCTCCCCCATCAGGACCCTATTTAAAGATGGAGCTTCACCATCAGGACCCTATTTAAAGAGGGATTCTCCCCATCAGGACCCTATTTAAAGAGGGATTCTCCCCATCAGGACCCTATTTAAAGACGGAGTCTCCCCATCAGGACCCTATTTAAAGAGGGATTCTCCCCATCAGGACCCTATTTAAAGAGGGATTCTCCCCATCAGGACCCTATTTAAAGAGGGAGTCTCCCCATCAGGACCCTATTTAAAGAGGACGGCTCCCCATCAGGACCCTATTTAAAGAGGACGGCTCCCCATCAGGGCCCTATTTTAAGAGGGAGTCTCCCCATCAGGACCCTATTTAAAGAGGGAGTCTCCCCCATCAGGACCCTATTTAAAGACGGAGTCTCCCCATCAGGACCCTGTTTAAAGAGGACGGCTCCCCATCAGGACCCTATTTAAAGAGGGTGTCTCCCCATCAGGACCCTATTTAAAGAGGACGGCTCCCCATCAGGACCCTATTTAAAGAGGGAGTCTCCCCATCAGGGCCCTATTTAAAGAGGACGGCTCCCCATCAGGACCCTATTTAAAGAGGGAGTCTCCCCATCAGGAGCCAACTTAAAGAGGGAGTCTCCCCCATCAGGGCCCTATTTAAAGAGGGAGTCTCCCCATCAGGACCCTATTTAAAGAGGGAGTCTCCCCATCAGGACCCTATTTAAAGAGGGAGTCTCCCCATCAGGACCCTATTTAAAGATGGAGTCTCCCCCATCAGGACCCTATTTAAAGAGGGAGTCTCCCCATCAGGGCCCTATTTAAAGAGAGAGTCTCCCCCATCAGGACCCTATTTAAAGAGGGAGTCTCCCCATCAGGACCCTGTTTAAAGATGGAGTCTCCCCCATCAGGACCCTATTTAAAGAGGGAGTCTCCCCCATCAGGACCCTATTTAAAGAGGGAGTCTCCCCATCAGGACCCTGTTTAAAGAGGGTGTCTCCCCATCAGGACCCTGTTTAAAGAGGGTGTCTCCCCATCAGGACCCTATTTAAAGATGGAGTCTCCCCCATCAGGACCCTATTTAAAGAGGGAGTATCCCCATCAGGACCCTATTTAAAGAGGGAGTCTCCCCATCAGGACCCTATTTAAAGAGGGAGTCTCCCCATCAGGACCCTATTTAAAGAGGGAGTCTCCCCATCAGGACCCTGTTTAAAGAGGGAGTCTCCCCATCAGGACCCTGTTTAAAGAGGGTGTCTCCCCATCAGGACCCTAATTAAAGAGGGAGTCTCCCCATCAGGACCCTGTTTAAAGAGGGTGTCTCCCCATCAGGAGCCAACTTAAAGAGGGTGTCTCCCCATCAGGAGCCAACTTAAAGAGGGAGTCTCCCCATCAGGACCCTATTTAAAGAGGGAGTCTCTCCATCAGGGCCCTATTTAAAGAGGGAGTCTCCCCCATCAGGACCCTATTTAAAGAGAGTCTCTCCATCAGGGCCCTATTTAAAGAGGGAGTCTCTCCATCAGGACCCTTTTTAAAGAGGGAGTCTCCCCATCAGGACCCTGTTTAAAGAGGGAGTCTCCCCATCAGGACCCTATATAAAGAGGGAGTCTCCCCATCAGGACCCTATTTAAAGAGGGAGTCTCCCCATCAGGACCCTATTTAAAGAGGGAGTCTCTCCATCAGGGCCCTATTTAAAGAGGGAGTCTCCCCATCAGGGCCCTATTTAAAGAGGGAGTCTCCCCATCAGAACGCTATTTAAAGAAGGAGTCTCCCCATCAGGATCCTATTTATAGAGGGAGTCTCACCATAAGGACCCTATTTAAAAAAACATAGAAAACATAGAAGATAGGAGCAGGAGTAGGCCATTCGGCCCCTTGAGCCTGCTCCGCCATTTAATGCGATCATGGCTGATCATCCAAATTCAGTACCCTGTCCCTGCTTTCTCCCATATCCCTTGATCCCATTAGCCTTAAGAAATATATCCAACTCCTTGAATATATTTAATAAATAAATTGGCCTCTACTGCCTTCTGCGATGGAGAATTCCACAGGTTCACCACTCTCTGGGTGAAGAAATTCCTCCTCATCTCTGTCCTAAATGGCCTACCCCTTATCCTTAGACTGTGACCCCTGGTTCTGGACTCCCCGACCATCGGGAACATCCTTCCTACATCTAGTCTGTCCAGTCCTGTCAGAATTTTATAAGTTTCAATGAGATCCCCTCTCATTCTTCTAAACTCCAGCGAGTATAAGCCCAATCGACCCAATCTCTCCTCATACGTCATTCCTGCCATCCCAGGTATCAGCCTGGTGAATCTTCGCTGAACTCCCTCCATGGCAAGAACATCCTTCCTCAGAAAAGGTGACCAAAACTGCACACAATACTCAAGATGTGGTCTCACCAAGGCCCTGTACAACTGCAACAAGACATCCTTGTTCCTGTACTCAAACCCTCTCGCTACGAAGGCCAACATACCATTTGCCTTCTTAACCGCCTGCTGCACCTGCATGCTTACCTTCAGTGACTGGTGCACAAGGACACCCAGGTCTCATTGCACTTCCCCTTCTCCCAATCTATTGCCATTCAGATAATAATCTGCCTTCTTGTTTTTGCCACCAAAGTGGATAACCTCGCATTTATCCACGTTATATTGCATCTGCCATGCTTCTGCCCAATCACCCAACCTGTCCAAATCATACTGGAGTTTCTCGTCATCCTCCTCACAGCACACACGCCCACCCAGCTTTGTAGCGTCTGCAAACTTGGAGATATTACATCTAGTTCCCTTGTCTAGATCATTAATATATATTGTTAATAGCTGGGGTCCAAGGACCGATCCCTGCGGTACCCCACTAGTCACTGCCCGCCACTCGGAGAAAGGCCCATTCATTCCAACTCTTTGCTTTCTGCCTGCCAACCAGTTCTCTATCCAAGTTAATACCTTGCCCCCAATCCCATGTGCCTTAACTTTACACGCTAATCTCTTATGCGGGACATTATCGAAAGCCTTTTGAAAGTCCAAGTATACCACATCCACTTGTTCTCCCTTATCTATTTTACCAGTTACATCCTCAAAAAATTCCAGTAGATTAGTCAAGCACGATTTACCTTTTGTAAATCCATGTTGACTTTGTCCGATCCTGTCACTGTTTTCCAAGTGCTCTGCTATTACATCTTTTATAATGGACTCTAGCATTTTCCCCACTACCGATGTCTGTAATTCCCCATTTTCTCTCTACCACCTTTTTTGAATAGTGGGGTAACATTAGCTACCCTCCAATCAATGGGTACTGTTCCAGATTCCATAGAATGTTGGAAGATGATCAGCAATGCATCTACTATTTCTAGGGCCACTTCCTTAAGTACCCTGGGATGTAGATTATCAGGCCCTGGGGATTTATCGGCCTTCAATCCCGTCAATTTCCCTAACACCATTTCCCTACAAATACTGATTTCTTTCAGTTCCTCCCTTTCATCAGGCCCTATGTTCCCTGACATCTCTGGGAGGTTATTTGTGTCCTCCTTTGTGAAGACAAAACCAAAATATGTATTTAATTGGTCTGCCATTTCTTTATTCCCCATTATAAATTTCCCTGATTCTGACTGCAAGGGACCTACGCTTGACTTCACCAATCTTTTTCTCTTCACATATCTATAAGAGCTTTTACAGTCAGTTTTTATGTTCCGTGCAAGCTTACTCTCATACACTATTTTCCCCCTCTTATTAATCCCTTTGGCCTCCTTTGTTGAATCCTAAACTGCTCCCAATCCTCAGGTTTACTGCTTTTTCTGGCCAATTTATATGTCCTCTCCTTGGATCTTATGCTATCTCTAATTTCCCTTGTTAGCCACGGTTGAGTCGCCTCTTTTGTTTTATTTTTATGCCAAACTGATTGCTAATTAATCCTTTCTCATTACATAATACCCAGTCTAAGATGGCCTGATCTCTAGTTGGTTTCTTGACATATTGGTCCAGGAAACCATCCCATAAACACTCCAGGAATTCCTCCTCCACAGTATTGTTACTAATTTGGTGCCCATCAGGACCCTATTTAAAGGGGGAGTCTCCCCATCAGGACCCTATTTAAAGAGGGAGTCTCCCCATCAGGACCTCTAAAGTTAGTACTTGGAACCAGCACCAGAGCAGGAGAGGTTAGTGCCCTGGTACAGTAAATGTTTTGGTTAATGTGGAAGCCTGCTGCCCACACAAGACTCCTGGATTGACAGGGCCGCTGTGTGATTCAGCGGCACTGCCTCTCCCCCTCGACTCCTGCTTCTATCAGACCTCACTCCCGCTGGCTTCCTGTTAGGACTGCCAACTCTGATTAGAATTATTCCTGGCGATTTCACCGTATGTCCCCCCGCCTGTCAAGCAGCCTCTTCTCCCACCTTCAATTTTTTTAAAACAATGAAACAAAAAACAGGTTCCATGAAAATTAAAATAAGACACTTTTTTTTCGATGCCCTTGTGATTTTTCTCCCGGGGTTTGCTCGCACCAGTGTCCAGGAGAGTAATCTTTGATTCCTGGAGGCGCCGGGACAATCCTGGAGGCGTTGGCAACCCTACATCCGGTGGGCCACTGGCCTGACTGCAGCCTGTCTGGGTGCATGGTGACTGGCTAGCCTCCTTTTGTTGGCTGCCTGATCTTTGCTGGGTGGGTTAGCTTCTTGTATCTGGCTGGATGCAGTCTGACGGCTGCTGAGTAACAGGATGCGGCCTAATTGGTGCTGGTTGCGGCCTAGCCTTTCCAGGCCTACTTCCACTGCAGTCTGCTGTGACCGCCTCCTTAGTCCCCTTCATCGGCCACTGTCACTTTGTAGTCATGGAGTCATAGGGGGAAAAATTCGGTTGGTTTGCGCCTCCCTTTGGCGCCCTAAGAGGGCGCTAATGGGGCGTAAAGCAACTAGCGCCCAGGCGCGGCGATGTTTGCGCCGCTCGCAAAATTGACCAGACATTTTGCGGCAGCGCTAAACACTACAGCCATGATCTCCTGTGCCCGCAGATCATGACATCAGTCGAGCGTGCAACGCCCCGGTAGCACCCCGGAACGGATATTGAGTGGCGCCCCCTGCCTTTCCGCCTGCCGCTAGCAACGACAGGTTGAGGGGAACGTTTTGCAGTCGGGAAGGGACTGGGAGAGCGCTATTTAAAGGCGACCGCTTCCTGCCTTTTTTTGTAGCCGACATTTTTGCACCACGCATTCTGAGAGAGAGAGACTTCTGGAGAGATTCAACGCTGTGTTGAGGAGTTTTGGGTACTGAGCTGCACTTTGCAGGTTCATTTTGATTTGACCTTCCTTGCATCACTTTAGAAGAGACTATGGGGGCTGCACTCTGAGCTCTTTCCCTGGGCCTCTCCATTGTTCTTTCCAGCAGGTTTGATGTACAGATCTCTGCAGGCTGACATTCAAGGCTGCAATGAGCAGGGTGTGGATGGAGAGCAAGATCAATCCACCCCTTTAAAAACTGGCCGGCGCCAGTGTGTCTGTGTTCCATTGCTGACTGACATCACATGAGCTTCGCCAGCGCTCTGAGGTAGCACCTCACTCCTCGGCGTTAGCACCTTAAGAGAGGTGTGTAGCGCCTGATTTTGCCCTCCAATCATCTCCAGGGGCGATAGAAACCAAGTTTGCAGTCGGAGGCGATAATTAGTGCCAGGCGCTAAACTTTGTGCCCGGCCAATAACTGTGCCCCAAATGGGGCGATACCGAATTTCTCCCCCTCATAGGGGGAAAAATTGAGTTGCGCCCCCTTTCAGTGCCCCGAAAAAAATTAGTGCCCCCGCGGCCAATTTCGGGCGCTGTGAAGGAATATCGCAGCGCTACATGCCGCTGCGGCACATTGTGCCGCAGTACTGTAGGCCTTCCTCCCCTTCTTAAAGGGGAGGGGCCTTACGCAGCGCGACCCGGGGCCCAGCTGGGCCACCAGGGATTGGAGTGCTGGCAAAAGAGCCCGGCACTCAAGAGAAGTGCCGAGACTTCAGAGGAGGCCGGGGACGGCAAATCAGGCAGGTGCTGGCAGGCGGCCAACAACAAAAGTGGCTGCCTGGCACCTCGCCTTTAATTAGCACCGCCCCAGCCACAGGTAGGCCCCCCTGACCCCGTCAGACATAGCGTCCGGCGGTAAGTCAGGGGGTGCTACTGAAGACTGCGGCTGGGGCGCGTGCGGGGCGCTGCGCACGGCGATGACGTCATCGCCAGAGGTGCAGTGCCACAGGGCGCTAATGGTTACCACCGCTGCTAACCTCCCGCTGAATTTTGCGGGAGGCGTTGGCGGCACCGCACCCGGGCGCTAGTTGCTTTGCGCCCCGTTAGTGCGGAGGGCGCTAACAGAAGGCGCAAAGCAAAAAATTTTTCCCCCATAGAGTCACAGCGGCACAGAAGGAGGCCATTCGGCCCATCGAGTCCGTGCCGGCTCTCTGTAGATCAACCCAGTCAGTCCCATTCCCCTTGCTCTATCCCCGTAGCCCTGCAAGTTTATTTCCCTCAAGTGCCTATCCAGTCTCCCCTTGAAAACACTGTGTGTCTCCACTTCCATCGACAGCGAGTTCCAGGTCATCACCACTCGCTGCGTAAAAATGTTTTTCCTCACGTCCCCCCTGTATCTCTTGCCCAAAACCTTAAATCTGTGCCCCCTAGTCCTTGTGCCATCAACTAGGGGGAACAACCTTTCCCCATCTAGCCTATCCAAACCCGTCATAATCTTGTACACTGCTATCAAATCACCCCTCAACCTCCTTTGCTCTAATGAAAACAAATCCAGCTTCTCCAATCTGTCCTTGTAGCTAAGATCCTCCATCCCCAGAACCATTCTGGTAAATCTCCTCTGCACCCTCTCAAGGGCCTTCACATCCTTCCTAAAGTGTAGTGACCAGAACTGGACACAATACTCCAGTTGTGGCCTAATCAGCACTTTATAAAGGTTCAGCATAACTTCTCTACTTTTGTACTCAATACCTCTATTTATGAAGCCCAGGATCCCATATGCTTTGTTAACCACTCTCTCAATATGTCCTGCCACCTTTAGGGACCTATACATATTAACTCCCAGGTCCCTCTGTCCCTGCACACTCTTTAAAACTGTGCCATTAAGTGTATATTGCCTCTCCCTGTTCCTTCTGCCAAAATGCATCACCTCACACTTCTCTGTATTAAATTCCATCTGCCACTTGTCTGCCCATTCTGCTAGCCTTTCTATGTCCTGTTCCAGTCGATTGGTATCATCATCACTGTTTGCCACACCCCCAAGTTTGGTGTCATCGGCAAATTTAGAAATTCTACTCTGTATTCCAATATCCAGGTCATTTATATATATCAAAAAAGCAGTGGCCCCAGCACAGACCCTTGGGGAACACCACTGTCTACCATCCTCCAGTCTGAAAAACAGCCATTTACCACAACTCACTGTTTTCTGTCCTTAAGCCAATTCCTTACCCAAGCTGCCACTGACCCACCTATTCCATGAGCCTCAATTTTGTTAACCTTGTACAGGTGGCTACAATTTTCTCAGGACATAGATAGGTTCAGACAACGAGCTGCTGCAGAAACTAGATAGAACTGCACAGAATATACTTGCTGCAGTGTTTGGCTTGGTCCTCTTTTGGTTAGAGCTGCTTAACTGTAAATTAAATAGAACTTAAAATAAAACTTATCAAATCAAATTAAAATCACCCCGGCCAGGGTGATGATGCACTCCAGTCCCCGCGGCACCCACCGGTCGCGGAAGGCCTCAAGCGTGCCGGCGGACACCACGTGCTACATCTCCAGGGCCACCCAGGCACGAACATAGCCGCGGAAGAGAGGCAGGCAATCGGGCCGGACGACCACCCCAACCGCCCGCTGCCTGGACCTGTTAATGGCCACTTTGGCCAGGCCCAGCAGCAGTCCTACGAGGGGGTCCTCTGACCCGCCCGCTCCCCTCCGCACTGGGTGGCCGAAGATCAGGAGCGTGGGACTGAAGTGCAACCAAAACTCAAGGAGCAGCCCCTTTAAATAATGGAACAGGGGCTGCAACCTCACACATTGAATACAAACATGGAACATGGACTCCTCTAGGCTGCAAAAAAGGCAGGCGGCCTGAGAGTCCGTGAACCTACTTAACATTTTATTGCACGGGACTGCTCCATGCAACACCCTCCAGGCCAAGTCCCCAATAGAAAAGGAGAGGACTCCCGTGTAGAGAGCCCCCCAATGGGGACCTCCGCCTCCGCTGGACGGCAAGATGGCATGCCGTTTGGCTTGGTGGAGGAATTGATTTTAAGACTGCACACAGAATCTTGGCTGACACTCCCAGTGCAGTGCTGAGGGAGCTCTGCACTGTCGGTGGTGCCATCTTTCAGGTGAGAAGTTAAACCGAGGCCCCGTCTGCTCTCTCAGGTGGACGTAAAAGATCCCACAGCCACTATTTCGAAGAAGAGCAGGGGAGTTCTCCCCGGTGTCCTGGCCAATATTTATCCCTCAACCAACATAACAAAAACAGATTATCTGGTCATTATCACATTGCTGTTTGCTGTGAAGCATTTTGGGACGTCCTGAGGTTGCGAATGGGGAGCTGTTAAATGCAAGTCTGTCTTGCCTTTATTAGTCCTCCTGTTGCCTTAGCTTGCAGCGGTAAGATGGCAATGCCACAGCCACATCATTATCAGTTCACCCAATGACCCTCCAGTTGGTTTCCTCCGATCCATGTGACCCGTTATGTGCATGCATATATAATCACTCTCATTATCCTTTCCCAAATGGGCTAATGAATCCAATGTTGCAGGCTAATCAATGTACAGGCAGCTTCAAAGGAGCTCTTATCTGGAGCCTGTGCTGTGCTAGCTAAGTGTTTCAGTTTGTGCAACATCCTGGGTGGATGAGGCCCCTCGCAGCTTCCACACGGCAGTCTGCAAAACTAAACATCCTCCCTGATGGTGCTTCAAAGGAACAGCAACTGAGCCGGAGCACTTATTGTCAGGGCCCTGGCAAATGAAACCAGCCGATCCCTCCCCCCCACCCTTACAGTCAGCCGTCGCTCACTCTGGTAGCACTCTTGCCTCTGAGTCAGAAGGTCGAGCGCTTCTAGTCCCACTCCAGAGACTTGAGCACAAGGCAGTGCTGAGGGAGCGCGGCACTGCCGGGGGTGCCGTCTTTCAGATGAGGCGTTCAGCCGAGGTCCCGTCTGCTCTCTCAGCTGGACGAAAAAAGATCCCACGGGCACTATTTCGAAGAAGAGCAGGGGAGTTCTGCCCGGTGTCCTGGCCAATATTTATCCCTCCACCAACATCATTAAAAAACATATTGTCTAGTCATTTTAACATGGCTGTGTATGGGATCTTGCTGTGCTCAAATTGGCTGATGTGTTTCCTACATTACAACAGTGACTACACTTCAAAAAGAATATAAATAGAACTGTAATACTCTCTCTCGCTCCTCATATAGTACAGAGCTCAGTATAGTCTATAAATAGACCTTGAATGCTCTCTCTGTGTCCCCTAGTATATTACATGACTTAGTACAGAATATAAATATACTGTAATTCTCTCTCTCTCACTCCTTGTACATTACAGGACTCAGTATAGAAAGACTCGCATTTATAGGATATACATAGAAATGTAATACGCTCGCTGCTCTCCGCTTATATATTACAGGACTCAGTATAGAATATATATAGACCTTTAATACTCTTTCTCGCCCCCTGTATAGTACAGGGATCAGTATAGAATATATTTAGATCTGTCATACTCTGTTCCCCCCTGTATAATGCAGGGCTCAGTACATAAGTCCAAACTCTGACAGTACATGTACTCTATAAGATCATGTGCTGTTGGCTGACAGTCCCACAATGCTGTCACTGTCTGCCTGCCTCTACAAGACATATAATGGAAATAGAATATTTATATGAAACGTCACTATTGCTGCACTCACGGTATGCATTAATGCAGGACTGATTCAATTTAATATTGACTTCTTGGCTTGTCCATCCCATGACCATACTGTACATTACTAAGTCAGTGCACACTACAATTTGAGGAGTCTGTGTTCAGGGGACGTGTGTGTGTGTGCAGTGTAACTGTGGGCTCCAGTCGCAGACAGCTATGGTGGGTAAAAGGGTGAGTGAGATCTGTCACTCTTTCTGTGGTGGGTTAGCTGACAGGAAAATACCGGTGTCTGCTCCGAGCGTGGGAAAGAGACAAGAGGCCAGGCTGCGCGGAGCAGTCATAGCCAGAGCTCAGGCTCGGGACTGACTCAGGGCTGGCAGTCATCCAGCAAGCAGACACTCAGCACTGGGATCAGCAGAAGGACTTGGTAGCACTGAGACTGTACAGCAAGGGCATGACTCAGAGCGCAGGACCTTCAATCCAATCGGGAATTCAGGAGAAACTTATTTACCCAGAGAGTGGTGAGAATGTGGAACAGGCGACCACTTGGAGTGGTTGAGGCGAATAGGGGGAAGCTAGATAAGTATATTAGGGAGAAAGGAATAGAAGGATATGTTGATGGGATGAGATGAAGAGGGGTGGGAGGTGGCTCGTGTGGAGCATAAAGACCGGCATGGACCAGTTGGGCCGAATGGCCTGTTTCTGTGCTGTAAATCCTGTGTATTCTATGTAAAGCAGCACTGTCACCGCAGTTCCTCTCTCTGTCCTTCATCTATCACCTTATTAGCTTTCACTCATATCTTGCTTCCCTACTGCTATGTTCATTACTTCCTCATTCCTTCTTTCCCCTCTCGTCTATCTTATTCCCATTCTTTCTCTCTCGCTCTCATCTCTTAGAGATCATCATCCAACCGCACCACACCCCAGTATTCCTGCCTTTCTCACTGAGCCCCTTCTTCTCCGGCCTGTGCTTGCTGCTTCTCTGTCGCACTGAGTACAGACTCACGCATTCACTGCATCCTCCCAGCTATCTATCGATCTCTCATTCTACCTCTCACTCACTCTATCTCTGTATCTATAAATGGACTTTTAAAATCAGACAGGCACCCTCATGGGCGCTATGCCTACTCAATCCAATAGCCCCAGACGCAGGAGTAGGGAATTCTATCCTAATATCTATCTATCCATCCATCCATCCATCCATCCATCTATCTATCTACCTACCTATTGCTAGCTTTATATTTATATATGTCTGTCTGTCTATCTATCAATCTATCATCTATCTATCGCTAGCTTTATATCTATCTGTCTGTCTGTGTCTGTCGCTATCTATCTATCTGTCTATCTATCTACCTATTGTTAGCTATATATCTATATATATATTTGTCTGTCTATCTGTTGCTATCTATCTGTCTATCTACCTATTGCTAACTATATATCTATATATATTTGTCTGTCTATCTATTGCTATCTATCTGTCTATCTACCTATTGCTAACTATATATCTATATATATCTGTCTATCTACCCCTATCTATCATCTATCTGTCTATCTGTCTATCTATCTATCTGTCTTAATATCTATCTATCTGTCTGTCTATCTGTCTATCTATCTATCTATCTATCTATCTGTCTTAATATCTATCTATCTGTCTTAATATCTATCTATCTGTCTATCTATCTATCTCTATCTATCTATCTATCTGTCTGTCTTAATATCTATCTATCTGTCTTAGTATCTATCTATCTGTCTGTCTATCTATCTCTCTATCTGTCTATCTATCTATCTATCTGTCTTAATATCTATCTATCTGTCTGTCTATCTGTCTATCTATCTATCTATCTATCTATCTATCTGTCTTAATATCTATCTGTCTGTCTATCTGTCTATCTATCTATCTATCTATCTGTCTTAATATCTATCTATTTGTCTATTTGTCTATCTATCTATCTATCTATCTATCTGTCTATCTATCTATCTCTCTATCTCTCTATCTGTCTATCTATCTATCTATCTCTCTATCTGTCTATCTATCTATCTGTCTTAATATCTATCTATCTATGTCTGTCTATCTATCTATTTATCTATCTGTCTGTCTGTCTATCTATCTATCTCTATCTATCTATCTATCTATCTCTATCTCTCTATCTATCTATCTGTCTTAATATCTATCTATCTGTCTGTCTGTCTATCTATCTATCTATTTATCTATCTGTCTGTCTGTCTATCTATCTATCTCTATCTATCTATCTCTATCTCTCTATCTATCTATCTGTCTTAATATCTATCTATCTGTCTGTCTGTCTATCTATCTATCTATTTGTCTGTTTATCTATCTATCTATTTGTCTATCTCTCTATCTATCTATGTCTGTCTATCTATCGATCTATCTCTATCTCTCTATCTATCTATTTGTCTATCTATCTATCTATTTGTCTGTTTATCTATCTATCTATTTGTCTATCTATCTCTCTATCTATCTATGTCTGTCTATCTATTGATCTATCTCTATCTCTCTATCTATCGATCTGTTTATCTATCTATCTATTTGTCTGTTTATCTCTCTTTTTATGTAATTGAACAGAGTAAACGTTTTAACTTCTCTACTACAACAACAACACCTTGCAGTTATTTTGGGCCTTTACATAGGAAAAGGTTCCAAGGCGTTTAATGGAGATGTTAAAAAAAACCTGGTCACCGAGCCAAAGAAGCAGCTCTTCAGAGGGGAGGCCAATAGCTTGGCCAAGGAGGTGGGTTTTAAGGAGGGTCTTAAAGAAGTAGAGGGAGATGGGGAGTGAGGGCGGAAGGGCTTAGGGAGGGAATTCCAGAGGGCGGGGCTGGTGTCTGAGGGCACGGCCGCCAATGTGGGGGCGAAGGGAGTGGAGGATGGGCATCTTTTTGGTTTCTGCCCCTTTCCAGTAGGTGCCGAACTTCCTCTGCACCCACCCTGGTCTCAGTGATCCCTAAGTCAATGCCTTTATTTACACCCCTTCAAAGTCCTGCCATTTTCAGTGTGTCAACATTGTACAAAAGAACCAGGCCTCTCGCTGCGCAGGACCAAAAAAAAACTGTCATTCATCAAAACGCTTCCTGATTAGGTTTCCAGAACAAAAACTGTCCAGGCCAGGTTTTTTTTTAGGGTCCTTGTAGTAGAGGATGTGTGACTTAATTTACTGAGCAAAATAAGAACAAGGAGAGGAAGTGAGTAAAAACACTCCCCATCCTGCACTTCTTATCCCAAACAAACATTCATAGATTGCTAAAGAATGGCCCATTATACTGTGGCAGCTGATGTGATTCCAACCTACAGTTTCAGTAAATATGAGTGGCTTCAAACCCCTTAGAAGGCAACTGTTCCTCCTCCAGTGTTCACCCCCTTTCTCTCCTGAGGATGTGGGCTGATGTTCCGCCATTTACCAGTAGTCACCTGGCACTCCACCCAAGTGGTCATTCTTATCGCGTGAGCCTAGTCTGGCTATTCAACCGTGGCTGGTGTCGAGCTGCAGCAACACTCAAGAAGCTCAACACCACCCGCGATAAAGCAGTCCACTTAATTGGCATCCCACCCACCACCTTCACCGGCGCACCATGGCTGCAGTGTGTACCATCTACAAGATGCACTGCAGCAACTCGCCAAGGCTTCTTCGGCAGCACCTCCCAAACCCACGACCTCTTCCACCTAGAAGGACAAGGGCAGCAGGCGCATGGGAACACCACCACCTCCAAGTTCCCCTCCAAGTCGCACACCATCCTGACTTGGACATATAATGGCTGTTCCTTCATCGTCGGTGGGTCAAATTCTGGAACTCCCTAATTAACAGCACTGTGGCAGCACCTTTGCCACATGGTCTGCAGCTGTTTAAGGAGAAGGTCCATCACCACCTTCTCAAGGGCAACTGGGGACGGGCAATCAATATCAGCCTTGCCAGTGATGCCCACATCCCAAGAATGAATAATAAAAAAAGGAAGGCATGGCAGCACAGCCCACCCCTGTCCTCATCTAATGTCTGCACACCTGTGCACACTTTCCCGCTAAAGTCACTCCACAGCAATCAGGCGTTGGAACCCTAGCTGATTGCACCTCTCCCCCCTTCCCTATCATGAACTAATTGTCCTATATCCCCATTCCTAATAAGAATTCTTCCAGATCCTTATTTTAAATCTTCCAATGGTATTCAGTCCCACCATCCTCCTCTGGGAATCTGTGCCACAATTTTAAGGAACCTTATGAACAGGAGGAGGCCATTCAGCCCCTCCAGTCTATTCCACCATTTTATCAGATCATGGCTGATTAGCACCTCAACTCCATTTCCCCAAGATCCCCTTACCCAACAAAAATCTATCCATCTCAAACTAGGAAGCTCCACTTGCCCTCCAGCATCCACAGCCTTTGGGGGGTGGGGGGGGGAGAGGTCCAGATTTCCACTACCCTTTTTATAAAGAAGTGCCTCCTGATTTCGTTGCTGAATGGCCGAGCTCTAATGGCCCCTTGTTGTTGAATCCCCCATCAAAGGAGATATTTTCTCTCTACCTTATCGAATCCATTTAACACTGTAAACAGCTCGATCGGATCGCCCCTCATTCTTCTACACTCGAGGGGTTAAGAAGCCACCTCATGCATCTTACTGAAATAACTATTGCCTCAATGCCTTATTTTGGCACATCTTAACTGTAAGCTGTGTCCAAGGAAGAGAACTTTGCTGGCTCCGAAGTCAGATAGTCTTTCCGCCCACCTTTTGATGGGGAAGTGCTGGCGGGTTGAATGTTGGTTTGCGGTTTGAACCCTGGGGTTTACAAAGCCTGACCATTTGTTCTCCCTCATTGGACACACAGACAGGGGGCGAGAGCTACTGTTCATAATCCAAACAAGCCACTGAGACCCCAACCAGTGCACAAGCCAACATGTTGAATAAAACCCACTCCGATACAGACACATGGAATGCGAATGGACAAATGGATAGAACTCAAACTAATTTCATTGGAATGTGACGGGCGAGCTTCTGGTGATCGGAGCTCCCTTGTGATATCTGTGCTCACTTTACAGCAGTTTCCCCTCGACCCATTCCTAACCGGTTAACTATTCGGATCGGATAACATTGAGTAAACGTTGCCCTGTGAATTAAGCGTTAACAGGGATGCGGGTTACTGACGCGATGTTTCCTTTGGTTGATTTGCTCTGTTCAACTTGTGAAACTGACTTATGTTACCTGGTTTGTGAAACTGACGTGTCTTACTTTGTGAAACTTACTACTGTCCAACTTGTGAAACCGACACGTTACTTTGTGAAACTGACTACTTTGGCAAGTTACTGAAGTTTCCAAAACTTTCTTTCTGTATCTGTGTGTGTGTCTGCGTTTGTGTGTGTGTATGTGTCTGTGTGTCTCTATGTGCGTCTGTGTGTCTGTCTTGGTCTGTGTGTCTGTGTCTGTCTATCTGTGTGTCTGTCTTGGTCTGTGTGTCTGTGTCTGTGTCTGTCTATCTGTGTGTCTGTCCTTCCCACCTTGAGAACTTGGCAGAATCAGCAGTAGGATTCCCAGCAGGTGCACCATCCCTCGCAACACAGACTTCCAGCGGGTCGGAAAGGTTCATACAGGGTAACAAAAAAAAATCCCAGCAAAGAAATCCAAACGAAACTCCAAGAACTGCGAGGAATGATTCCTAGATTGCAGAGCGGGAAGAGAAGCCGAGCGTTTCTGTCGATGTCCTCTTGATTTACCCCGGGCTGGCCCCGGGCACTTTGTGTGTGTGTCTGAGAGCGAATGTGAGGCAGAGGCTGGATCGAGCAGCTTAGAGGAAACGATCCCACAACAGTTATTGGGACCCTGCCAAATGCAGCCGAAAGTGTAGCGAATGTATGTGTGTCTCCGTGTGTGTGAGCAGCCGAGATTGCAGAGGAGAAAAGCAGCCTTTTTCTAATTGGCACCAGATCACACACACACACTTGCAGTTACCCAACCCAGTGGAGAATATGAGGTCAATGGATACAAGGAAGATCTCGGCTTGTGTCAGGTGCCGGCACTCTCTGACCCCTGACCCGCCAAGTGCGGTACTGAGGCAATGCTGCAGTGATCCCCCAGGTGTCTTGGCCGACATCCCTCCGTCAAACAACACCCAAATAAAAACATACCATTAGCTGTTTGTGGGAGCTTGCTGTGCGCAAATTGGCTGCTGCGTTTCCTACAACAGTGACTACACTTCAAAAAGTACTTCATTGGCTGTAAAGCGCTTTGGGATGTCCCGAGGTCGTGAAAGGCGCTATATAAATGCAAGTCTTTCTTTCTTCTCTAACTTATTGTTTGTGTGTCCTGGCTGTGTGCAACGTGACTACTGTTTATGAAATAACAATGGTTGCGCTTCATACCTAATCCATTGGTTGTGAAATATTTTGTGATGTTCTGAGAGTTATATGAGGCTTTATATAAATTCAAGTTCTTCCGCTCTTTATGTAAAGTATTCCATAGGGGCTAGGAGTAAGCAGGGCTGCTGGTTGCCTGATTACTGCAGGGAGTTGGAGTGAGCTTGTAAAAAGTTGGTGGTGGTTTTTTTTTTCAGGTTTTAGGGCCTTTTTGGCCCATAAACGGCCTGGAGGGCCGAGCCCCTCAGAGGACAGTATTCCCAAGAATAATTTAATCAGGGGAAAAACTGTGGTTGGAAGGGAGAGAAAAAGGCCCAAAGATTTGGGCCAGGACCCCAGGAGGTTTGGAAAAGAAAACACGGTGGTGGTTCAGTGCGAGGATAAGGAGATAGGAGCTTGGGATATTATCCAGGTGGTACATGAGGACTGCGGCGAGGGAAGCTGCTTTGCCTGCCGACCAAAGCCCAATGTTGGGTTCGAGGTGACGGTCAGTGGCCGAGAGGAGGTGGAAAGACTTTTACTCAGTTTGAAGGTTGATGATAAGTTCTTGGAGGTATTGCTGCTGTATTCGGAAGAGGTGGTGGTCTCATTCTTAAACTTGCCGGTTTATATTGAGGATGATGTGCTAATCAAAAAGTTGGAATTGTGGGACATTAAAATTTGCTCGGCAATAAAGAGGAGATACTATCCAGGAACACGGGTAGCAGATGGAACCCGTTACATAAAGGTGCGGTTCCCAGAGGGGGTGAAGTCATTACCGAAATTCGAGACAATGGAAGGAGTGCAGTACTTCCGAGCACCGCATGATAACCATGTGAAAGTTTGTTATTATTGTCTTGGACACGACCATCTTGTAAGAAGCTGTCCGGACTTGTACTGTTATAACTGCGGCGAGTCTGGACCCATCGCTCGGAGCTGCAAGGCGGAGAGCTGCGGGGTGTGTCACAAAGGCCCCACCCGCTGTGAGTGTGAGGCAGAAGGAAGCTCTACGAGTGATGAGGAGATGGGAGAAGGAGCAGGAGGTGTGAGTGGAACGGCCGGAGGAGCGGAACAGGCGGAGGATGCAGGTGGTGAATTGAAGGAGAAAAGAGCACAGGAAGAGGCAGAAAATTGCGGAGCAGAGAACAGGATGGAGATGGTGGAAAACACACCAAGTACAGTGGAAAAGGACAAAGACAGCAGAGAGCAGCATGGATCAAGGGCAGAGTCGAGCCATTATATGGTTCAGCTCTCCCTAAAGAATCTGGGGTCCGCGGGGGGAGAGGAGACAGGAGCTGGGTGCATGGTAAATGTAAGTACTCCAAAGAAAGACGGGCAGTCGGACATCTCAGTGAGCAGGAGGGGGCAAGACAAGGAGAGGGTGCAAGAGGCAAGAGCTTAAAAGGGGCAGCAGGACAGGAGTGGTGAGACAAAAATGCCAGAAGGAGCAATATTGGTGTGCCATTGTCCCAGAGCGAAGGATCAGGGAGCAAGGGATGATGAGGCCGAAGGGAGCGGCACTGTTAGAGAAACCGCGAAAGCAGGAAGACTGTCTATGGGAGATGATGTATCTGACAGGGAGCAGGATTATGTATCTGACAGGGAGCAGGATTATGTATCTGACGGGGAGCAGGAACAGAAGGTTACAGAAGAGCTCGAGAGTGAGGAATCAGAGGGGGACAGAGACATGGAAGTGGGGGGTGGGGTGGCATCATGTGGAAAGGGAAAGGTTAGTGAGGGGCAGAAGGAGGGAGAAAGGGCAGCTCCTCGGCCCAAACCTAATGTAAGGAAGAGGCTGAAACAGTAGGGAAGTTTCAAACAGGAGGTGAAAAAGAGCCGGAGGCTGCAGGAGAAAGCAACAGCTGGCCGAAAAGTTGAGAAGGAGCATGAGAGGAGGGAAGGGCCAGAGATTAAACGATGGGGAGATTATCAGGCATACTTCCCTTATTCGGAGCCATGATTACATTGGTCTGGATCATGATTACATTGGTCTGGATTAATGTGAATGGACTGAGGGGTGAGAAGAAATTGCAGCAGTTGTTGCAGTGTTTTAAAGGCACGGACTTGTGTCTGCAAGAAACCTTTTGGGATGAGGATATCCTAGAATGAGGTCGGAAGGTTTGGAAGGGAGAGGTGTTTGCAAGTTGTGCAAACAATAACCGCAGAGGGGTGGCTGTTTTGGTGAGACTGTCCATAAAAGAGAACATTGCCTTTGTGGATAAGGACACTGAGGGGAGATTTTTACGGCTAAGGGTAAAAATGAAGGAATTTAATTGCGATCTCTTTAATATCTATGCACCGAACGACCATTGCAAGCATCGCAAATTTTTTCGGTGGTTATTCACTGAAGTGGCAGAGGTGGAAAACCCTTGTACAGTGGGTGATTTTAATGTATTTTTATCTCGGATGGACATTTCAGCCCAGATGACATTTAAGGATGATAACTCCAGAGGGATGATTGTAAAAATGATGGCAAATTTAAATTTGAGAGACTTATGGAGGGATCAGAATCCCATAAAAAGGAAATTCTCCAGAACATGTTGGATGGGTGATGTTTTAAAACAGAGCCGAATAGATTTTGTGTTAATGCAGGAAGGGTTAAGTTCTGAGGTGATGGAGATTTATTATAAAAAAGTATTTTTTAGTGACCACTCGGCTTTGACTCTTAGAATTAGGAACAGCAGAGTTAAGATCGGTCCAGGGGTGTGGATTTTAAACAATCAATACCTGAAATAAATTGCTTATAAAGAAGGGATTTTAAATATAATAAAGGATGCTCAGAAGGAACCTTTGTTCTTGAAAGAAAGAAGAGTTTGGTGGGACAATTTCAAATACGAGGTAAAAGTTTTTTGGTACGTTATGGGAAAGAGAGAGCAGCAGCTAACCGGCATCGAGAAGAGAATATAAACAAAAGGTTTACGGATGTCTGTAAAGCAGTTGACGGAGGGGATAAAGGAGCTGAGACTAAGTTCCGGGTGCTAAAGGAAGAGTGGGAATTATTGCAAGCTGAAAAATGCAAGGGGGCCATTCTCCGTGCAAAGGCTAAAGATGCATTGGAGGGCGAAAGATGCACTAGATATTTTCTAGAGCAAGAGAAGCTGCAACAGAGATTATCATTAATTGGAGAGTTGAAGGTTGGGCAGAAGATCATTAATGAAAGTGGGGAGATTGTAGAGGCGGCTAGCAGCTTTTATCAAGAGTTATATACAAAGGAAGACATTTCCAATTTGGCGATGGAGAACGTTAGTGCTTTTAATGAAGAGGGTTTAAAGGAGGATGAGAGAAGCATGTGTGACAAAGAAGTAGGATTAGCGGAAATAAAAGTAGCAATAAGTGGAATGAAGGGGGGGGGGGGGAAGCCCAGGGTCTGATGGACTAAGTGTAGAATTTTATAAAGAATTTTTCGAGATTTTAAGTCCATTGCTCTTAGAGGTTTTTAAGGAGATTAAAATTGAGGGAAGCCTGGTCCCATCTATGAGGAGAGGTGTCATAAGCTTAGCTTATAAAAATAAAGGGGATAGACGAGATCTGAAGAATTGGAGGTCCATCACATTATTAAATGTGGATTATAAGATCTTGGCGAGGGTTATGGCAAATCGTATGAAGGAGGTGTTGCCACAGATAGTTTTGCCCTCTCAGTCCTATGGAGTCATAGGCCAGGACATCGTAGATTCTGTGGTCTCAATCCGAGATGCGATAGAACTCATGGAAGAGAGTGGGAGGGAGGCTTATGTATTAAAGATAGATTAAGAGAAAGCCTTTGATAGGGTCTCTCATGAGTTTTTATTGATGGTTTTGAAAGCATTTGGTTTCGGGGAAAATTTCATTGAGTGGATAAGGATTTTTTATTCAAACATATTTAGCTGTGTTAAATGTAATGGTTTTTTATCCAAGTATTTTCCGATACAGAGATCAGTGAGACAGGGTTGTCCCCTGTCCCCGTTGTTGTACACATTGGTAGCAGAACCATTAGGTTACATGATGCGAAAGAAACAAGGTGTAGTTGGGATTGTGGTTCCCAGTTCCGGGCTGGTGTCGGTGATACACCAATATGCAGATGACACAACCTTAACATTGAGAAATGGGGAGTCAGCGAGGAAAGCTATGGATGTAGTGGAGGAATATTGTAGAGCTTCAGGAGCCAGAGTGAATTATAGTATGTCCCAATGCCTGGTTGCAGGAAGGGGTAGGGGGGAATGGTTGGGGGAAAGCCCCTTTAAGGTGGTGGAGGTTTTGGAAGTTCTGGGGGTGCATATGGGGTGCAAGAAAGACAGGGATGAAGTGGATTGATTAAATTTGGAACCGAAGGTTAGGAAAATTAAAAAGATTTTGGGAAGATGGGAAAGAAGGTGGTTGAAAGTGCAAGGAAGAGCAACAGTGATGTCTGCTCTCCTGCTATCTAAGCTATGGTACTTATTGACGGTGGAGGATATTCCTGAGTGGGCGGAAAAGGCTTGTGTGAGGCTTTTATGGGAAGGGAAACTAGCCTTGGTGGCGTACAATACCATCATTGGATGGAGAAATCAGGGAGGACTCAAATTCCCAGATATTGATTTAAAGAAAAAATCCTTTAGAATCAAATGGGTGACGAGGTTTCTTCAGAAGTCAAATACAAGTTTTTGGAAGAGTTGTTATGAGCATTTTTTTAAACGAAGTGGGATAGGAGGGCAGGGGATATTGTATGTGGAATACAATAATATGTTTTTGAAATCGATTAAACCTCTCCCTAGGTTTTATAAGGGGGTTGTAGAGACTTGGGCCCAGTTTTTAAAGAGTGTGCAGTTTATGCCCAAGGGGGCTGAGGAATTTTTAGAACAGCCCTTATTTTTGAACAGGTGGGTCAACATTGAAGCTGGTATTGTATGTGTGAAAGATGTATTATAGGAGGTAATTCCAGGTTGGTTGCCGGAAGCGACAGTGAGGGACATGGTGTGGGAGGAGGATCAGGAGGTAGAGGAAAAAGCAATTATGATCATGTATGAGAAGATTGTGAGGGCAATGCCACAGGATTGGATGGAAGAAATAAATGCGGAAATCTCCAAAGGAAGTAAAATGCATCCCGCTTTTCCAAGCTTTCTGCTGGAGAAAGGGGGAGAGTTGGTCCAATTTGACAACTGTAATACTCGAGATTTCTGAGGTATTTAGAGAATGGAGATTCAAGACACCTGCTGGTCAGGAGTTTTGGCAGAGTATATACCCACAGCTGGACTTCAACATGATTTGGAAGGGAGTGTGGGCGAATTTTAAATGTCCAGAGTGGATTGACCTGGATTTCAAATTGGCTCATAACTGGATTTTTACCATGACGGTCTTGTGTAAGATTGGGCGAGTGGAGGGGGCAACTTGCCCAGTGTGTGGGACACGGGATGAGACTCTGTCCCATTTACTGGTGTTATGTCCACAGTTAAATGACTTTAGGAACTACGTTAGAGAGCTGTGTGAGGTTTTTTTGCTGGGTGGGGACCGAAGAGCGAGAATGGGAATCCCATGGGACTCAATTTTGCAATGGGGATTGCAGGAGAGTCTGCCCGAGTCTAGCAGAGCGACAATTAATTTAATGTTCAGTTTGGCTAGATTCGTGATTGTGCAAAGAAGGAATGCTCTGTTTTTTAAGGGGAGGAGAATCAATCTAAAAGAGTATTTTAAATATAAGCTGAAATATCATTATAAGGCTCTGTGGATGTTTTATTCAGAAAGGAATTTAAAGATAGTATTTTACGATCAATTTTTAAAGTACAATCGATTAATATATGTTACGGGAGACAAATTAAACGTCAGGTTTTGATGTTAATATGTGGTGGAGGAATGGCTGTGCAGAGCGGCGGAGTGGATTTGAATGATACAATGGAATGATCATGATGTTGTAAATGTTCTCAATGTTCAATAAAGAATATAATAATAAAAAAAAGTGGGTAGCACCCTCACCTCTGAGTCAGGAGATTGTGGGTTCATGTCCCGCTCCAGAAACCTGAGCACAAAATCTAGTCTGACACTCCAGTGCAATACTGAGGGCGTACTTTTCAATGAGATGTTAAACTGAGGCCCTGTCTGTCCTCTCAGGTGGGTGTAATAGATCCCACAACATTAAAAAGAAAAGAAAGACTTCCATTTATATAGCGCCTTTCACGACCACTGTACATGTCAAAGTGCTTTTACAGCCAAAGAAGTGTAGGAAACGCAGCAGTTAATTTGCACACAGCAAGCACGGTGGCATAGTGGTTAGCACTGTTGCCTCACAGCGCCAGGGACCCGGGTTCGAATCCGGCCTCGGGTGACTGTCTGTGTGGAGTTTGCACATTCTCCCCGTGTTTGCGTGGGTTTCCTCCGGGTGCTCCGGTTTCCTCCCACAGTCCAAAGATGTGCGGGTTAGGTTGATTGGCTATGATAAATTGACCCTTAGTGTTAGGGGGATTAAATACGTGGGGTTACGGGGATAGGGTGGGATATGTGTCGGTGCAGGCTCGATGGGCCGAAATGGCCTCTATCTGCACTGTGGGGATTCTGTGAAACAGCAATGTGATAATGACCAGATAATCTGATTTTTGTTATGTTGGTTGAGGGATAAATATTGGCCAGGATAACTCCCCTGCTCTTCTTCAAAATAGTGGCCATGGGATCTTTTACAGCCACCTGAGAGAGCAGACAGGCCTCATTTTAATGTGTCATCCGAAAGACAGCACCTCTGACAGTGCAGAGCTCCCCTGGAGTGTCGGCTTAGCTTTATGTGCGGGTAAGGTTGATTGGCTATGATAAATTGACCCTTAGTGTTAGGGGGATTAAATACGTGGGGTTACGGGGATAGGGTGGGATATGTGTTGGTGTAGGGGTTACGGGGATCGGGTGGGATATGTGTCGGTGCAGGCTCGATGGGCCGAAATGGCCTCTATCTGCACTGTGGGGTTTCTGTGATTCTGTGATTCTGTGAAGTCCCTGGAGTGGGACTTGAACCCACAACCTTCTAACTCAGAAGAGAGTGTGCTACCCATTGAGCCACAGCTGACATTATTCAAAGAAGAGCAGGGGAGTTCTCCCCAGTATCCTGGCTGATATTTACCCCCTCAACTGATATCACTAAAACTGATTATCTGGTCATTCTCTCATTGCTGTTGGAGCTTGCTGTGCGCAAACTGGCTGCTGCATTTCCTACATTACAACAGTGACTATACTTCAGAAGTGCTTAATTGGCTGTAAAGCACTTTGGGATGGCCTGAGATTGTGACAGGCGCTGTATAAAAGCAAGAGTTTCCTTTTCTTTTATGGGCCAAGTACGCTATCTATAGGTTAAGTACTGTGAATAGGCTATGGGCTATGTACTGTTTATAGGCTATAGACTACAGAGCAGCAGTGATACTTATCTGAGGAAGGATGCTCTCGCCATGGAGGGAGTGCAGCGAAGATTCACCAGACTGATACTTGGGATGGCAGGAATGACGTATGAAGAGAGATTGGGTCGATTGGGCATATACTCGCTGGAGTTTAGAAGAATGAGAGGGGATCTCATTGAAACTTATAAAATTCTAACAGGACTAGACAGACTAGATGCAGGAAGGATGTTCCCGATGGCGGGGGAGTCCAGAACCAGGGGTCACAGTCGAAAGATAAGGGGTAAGCTATTTAGGACAGAGATGAGAAGGAATTTCTTCACCCAGAGAGTGGTGAATCTGTGGAATTCTCTACCACAGAAGGCAGTTGAGGCCAATTCATTAAATATATTCAAGAAGGAGTTAGATATATTTCTTAAGGCTAAAGGGATCAAGGGATATGGGAAGAAGGCAGGTACAGGGTACTGAATTTGGATGATCAGCCATGATCTCATTGAATGGCGGAGCAGGCTCGAGGGGCTGAATGGCCTACTCCTGCTCCTATCTTCTATGTTTCTATACCTGCCCTTCTGTATGCTTCAGAGACATGGACCATGTACAGCAGGCACCTCAAAGCAATGGAGAGGTACCAGCAACGCTGCCTCCGCAAGATCCTGCAAATCCATTGGCAGGATAGGTGCACCAACGTCAGTGTTCTCGCTCAGACTAACATCCCCAGCATCAAAACTTTGAGCACGCTCGATCAGCTCCGATTGACGGGCCACATTGTCCGCATGCCTAATACGAGACTCCCAAAACAAGCGCTCTACTTGGAGCTCCGACACGGCAAGAGAGCCCCAGATGGGCAGAGGAAACACTTCAAGGACACCCTCAAAGCCTCATTGAAAAAGTGCAACATCCCCACCAACACCTGGGAATCCCTGGCCCAAGACCGCACAAAGTGGAGGAGAAGCATCCGGGAAGGCGCCGAACACCTCGAGTCTTTTCGCCGGGAGCAAGTGGAAGCCAAGTGCAAACAGTGCAAGGAGCGTATGTCAACCCAAGCACCCCACCCACCTGCCCCTTCAACCACCGTCTGCCCCACCTGTGACAGAGACTGTAGGTCCCGCATTGGGCTCATCAGTCATCTGAGGAAGCAAGTCACCCTCGGTTCCGAGGGACTGCTTAAGAAGAAGTAGAAGACTATGGAGAAAATACTGTATATCGTCTATGGACTATGTACTGTACACAGGCTACAAATGGAGAAGTACCAACAGCTAAATAGGGACAGCTAGAGTTATAGAATTCTGTTCTTAAAATAATGATGATATCTGATATGCCTTTAAGAATGGGTGTGTTGTGTAGTAATTAATATCCTGTGTCTTTATTTAATATGCGCAACTGGGTGCGTTATCTGAAGTAGGAAGCCACTCTGATTTCCATCTGGCACAGAGTTAGAGGAGGGGCAGTTAAACGCACGGCACAGTGCAATCGTTTTATAATGGGCCTTGGGAAAAAAATAATCTCGTAGGTTTTTGCTCCTTGCAAATGTTTTTCTCTCTGAAGTAAAAATTAATTCTTTTTTTTAAAGTTTTACTTGGAAAAGGTTTTGAAATTCATTATCTAATTTTTTTCAAATCATTTGGACAAACAAACAAATGGATATGTGCTGTTACAGCCTGAGATTAAATATTCTTCCCATTCTATTGATACGTCGGGATAATTCTGCATGTGATCGGACTGCATCATCCTCAGACTGTGAGCACAGGTTGAGTCGGTAGGCTCCCTCTAGCTGACAATGTGGTGATTCTGAATCATGTCTTAGCCAGGCTTTTAAGAGAGACTGACACCGCAAATTAAAAGTGTTAATCATCTGTGGCTCAGTGGTTGCATAGAAACATAGAAAAATAGGAGCAGGTGTAGGGCATTCGGCCCTTCGAGCCTGCTCCACCATTCAATATGATCATGGCTGATCCTCTATCTCAATACCATATTCCCGCTCTCTCCCCATACCCCTTAATGCCTTTTGTGTCTAGAAATCTATCTATCTCCTTCTTAAATACATTCAGTGCAAATATATGAGTCAGAAGGTTGTGGGTTCATAGTCCTTCAAGAGACTTGGGGGGGAAAAATTCAGTTGTTTGCGCTTCCTGTTAGCGCCTTAAGAGGGCGCTAATGGGGCGCAAAGCAGCTAGCGCCCGGGCGCGGCGATGTTTGCGCCACTCACGAAATTAACTAGACATTTTGCGGCGGCGCTAAACAATACCGCCACAATCTCCTGCACTGGCAGATTGTGATGTCAGTCGAGTGTGCAATGCCCCGGTAGCGCCCCGGACCGGATATTGAGTGGCGCCCCCTCCCTTACCGCCTGCCGCTAGCAACGACAGGTTGAGGGGAGCGTTATGCTGTCAGAAAGGGACTAGGGGAGCGCTATTTAAAGGCGACCGCTTCCTGCCTTTTTTTGTCGGTGACATTTTTGCACCACACATTCTGAGAGAGAGAGAGAGACTTCTGGAGAGATCCAACGCTGTGTGAAGGAGTTTTGAATACTGAGCAGCACTTTGCAGGTTCATTTTGATTTGCCCTTCCTTGCTTCGCCAGCACTCTGAGGTAGCGCCTCGCTCCTCGGCCTTTGCGCCTTAAGACAGGTGTGAAGCGCCTGATTTAGCGCTCCAATCACCTCCAGGGGCGATAAAAGCCAAGTTTGCTGTCGGAGGTGATAATTAGCGCCAGGCGCTAAACTTTGCGCACGGCCGATAATGGCGCCCCAATCGGGGCGATACCGAATTTTTCCCCCTTGGTCACATAATCCAGGCTGAAAATCCAGTGCTGTGCTGAGGGAGGTGCTGTCTTTCGGGTGAGATGTTAAACCGATGCCCTGTCTGTCCCCTCAGGTGGATCCAAAAAAATCTCATGGTGCTACTCGAAGAAGAGCAGGGGAGTTCTCCCCGGTGTCCTGGCCAATATTTATCCCTTCCAACGTCACTAAAGCAGATGGTCTGGTCCTTTATTTCATCGCTGTTTGTGGGAGCTTCCTGTGCACAAATTGGCTGCCATGTTTCCTGCATTACAGCATGACTGCACTTCACTTTGGGATGTCCTGAGGTTGTGAAAGGTGCCATGTCAGTGCAAGCTAATCCAAGGCACAAAAGACAACTTCATAAGTACGTTTAATTATGTTAATATGAGGTATGTTTATTTTCTAATGCATTTATTATGTTCGAAAGCTGAGGTAAGGAATATGATGGGAGGCTTAAAGAGTGGGCTGGTTGGACAAATAGTCCGCTCCTGCCCAAAACATTGCAACGTTACGACACAACTGGAGGTAGGATGAAGGAAGTAAGCATTACCAAAGGAATTCGTATACCATTTCCCTTACTTTAGTGAAAGTTTTACCTGGAAAGAAAGTTTTGGCAATTCATCGGCCACATTTTCTTCAAATTATTTGGAGAAACATAACGTTACAGCCTGAGGAGAAACACTCACTGCAACAAGTGTACGTGTTGCTGATTCTGTACCACTTCTGCACTGGCATGACTTTGACACCAACCATTAGCAGTGCAAGTGTGAGATTCATGCAGTCACTGTGACTCCAAAGTCAATAAGACAATTTTAAAGCACCGACACATGTGTGAATCACGTCATGTGCATTTGCAACATTCTTTGTCTGGCTGGCATCTTCCATAATGTGAAGGGAGGCTTTGTACCAGCTGGCAATGGTGAAAGATTCCT
Source organism: Somniosus microcephalus (assembly GCF_052327205.1). Classification (NCBI taxonomy): domain Eukaryota; kingdom Metazoa; phylum Chordata; class Chondrichthyes; order Squaliformes; family Somniosidae; genus Somniosus; species Somniosus microcephalus. Next base: position 124,953,315 of record NW_028225179.1, read on the forward strand.
TTACACTGCTCAGGTACAGCACGGGTTAAATACAGAGTAAAGCTCCCTCTACCCTGTCCCATCAAACACTCCCAGGGCAAGTACAGCATGGGTTAGATACAGAGTAAAGCTCTCTCTACACTGCCCCATCAAACACTCCCAGGGCAGGTACAGCACGGGTTAGATACAGAGTAAAGCTCCCTCTACACTGCCCCATCAAACACTCCCAGGGCAGGTATAGCACGGGTTAGATATAGAGTAAAGCTCCCACTACCCTGTTGTAATGTCCGTGTGTAATTGAGACACGGACTGCAGAAGTTGGTTATAACAGGTGTACTGGCCACGCTAGACGTGCTCCTATCTAGCTATCCAGCAAGTTAAACACTCATTCAAAATAATTCTTCCTGAAGCCGTTTGCTGTTTTGAAGCTTTTACTTGAACAAATTTGTGAAACTGTAAACAAAGACAAAGTATGTTTTGTACATAAACTGAGTACTACACATTCGATATTACACAAGATATAAACATATTTACAACAGTAGAATAGACTAATTGTATAACTAACCAACATTTGAACTAACTTCTGTAACTATTAAATATTAACCTTTTATAAACATAGTATTATCAAAATATTACTCTGACAACATTGCTATTATGCTAAGAACTAAAGATACTCACAGATATTGCGTTTGGCCTAACATATGAAGTCAGATTACATTAGATTGTAAGTGGAACCTCTCATAGCAAATTCTCCATTACTCAAGTCAGGTTCTTCCTGGTAAAACTGCTTCCTGGGGTCAACAGGAAGAAAGGTAAGAAGGTCAAATGACCTCTCACAGGAAGAAAGGAACAAAGGTCAAATGACCTCACACAGGAAGAAAGGAACAAAGGTCAAATGACCTCACACAGGAAGAAAGGAACAAAGGTCAAATGACCTCACACAGGAAGAAAGGAACAGATGACCTATCCAGCTTACAAACTGTTAACACAATAACCGCCACCAGAGGGTGCTATTGCATGTAAAAATGTCCGTCGGTCCAGAACAACAGGTGTTTACTGAATGGAGACAAAACTGGAACTACTATACAAAGTTACTACACAGGCTTATATACAGGGGTGGTCACTACAGGTACTGCAGTATACAGGGGCTGCAAAATATAGTTCCTTCTTCAAGGTACATACACTACAATTCCTCCCCTTTTAGCTAAACAGTACATAACATTCGATTAATAATTAAGTAACATATTTACAATTACAGTTGCTATATACATTAGCTGAAGTTAATCAATTATAAATTCAGTCTTTGAGGAGGCTTCCTGATTCTGTCCGGATAACGCCTCTTTGCGGTATCAGGTTCTTCTGGCAAAGTTGATTCGGGATCAACGTCATTGTTTGGTTCGTCTGCTTCCAATATCACCGATTCTGAGGTAGATGCAATTGGTACTTCGGTTTCATCACCAGGTGTATAGGATCGTGGTGTAGATTTGACGTTTTCCAGTGACTCTAGAATCTGGTCAGCATGGCGTCTTACAATGCTCTCTCCAACGTCCACGGTATACATTAGAGGTCCTTGCCGTATGCAGATCGTTCCTGGCTGCCATTTCTCTGTGCGGTAGTCCCAGGCCAAAACTGGTTGACCTATCTTGAAACTCCTGGTTGGCCTTTCATTCATATTCTGAAACTGCCTGTTCTCCACATCTCTTCTGATGTTTGGCTTAACCAAATCCAAGCGGCATCTTAGTCTTCGATTGAAGAACATCATGGCTGGAGTTTGGTTGGTAACCGCATGTGTCGCATTCCGGTAGGCAAACAAGAAGTTATCCACCTTGTGTTGTCGGGGTATGTCTTCATTACACATTGCCTTGATAGCCTTCTTGAATGTTTGAACGAACCTCTCAGCCAATCAATTGGTGGCTGGATGATATGGGGCTGTTGTGTAATGCTTAACACTATTGTTCTTTAAGAACCTCCGGAACTCTTCAGACACAAACTGTGGTCCATTGTCGGAGCAAATCTGTTCAGGCAGCCCATTTCTGGCGAATATGGTTTGTAAGACTGTGATGGTTTTTTCTGTGGTGGTTGAGGACAGTTTTATTACCTCTGGCCACTTTGAATGTGCATCCACCGCAATTAAAAACATCGAGTCCATAAATGGACCAGCAAAATCAATGTGTACCCTTTGCCATGGGGATGAGGGCCACTCCCATGGATGTAGAGGGGCTTGTGGTGGGGCGTTTTGGACCTTCTGGCATCCTGTACAGCTCTTGGTCATCTCTTCGATTTCTCTATCGATTCCCGGCCACCACATAAACGCTCTGGCTAAGTTCTTCATTTTTACCCCTCCCAGATGACCCTCATGAAGCTCATTGAGCACTCTATCCTTCAATTTGGGTGGAATTACTACTCTGGATCCACACATCAAGGTTCCTCAGCACACTGACAGCTGTTCTCTTCTCGGCGAGAATGCTGGCAACAGTGGTTCACCATGTGCTGGCCATCCCTTCACCGTTAAATCATAGACCCTGGAGAGTGTCGGGTCATTTCGTGTTTCCTTTTCTATGTTTGCATTCGTCACAGGTAGACATTCGACTATGGTCGAGTGGAATATCTCCACAGGATCCACTGCAGGTGCTTCTTCCACCATCGGCAACGGTAGGCGCGACAATCCATCAGCATTCCCATGCTGTTTAGTTCCTTTGTACTCGATGTCATATTGGTGTGCCCCTAGGAAAAGGGACCACCTCTGTAGCCATTGTGCTGTCATTATCGGGACGCCCTTCTTAAGGTTGAAAATGGAGACAAGAGGTTGATGATCAGTTAGTAGAGTAAATTTCTGTCCGTGCAGGTAGTGATTGAACTTCTTCACACCCCACACCAGGCTGAGGGCCTCTCTGTCAATCTGGGCGTAGTTACGCTCGGCTGCAGTTAATGAGCGTGACGCAAAAGCTATCGGCCTCTCTGAACCATCAAGGGATTTATGTGACAGTACCGCTCCAACGCTGTAGGGAGACGCATCACATGCCAGCCTTATCGGTAGTGATGGGTTGTAGTGAGCCAATACTTCTCTTGAAGTGATCAGGCCTTTACACTTCTGAAAGGCCCGCTTACATTCATCGCTCCATTTCCATGCTACTCCAGTTTGTAGCAGGGCGTTCAGTGGGTGCAGAATTGTGGACAAATTCGGCAAAAACTTATGGTAGTAATTCACCAATCCGAGGAATGACCTCAGTTGCGACACATTTTCAGGCGCTGGAGCCTTAACTACCGCTTCAATTTTGTCAGGGGACTTATGTAACCCCTCTTCATCAATCACGTGGCCACAATACGATATTTGTTTCTTAAAAAACTCACACTTGGGGCGATTGGCTCGTAGCCCATGTTCTCTTAGTCTAGTGAGCACCTGCTCTAGGTTGGCAAGGTGTTCACTGTCATTTTCACCTGTCACTAGGATGTCGTCCAAGTAACACTGAGTCCCCGGAATCCCTTGCAGGACTTGTTCCATCGCTCTTTGCCATATAGCCGGAGCTGATGCTACTCCGAATACCAGTCGATTATACTGGTAAAGACATTTGTGAGTGTTTATCGTGAGATATTTCCGACAGGATTCTTCAACCTCCATCTGCAAATATGCTTGTGCTAGGTCAATTTTTGTAAAACATTTCCCTCCAGATAGTGAGGCGAAAATATCTTCTATCCTCGGAAGAGGATACTGTACTGTGTGAAGGACTGGGTTCACAGTCACCTTGAAGTCCCCACAGATGCGAACCTTCCTTGGCTCCTCAGACTTATTGTTTAACGTTTTCTTCATGACAGGAACGATGGGTGTCGCCCACTCGCTCCAGTCTACCTTAGATAACACGCCTGCATTCTCCAGATTCTCCAGCTCTGCCTCGACGGCTGGGCGAATTGCATACGGTACCGGTCTTGCTTTGAAAAACTTGGGAATTGCATTCTCTTCTATTTTTATCGAGGCGGTTATGCCTTTAAGAGTTCCCAGTCCTTGTTGAAATACCTCTTTAGCGTTAGCTAAGATTTTTGACAATCGTCCAGGTGTGACGTCATCATCCTTTTTACCAGCCACAGTCAGTGCCTGAATGGAGTGCCAGTCTAAACTTATCTTTCTGATGCATTCATGTCTCAATAACGGTGGTCCACCATCTTGCAGTATGTACAGATACAATTTCTGTATTTCCTTGCCGTTGTATTCGACAGGCACCCTTATTTTCCCTCTGGGGTGTACTTTCTGCCCCGTATATGTCTTCAAGACAATGGATGTGTCTTTCAAGGGTATGTGTGAGAATAGCCGCTCATAGTCTCGTCGATTAATGACGGTCAGGGCTGATCCTGTATCCAATTCCATTTTGACTTGGGACCCTGCTATCGTGAGGGTGACCCAAATGGTTCGGTGATCCTCTTTTGCGATTATGTTGTGTAGTTTGAGACAGCTTAATCTCTTGTTCCCGCATTCACTATCGCTCTTCTGGTCTTCGGAACTACTGTCCGTCATCTTTTGTACTTTCCTGTACTGTTCCTTAGTAGTCTTTTTGTTGTTGTTGGTCTTCTTCCCGGACCTGCAAACTCGTGCAATGTGTCCCATCTTTCCGCATTGCCTGCATGTTTTGTCCTTGGACCAGCAGTCCTTCTGGTCATGGGTTGTTCTGCCGCAGCGATAACATTTTTCTAATCCCCGTGTCATTTCATGTGAGCCGTATTCCTGTGGCTTTTGCTGTATTTCCGCAGCTCCCCTTGCTGCTGCTTCGTACGATACTGCCATGCTGAAAGCCTTATCTAGTGTCAGCTCTTTCTCTGAGAGTAACCTCTTCTGGGTTCCTTCACTCAGGAGTCCACAGACAAATTTGTCCCGTAGGGTATCTGCCAGTCCTGCTCTGAACTGGCAGTGCTTTGATAGCTTGCGTAGTTCCGTAAGGTAATCAGCATTGCTCTCATTTTTATGCTGATTTCTCTTGTGGAATTTAAATCTTTCCGCTATCAGCAGCGGCGTAGGATTTAGGCGTTCCTGTAGGATATCAACAATTTTGTTAAAACTCTTCGCCATCGGTTTGACTGGAGTGATCAGGTTCCGCAATAGGCCATACGTTCTTGCGCCCATTAAGTTTAGTAGTACCGATGCCTTTTTCTCATCGGCTACTTCATTTGCCTTGCAATATACTTCGACTCTTTCCACATACGTGGTCCAGTCTTCTATTGCATTATCGAAGGCAGTGATATTGCCAGTCTTTGGCATCTTGGAGATCTAAGATGGCGCCTCCCGCGCTTTGCCTTCTTCCCCGATTGAACAAAATGGCGCCTTCGCGATTTGCCTTCTTCCCCGCTGGATTAAGATGGTGCCTCCTGCGCTTTCTGCCTTTTCCGCTGCTGCCAGCGCTGTTGCTGGTGTTTTTATGCCTTGATGGTGATGCCCTATTGTCTTCGCGCGCTTCCCCCCATGCTGCTGCCAATGCCGCTCTCCGCAGTCCCCGTGGCAAACTGCAGCTCCTCCCGGCTTTCTGCACTTCTAATTTCTTTTTCTTTTATTTTAATTACTGTTCCCATCATCAGAGCAGACCCTATGGGACACGTCCCTCCCTCTTCTCGGGTCTGTACGCTGCCCGGCTTCGTAGCACCGGCTGCGCCCTGTGTGCTCCACCCTCTCTCTCTCTCTCCTCTTCCCGACAACGCTGCTCGGCCCCGTTGAAAAGCCACCCGATCGAGCTCTAGCCCGCTGCAGCCCAGGAAGGATCAGTGTACTACCTGCCACCAGCCCGATTAGCTGGAACACCACAGACTGGATAACCAAGCCCAGCTCTCGACAGCCTCTCCTGCAAATCTTCGAATTCGATGAATCAGAGGGCGGTTGCCCACGGTCGACGCCCGTTTCTTCTGTTTGTTTTTTTTTCTTTTTTTTGGATTTCTTCCTTCTGGCTTCGACCTCCAATAACTTCGCTTCAGGGATGGATCCCCGTGAGGTGGTGCAGAACTGTAGGTAAGTTCGGATCTGTTCATCGCCAATGTAATGTCCATGTGTAATTGAGACACGGACTGCAGAAGTTGGTTATAACAGGTGTTTACTGAATGGAGACAAAACTGGAAATACTATACAAAGTTACTACACAGGCTTATATACAGGGGTGGTCACTACTGGTACTGCAGTATACAGGGGCTGCAGAATATAGTTCCTTCTTCAAGGTACATACACTACACCTGTCCCATCAAACACTCCCAGGGCAGGTCCAGCACGGGTTAGATACAGAGTAAAGCTCCCTCTACACTGTCCCATCAAACACTCCCAGGGCAAGTACAGCACGGGTTAGATACAGAGTAAAGCTCTCTCTACACTGTCCCATCAAACACTCCCAGGGCAAGTACAGCATGGGTTAGATACAGAGTAAAGCTCCCTCTACACTGTCCCATCAAACACTCCCAGGGCAAGTACAGCACGGGTTAGATACAGAGTAAAGCTCGCTATATACTGCCCCGTTAAACACTCCCAGGGCAGGTACAGCATGGGTTAGATACAGAGTAAAGCTCCCTCTACACTCTCCCATCAAACACTCCCAGGGCAGGTAAAGCACGGGTTAGATACAGAGTAAAGCTCCCCCTACACTGTCCCATCAAACACTCCCAGGGCAGGTACAGCACTGGTTAGATACAGAGTAAAGCTCCCTCTATACTGTCCCATCAAACACTCCCAGGGCAGGTACAGCACAGGTTAGATACAGAGTAAAGCTCCCTCTACACTGTCCCATCAAACACTCACAGCTCAGGTACAGCATGGGTTAGATACAGTGTAAAGCTCCTTCTACAATGTCCCATCAAACACTCCCAGGGCAGGTAAAGCATGGGTTAGATACAGAGTAAAGCTCCCTCTACACTGTCCCATCAAACACTCCCAGGGCAGGGACAGCATGGGTTAGATACAGAGTAAAGCTCCCTCTACACTGTGGCACCAAACACTCCCAGGGCAGGTACAGCAGGGGTTAGATACAGAGTAAAGCTCCCTCTACACTGTCCCATCAAACACTCCCAGGGCAGGTACAGCATGGATTAGATACAGAGTAAAGCTCCCTCTACAGTGGTACAGCACGGGTTAGATACAGAGTAAAGCTCCCTCTACACTGTCCCATCAAACACTCCCAGGGCAGGTACAGCGCGGGTTAGATACAGAGTGAAGACCTCACCATCGCAGCAGGCCCCTTTTAAAGACAAAGTGGTACATTTTGGTCTTTCCTAGCTGGATGTGAAGCACAGACATGCCAACTCTCATGAATTTATCGCAGGAGATGTGATTTCGAAGTAAAATTATGCCTCACTCATGATCTCACAGTAGGACTGTCAAATCGCTTGTCTTTTTACTCCACTCGCGCAGCTGGTTGCGCTCACCTTGTGATGCTCGAGCCGTGAAAAGTGCCGGATGAAGTCCCGTCCCCAAGCAGTGCGGCCGCCTTCACCACGAGCCCTCCCCTGGTGTAAAGGACGGACGGTCGTGGCAGTCAGTGAGTGAGAGAGAGGGGGTGGAGAGGACGGGAGACGAGCCTGCCTCGGCCTCTCACTGCCAGTTATGTGGAGTGTGAGCCTCTCCCCCTCAGCAACGTGCAGACCATGGAAACCCACGACGTCGCAAAAGGTACAAACTGTGAGGAGCATCATAAGGTGAGCGCCAGCGGTGGCGGCGGTGCTCTGACGAGGCTACCGGGGCCTGCTGTGGGAGCCCAGACACAGCCTGGTGCAGGAGGCTGGCCGAGGCAGTTACGGCGTGGTGTATGAGGCCGTGGTGAGGAAGAGCGGGGCCCGTGTGGCCATCAAAAAGATCCGCTGCGAAGCTCCGGAAAACGTGGAGCTGGCCTTGTCCAAGTTATCATAGAATCATAGAATGGTTACAGCATGGAAGAAGGCCATTCGGCCCATCGAGTCTGTGCCGGCTCTCTGCAAGAGCACCAGCTAGTCCCAGTCCCTCGCCCTTTCCAGTAGCCCTGTACATTTTTTTATTTCAGGTACTTATCCAATTCCCTTTTGAAAGCCACGATTGAATCTATCAGCTCGCACTTTCCTGCGAGTTCTGGGCTCTGACCAGCCTCAAGCAGCAGCACCGAAGCATAATCCAGTTTGAGTCGTGTGTGCTGCAGCGCAACTGCATAGCCCAGCAGATGAGCCACAGCAACAAGAGCTCCAAGTTCTACCGGCGCCTGGCGGAGACCTCGCTGAAAGGTGAGCAGATCCTCAGGGCCGGCGAGCCCTGCTACCCGTGGCTCGCCGTGGAGTTCTGCAACGGCGGTGACTGGAACCAGCGCGTACTCTCCAGGAGGCCAGACACGGCCGTCAACACCAGGTGAAATCTATAAAACTCTCGCTTTGATGAACGGCAATATAACGTAAACATCAATCATTTCAGGCAAATCCAAAGTTTTTCACTTCAACAGTGTCACACGATGAACTGTTAAATGAATGCAGTATTTGGCAAGTCTAAAACAAAGTGTTCAGTTGCTCTTACATTATCAATAGTTGGAAATACTTCAGTAGGAAAAACAGAAAGGCAGAGTACTATTTAAACGGTGATAGATTGGGAAATGTTGATGTACAAAGGGTCCTGGGTGTCCTTGTACACCAGTCACTGAAAGCAAACATGCAGGTGCAGCAAGCAGTTAGGAAGGCAAATGGTATGTTGGCCTTCATTGCAAGAGGATTTGAGTACAGGAACAAGGATGTCTTACTACAGTTATACAGAGCCTTGGTGAGACCACACCTGGAGTACTGTCTGCAGTTTTAGTCTCCTTACCTAAGAAAGGATATACTTGCCATAGAGGTGTTAAGTATGTGTATTGTATTGAACAATTAACACAAAGACTTAAACGTATAACTCAAACAGGTCTTTACTGGTTGGAGGTAGGGACTACACGTAGGTCTTTACTTCATGCCCACAGGCGGGAACTGAGGGGAGATCAGTACCCACAGTACTATTTATACCCCTATGGCCAGGAGTGGTACTGCGTATCACTACGCCCTACAAGTAGTGCAGTCCTGTCCATAGGTTTAAAGTAGCACACATATTACATACACAACATTCCTCCCTTCTTAGCTTTACAGTCATCTCCCCATTTAACATAACGTAATAACATATATACATATATAACTTCAGGTTTACATAACAGAATAACATAGATACATAGATAACTTCATGTCAAAACAGATCACAGATTCAGTCTCTGCGGAAAACAGTTCACAGATTCAATCTCTGCGGAAAATAGTTCACAGATTCAGTCTCTGTGGTGTAGTCGGTTCACGTTGCTGGAGTGACTCATTCAATAGTCCTTCCATGGATTTAACAGCTTGAACTTCCGAACTGATTTGGCTCCATTCGGAGGGACAACGTGTGTGATCTGGTAGGGGTGATAATGGTTCAGATGGTTATCATCTTCTGCTTCGTCTTTTCCTTTTCTGCTTCTTAGAGACTCTCTGGGCTCCCCTGTCAGCTGCCAGCTGTAGCGCCACCATCTCCCTATGTTCCTTTGACTTTAAGTGATTCATCCTGATTTCTGCACTTTGGGAGTTTTCATCACAAGCTGGGCAGACCAGGTCACTATAATATTCAGTGTCACTCAATAGGTCATGGTAATATTCGGTGTCATCCTGATCTAGGCCAGCGAGAGGGTCTTCTATTTCCTCCATACCCAGCTGGGCGTTAGCCAGCTTTTGTTCCAAGTCCAGACATCTTTCCTGAAGAGACTTCTTCATGCGTACCTCTTCATCCAGCTTTTTCTGGGCTTTCAGCAAGTCGTTTACTAATGACCTCATTTGAGATTTTACTACTTCAACTTCTTTTGGAGATTGATTGATCGGACTATTCAATCCCTCTACCGGAGCAGCTGTTTCAGCGGTCTGTTGTTCTACGTTGACGTGAGTCAGCGTACTTTTGGCATCCAAGGGCTGCTCTGTTGCAGTCATCTCAGTCTGTGTTGCCACCTCAGCTCTTCCAATAACCTTTGAGAGCTCCGAACCCCTTTCGTTTGAATATTGAAGTTCGTGTTCAAGTTTTTCCCATTTCAGAGTCCTGTCCTTCAGCATATGCAGGAGTTGGCTGACCGTGAACTCCTCTGACATCAGACGTTTTGTGTGCTCCTGCTCCATTTGCTCCAGCAGCTGCTTCTGTTGTCTTTCCAGATGTTCCCACTCTATATCAAAGAACTCTTTCGTCGCATTCATCTCTTGCTCAAAACGGCGAATCATTTGTTCTAATTGCTGTTGCAGTTTGAAATGGAGTTGAGTTCGAGCCCGGTGTCCCTCAGAAATGTGCATGTCAGTAGACTGGACAGACTCAGAATTCTCTATCTCAGTGGAATTCTGTGCTGAAACTTTGTCTTTTGCACACGGGTTGGTCTTACCATCATCAGTTCCAGAGTCTGGGTTGATTATGTTCACCGAGTTCTCACTCGTTATTGTTTGTAGGAAATGCCAGTCGATATTCATTTTCCGAATCCACTCCCGTCCTAGTAGTGGAGGACCTCCTTCAGATAGCACATATAAGTCCATTATTTGACTTCCTTCGCCCTTGTTGGCCACTGCAACCTTTATTGTCCTGATGGGGTACACTCTCTGCCCCGTGTAGGTTGTCAATATAATCTCCATATCCTGTAGGGGAATATGTTGGAATAACCTTCTGTAATCTTTCTTATTCATGACCGACAATGCCGATCCAGTGTCCAATTCCATTTTTACTTGGACTCCTTCTATCTGAAGAGTAACCCAAATTGTCTGGAGGTCTGCACCCTTACCAATGTTGAGTACCCTTAAGCTAGCCAGTTCACTACTGCTAGCGTCTGAATCGGACTCCTGTCCGGCCACCTTGTGTACCTTTGCGTATTTCCCTTGCGGTGACTTCTTGTTGCTGGTCTTCTTCCCTGACCTGCATACTCTAGCTATATGTCCAAGCCTACCACATGTTCTACATTCTTGGTTTTTAAACCAACACTGGTTCTGATCATGCGTTGTCTTTCCACAACGATAACATTTGGCAGAACTCACACCCAATTTGTGTGCACTGAGCTCCGGTGACCGTAGCTGCATTACTGCCGTGCCTCTCGCTGCGGCTTCATGTGCTGCTGCCATAGTGACCGCCTTCTCAAGCGTCAGCTCATTCTCCTCGAGCAGTCACTTTTGTGTATCCTGTTTAAATAAACCACACACAAATTTGTCTCGTAGTGCATCAGTCAGTCCCGTTCCAAACTGGCAATATTTCGCTAATTTACGCAATTCCAGCAAATATTCAGCATTGCTTTCATGCTGTAGCTGCCTTCTGTCGTAAAATTTAAATCGTTCCGCTAGCATCAGCGGCATGGGGTTTAGATGATCTTTCAGGACAGTAACAATCTCATCGAACGTCTTATCCGCCGGTTCATCTGGTGATAACAGGTGTTTCAATTGCCCGTATGTCTTCGCACCCATTAAATTTAATAATGTTAGAGCTTTATCTTGGTCACGAATTTTATTGGCCTTACAATAATTTTTTACTCTTTCAACATATATGGCCCAATCTTCGAGGTCACTATCAAAGGTGCTAATATTCCCGTGTTTAGGCATTGTAGATTTGCAATTTCTCAGATTTTATTTTCTTTACTTGTTATCAAAGATGGCGGCTTCCCGCTCTTGCCATCGTCCTCCGCCCACAAAATGGCGGTTTTCCCGCGCTTGGCGGTCTTCACCCGTCCCCCGACGCCATCTCCCTTCAGCCCCCGAGTGCGGCCCTTATCTTCGCCGCGATCGCCCGAGTGCGGCCCTTATCAGCGGATGCAATCGCTGGATTGCGAAGTGGCTCCCGACCGAAGCGGCTCTCGGCCCTTATCTTCTGTGCGATCGATAGCCCGCGCTGTGCACCGCGGCTCTCGCACCTTGAGCTTCTGCAGCCGCCGCGCCTTTCAGTCCGAGTGCGGCCCTTATCTTTGGTCCCGATCGCTGGCCCGCGCTGCCTCTCGCACTTGAAAGCGGCCCGGCCTTATCTCCGATCGCGATCGATGGCCCTTATCTCCTCCAACTTCCCCAGCCCTGTCTTTGCAGCCAACGCTGCACGGCTTACCCCACCACCGAGGTTGAACAAGGAGACTGCAGAAAGACTTCTGTCAGTCGCTGGAAGCTGTCAGGATGGCTGCTGCACTCCAGTGCTCAGTCGCTGATGGAGGCTTCAGAGTCCTAAAGCCTGTCGCTTCTAGTGGGGTGGTGATGTTTGAAACCTCTCTTCAACTGCCGCAGGGTAAGAACCTGACTCGTCACCAGTGTTAAGTATGTGTATTGTATTGAACAATTAACACAAAGACTTAAACGTATAACTCAAACAGGTCTTTACTGGTTGGAGGTAGGGACTACACGTAGGTCTTTACTTCATGCCCACAGGCGGGAACTGAGGGGAGATCAGTACCCACAGTACTATTTATACCCCTATGGCCAGGAGTGGTACTGCGTATCACTACGCCCTACAAGTAGTGCAGTCCTGTCCATAGGTTTAAAGTAGCACACATATTACATACACAACAAGAGGGAGTGCAGCGAAGGTTCACCAGACTGATTCCTGGGATGGCAGGACTGCCGTATGAGGAGAGATTGGGTCAACTAGGCCTGTATTCACTAGAGTTTAGAAGAATGAGAGGGGATCTCATTGAAACGTATAAAATTCTGACAGGGCTAGACAGACTGGATGCAGGGATGATGTTTCCCCTGGCCGGTGGGGTCTAGACCGAGGGGTTACAGTCTCAGGATACAGGGTAGGACATTTAGGACTGAGGTGAGGAGAAATTTCTTCACTCAGAGGGTGGTGAACCTGTGGAATTCTCTACCAGAGAAGGCTGTGGAGTCACTGAATATATTTAAGAAGGAGATAGATAGATTTCTAACACAAAAGGCGTCAATTGGTATGGGGAGAGAGCGGGAATATGGTATTGAGATAGAGGATCAGCCATGATCAGATTGAATGGCGGAGCAGGCTCAAAGAGCCGAATGGCCGACTCCTGCTCCTATTTTTCTATGTTTCTATGAAATAGAAGCAGGAAATGCAACAAAAAAATGCAGTGATATTCTGTGTAAAAAAAAATTGTGAGCATCCTACAAAAATGGTGCATTGGTTATTTAATATACAGATAATTATTTTTATAGTTTATTATTCAGTCACTTCTTTTCCATTATAAGATTCTAAGATTTGAAAACAGTGACCAGCGCCATCGCTTTTTTGCACAAGAGCCACGTCGTCCACCGGGGCCTGAAACCCAACAACATTTTGATTTTAGAGAAGTCGGGAGTCTCAAGGTGGCCGATTTCAGCCTTGGTAAAGTTCTAGAACCAGGGGGCACAGTCTCAGGATAGGGGGTCAGCCATTTAGGACTGAGATGAGGAAAAATTTCTTCACTCAGAGGGTTGTGAATCTTTTGCAATTCTCTACCCCAGAGGGCTGTGAATGCTCAGTCGTTGAGTATGTTCATGGCTGAGATCGATGGATTTTTGGAATCTAGGGGAATCAAGGGACATGGGGATCGGGCGGGAAAGTGGAGTTGAGGTCGAAGATCAGCCATGATCTCATTAAGTATGTTCCCTCCTCCTTTCTTAAAGCTGCAGCTGGATAATACATAAGCCACAATCGTTAGCCCTTCTTACCAGCGTTCCATAAGAAAATTGTCTGGAAATTTACCATCCACATCTAAGGGTGATTAGCTGCCTAAAGATATCTGAAGATATTGAAATGGTAGAACTTCCTCCTTTTTTGGTCCGTGAATCTGGGTGTATGATAATATTTTTGTACAAACCAACATAACAAAAACAGATGATCTGGTCATTATCACATTGCTATTTGTGGGAGCTTGCTGTGCGCAAATTGACTGCTGCGTTTCCCACATTACAACAGTGACTACACTCCAAAAGTACTTCATTGACTGTAAAGCGCTTTGGTTGTGAAAGGCGCTATATAAATGCAAGTCTGTCTTTCTTTACAATCTATACTTATTAAAGCACGGCACCGTCATTTCAATATCTTCAGATTTTAATAAAAGCTCTTGCTATGAACTGAAACCATCTCAACAGCTACTAGAAATAGCTAAACACCCAATACTCCAGCAGATGTCTTCCCAATCACTCATCATAACCTTAAACTGAGATGCACAGCAATGTGTTGGTAACAGGTAGGATTTTTAAAATGTTTTTGTAAAGTATTTTCAGATGCGGTATATAGGGCCATATTTTCCGATCCCTACGGGTGGGTACGCGCTGTGTACACACCCATGGCGACATCGGAAATGCCAGTTTCAGGTATGCACAGCGCATGTGCTGAAAACCGGCATTTCCGATCTGTCGAGAATGCTCTTGACAGATCGCACGCCTGCCCTGGAGAAGGGCCTCTGCAGGGGGAGAGTTCTGCTTTCTGGAGACCCTCCGCCCGCTGAGAACCCTTAGAAATCTTATGCCTGGTAAAAGGCCTGCTTTTACCAGCATAAGAGTTGAAAAAAAGTTTTAAAAAATTTTAACCACTCATTTATAATTTTAAAATACTTTTTAAAAAGATTAAGTTTATTTTTACCCCCATAACCTTTAAAAAAAAAATGTTTTAATTAAATTTTTGTTTAAAATATTTAATTTAATGTAATTTTAACTCATTTTAAAAACGTGATGGTTTTTTAAAAATGTATTTAATGTTTTACTGTGTTTTTGGGGTGATCTCCATTCATATATTTGACAGGTCCATCTGTCAAAGGTATGAAGGGAGATTCCCTTCTCCCATTGGCTCGCCTGGTCCACATGATCCCAGGGACACTTGCGAACCGCCTGCGCCCCTGGGATACGTGGGCCCTGCACATTTCGACTCTGTCCGGACCTCGGGAGCCCTCAGGTAAGTTCGTAGATTTTTTTCCGATAGGAGGCCTCCGCACGCAGGAAACCTCTTATCAGAAATTACGGGCCATAGGTTTTTGTAAAGAGCTGTGACCTGTTGGAGATTAAATAAGCCACTAATGAGGTTTAAAAGCCAACTGTCAATCTATCTTGGTTTATGTTTGGGGGCGGGAAAAAAAGCAACTCATGATTTTTGTATCAAATCTCTTGATTTTTCAGAGTTTGTCTCTTGATTTATGAGATGGTGGGGTTGGCATGTCTGGAAGCATCAACTGGGCGGCCTTAGAACATCCCGAAGCAAATGAAGTACTTTTTGAAGTGTAGTCACTGTTGTAATGTGGGAGATGCGGCAGCCAATTAGCGCACAGCAAGCTCCCACAAACAGCAACGTGACAATGACCAGATCATCTGTTTTAGTGATGTTGGTTGAGGGATAAATATTGGCCAGCACACCGTGGAGAACTCCCCTGCTCTTCTTTGAATAGTGGCCATGGAATCTTTTACGTCCACCTGAGAGAGCAGATGGGGCCTTGGTTTAACGTCTCATCCGAAAGAATCTGTGGGATTCACTGTAGCCGATGTTCAGGAAGACACAGCTTTAGACACGCCCTAGGTGTTAAGCATTTGCTGATGCGGCAGGTTCCTATTAAGCTTGGTGCCCGGTGCGGGAGTGCCAGGCTTCAGGCACCGACAGTGCCAGTGCCACATTGACACCAATATGACAGCAGCTATAAATAAGCTGAGGGGGGGAGGGGGTGTGTAGTGTCCACGCCTTAATAACACACGGACTGCAGGAGAACGATAATAATAGATGTTTACTGCACAGAGAGTATGCTGAACTGAAAGTACAGAAGCCTGCTACTGCTTTATATACAGGTGTGGTCACTGCCGGTACTACAGCATAAAAGCAGTTCTCTCTTAAAGGTACATACACAACAATTCCTCCCCTTTTAGATAACCAGTACATAACATTCATTTAACAATTGAATAATAACTAATTACAATTACAATTTTCTTTGTACTATATACATCAGCTGAAAGTAAACATTTATAAATTCAGTCTTTGAGGAGGCTTCCTGATCCTGCCTGGATAGCGCCTTTCTTGAGTATACTGTTCTTGCGGCGGAGTCGATTCTGGCTCATTGTCATTGGTTGGTTCGTCAGCTTCCAATACCACTGATTCTGAGGTAGACGCAATCTGTGCTTCGGGTTCATCACCAGGTGCGTATGCTCGTGGTATGGGTTTGACTTGTTCCTGTGACTTTGGAATCTGGTCAGCATGGCGTCTCACGATGCTCTCTCCAACGTCCACTGTGTACATTAGTGGTCCCTGCCGTGTGCATATCGTTCCTGGCTGCCATTTTTCTGTTCGGTACTCGCGGGCCAAGACTGGTTGCCCTATCTTGAAGCTCCTGGTTGGCCTTTCATTGATGTGCTGGAATTGCTTATTCTCAACATCTCGTCTTATGTTTGGTTTGAGCAAGTCCAGGCGACATCGTAACCCGCAGTTAAAGAACATCATGGCTGGAGATTGGTTGGTGACTGCATGTGTCGCATTTCGGTAAGCGAACAAGAAATTATCCACCTTGTGTTGCAGTGGTATGTTGTCGTTATACATCGCCTTTATTGCTTTTTTAAAGGTTTGAACAAACCTCTCGGCCAATCCATTTGTGGCTGGATGATATGGGGCGGATGTGTAATGCTTTACCCCATTATTCCTCAAAAACCTCCGGAAATCCTCGGACACAAACTGTGGTCCATTGTCGGAGCAAATCTGTTCTGGCAAGCCATTCCTGGTGAAGATGGTCCGTAGGACTGCAATAGTTTTCTCCGTGGTGGTGGAGGACATTTTGATGACCTCTGGCCATTTCGAATGTGCATCCTCGGCGATTAAAAACATTGAGTCCATAAATGGACCAGCAAAATCAATGTGTACCCGTTGCCATGGAGATGAGGGCCACTCCCATGGGTGTAGCGGGGCCTGTGGTGGAGCGTTTTGGACTTTCTGGCATCCTGTGCAGCTCTTGGTCATTTCCTCAATTTCTTTATCGATTCCCGGCCACCACACAAACGCCCTGGCTAGGCTCTTCATTTTTACCCCTCCCAGATGACCCTCATGAAGCTCATTGAGCACTCTATCTCTCAACTTGGGTGGAATTACCACTCGGGATCCGCACATCAAGGTCCCACAGCACACTGACAGCTGTTCTCTCCTTGGCGAGAATGCTGGCAACAGTGAGTCGTCATGTGCTGGCCATCCCTTCACCATCAAATCATAGACCCGAGGGAGTGTCGGGTCATTTCGGGTTTCCTTCTCTATACTTGAGTTTGTAACAGGTAGACATTCGACTATGGTCGAATGGAATATCTCAACAGGGTCCACTGCAGGTGCTTCCTCCACCGTAGGCAACGGCAGGCGCGACAGCCCATCAGCGTTTCCATGCTGTTTCGTGCCCTTATACTCTATGTCGTATTGATGTGCTCCTAGAAAAAGGGACCATCTTTGCAGCCGTTGCACCGTCATCACCGGAACGCCCTTCTTTGGGTTAAAACTGGAGACAAGAGGCTGGTGATCAGTCAGTAAGGTGAATTTCTGCCCGTGCAGGTAGTGATTGAACTTCTTCAACCCCCACACCAGGCTGAGGGCCTCCCTGTCAATCTGGGCGTAGTTATGCTCGGCTGATGTTAACGAGCGTGACACAAAGGCTATTGGCCTCTCTGAACCGTCAAGGAATTTGTGCGACAGCACCGCTCCAATGCCGTAGGGAGACGCATCACATGCCAACCGAATCGGTAGTGATGGATTGTAGTGAGCCAATACTTCTTTTGAAGTAATTAGGCATTTGAATTTCTGAAAGGCACGCTTACACTCATCACTCCACTTCCATGCTACTCCAGTTTGCAGCAGGGCGTTCAGCGGGTGCAGAATTGTAGACAAATTTGGCAAGAACTTATGGTAGTAGTTCACCAACCCGAACGACCTCAGTTGTGACACATTTTCCGGTGCTGGAGCCTTGACTACTGCCTCAATCTTGTCTGGGGACTTATGCAACCCCTCTTCATCAATCACGTGGCCACAATACGAGATTTGTTTCCTGAAAAACTCGCATTTGGGGCGGTTGGCTCGTAGTCCATATTCTTGTAATCTAGTGAGCACCTGCTCCAGGTTGGCAAGGTGTTCACTGTCATTTCGGTCCGTAACCAGGATGTCGTCCAAATAACACTGGGTCTCCGAGATCCCTTGCAGGACTTGTTCCATCGCCCTCTGCCAAATAGCCGGAGCTGATGCTACTCCGAATACCAGTCGATTGTACTGGTAAAGACCTTTGTGAGTGTTTATCGTGAGGTATTTTCTAGATGATTCATCTACCTCCATTTGTAGATACGCTTGGGCCAGATCAATCTTCGTAAAGCGTTTCCCCCTAGATAGTGAGGCGAAAATATCCTCTATCCGCAGAAGTGGATATTGTACCATGTGAAGGACTGGGTTCACAGTAACCTTAAAGTCCCCACAGATGCGAACCTTCTTCGGTTCCCCAGGCGTGCTGCTCAATGATTTCTTCATTACAGGGACGATGGGTGTGGCCCACTCGCTCCAGTCCACCTTGGACAGCACACCCGAATGCTCCAGACTCTCCAGCTCTGCTTCAACGGCTGAGCAGATCGCATACGGTACCGGTCTGGCCTTAAAAAAAATTTGGGTTTGCGTTATCTTCAATTTTTATCGTTGCCGTTACACCTTTTAGAGTCCCAAGTCCTTGCTGGAACACCTCTTTCGCGTCAGTTAGAATTTTTGACAGTCGTCCAGGTGTGGCGTCGTCAACTTTTTTGTCAGCCACAGTTAGTGCCTGAATGGAATGCCAATCCAATTGTATTTTTCGGATCCATTCACGTCCCAATAATGGTGGTCCTCCATCTTGCAGTATATATAGATACAGTTCCTGTGTATCCTTGCCGTTGTATTTAACGGGCACCCTTATTTTTCCTCTGGGGTAGACTTTTTGCCCCGTATATGTCTTCAAGACAATGGACGTATCCTTCAAAGGAATGTGTGAGAATAGCCGCTCGTAGTCTCATCGACTCATGACTGTTAGGGCTGATCCTGTGTCCAATTCCATCTTTACTTCGAACCCTGCTATCAGGAGGGTGGCCCAAATGGTTCGGTGATCCTCCTTTGCGATCACGTTGTGCAGCTTTAGACAACTTAGTCCCCTGCTCCCGGAGTCATTGTCACTACTCTGGTCTTCTGAACTACTGTCCGTCATCTTTTGTACTTTCTTGTACTTTTCCTTAGTAGTTCTTTTAGTGTTGACTTTCTTTCCCGACCTGCAGACTCGTGCTATGTGTCCCATTTTTCCACATTGCCTGCATACTTTGTCCTTAGCCCAGCAATCCTTCTGGTCATGGGTTGTTCTGCCGCAGCGATAGCACTTTTCTGCTCCATATGCCATTTCATTAGTGCTATATTCTTGCGGTTTCTGTTGTATTTCCGCAGCTCCCCGTGCTGCTGCTTCGTAGGATACTGCAATGCTGAAAGCCTTTTCTAGCATAAGGTCCTTTTCCAAAAGTAGTCTTTTCTGGGTTCCTTCACTCTGGAGCCCGCAGACAAACTTATCCCTTAAGGTATCTGCCAGTCCTGTTCCGAACTGGCAGTGTGTCGATAACTTGCGTAGTTCCGTAAGATAGTCAGCATTACTCTCGTCTTTGTGCTGGTTCCGTTTATGGAACTTGAATCTTTCTGCTATCAGCAGCGGTGTAGCGTTTAGATGTTCCTGTAAGATATTGACAATCTCTTCAAAATTTTTCTCCATTGGTTTAGCTGGGGTAATTAAATTTCGCAATAGGCCGTACGTTCTTGCGCCCATCAAATTTAATAATATCGACGCCTTCTTTTCAGCGGCCACCTCATTTGCCCTGCAGTACACTTCAACTCTTTCCACATACGTGGTCCAGTCTTCTATTTCATTATAGAAAACAGTGATGCTGCCACTCTTCGGCATCTTGGGTGGTTTAAAATGGCGCCTCCCGCGCTTTTCCTTCTTCCCCAATGGATTAAAATGGCGTCTCCCGCACTTTTCCTTCTTCCCCAAAGGATTAAAATGGCGCCTCCCGCGCTTTTCCTTCTTCCCCTTGCTGCCAATGCTGCTCCTCGCGTTCTAACATATAATGGCGGCGCCCCGCGGCTTTCTGCGTGTCTCTTTTTCAACGCTGCCCGACTCTTGAGCACCGGCCGCGCCCTGTGCGCTCCACCCTCTCTCTCTCTGTCTTCCCGACGACGCTGCTCGGCCCCCTTACAGAGCCGCTCGCCCGAGCTCTAGCCCGCCGCCGTCCGGGGAGGGTCAGCGCACTACCTGCTACCAGCCCGATTTGCTGGGACACCTTGATTGGAGAACCAGGCCCAGCTCTCCACAGCTTCCCCTGCAACTCTCTGGACTCCGATGGATCACTGGGCGGTTGCCCCCGGTCGACGGCCATTGCTCTGGCTTCGACCTCCAAGAAGCTTCTTCCCAGGGATGGATCCCCGTGAGGTGATGCAGTACTGCAGGTGAGTTCGAACCTGCTCGTCGCCACTGTAGTGTCCGCGCCTTAATAACACACGGACTGCAGGAGAACGATAATAATAGATCTTTACTGCACAGAGAGTATGCTGAACTGAAAGTACAGAAGCCTGCTACTGCTTTATATACAGGTGTGGTCACTGCCGGTACTGCAGCATAAAAGCAGTTCTCTCTTAAAGGTACATACACAACAGGGTGAAATTGGGCTTGGCCGGCGGGGCAGATTGGGTGGCATCGGCTGCCAGTTATACATGCCGCCTTCTATTCAGTTCCGTCGCGGTCAATGTCGAGGATGGGGAAGTACGACAGGCGTCAGGTACAATGCCACCCGTTTCACACCACCGCCCGTGTCGAATTTCACCCTCCCCCACCCCCCACGCCCACCCCCCCTCCCCCCACGCAGAATCGCCACAGTGTATCGTACTTCCCCAGAAGTTTGAATGAAAGCGTTAATTTCCTCCTCTGGGGAAACACTGCCTGCTGTCCAGTTATAAGGACAAAGAGGCGAGAGAAAGGGTTAATCCCCTATGGTAGGACCTCCTGCGTCTCACTGGGAGGGGGCTTAATTCCTTCTGCTTGGGGAGGGACCAGTAACACCCCATGAAGGAAGGTATTGGAGACGAATGCAGCAGGGGGTTCCTGTAGCTAGTTACATTTCTCTCGGACAACCCTCAGCAAGGACCAAGTAAACACAAAGTATCTCAGCTGTCCTTTCTCTCTCTATTCTTTCTTCTCACAGTTCCCGGATACACATGTTGTTGTGAGGATGGGGGGCGGGGTGGGGGGGGGGAGCCTGCTGGAAGCCTTTAGTGCTGGGTTCCCATGGATTAAAAAAAACATTTCGACTGACCCCAGGGAACAGCCTGTATAAATAGGTCAGGCTGCTGCTTGCTGCCTGCACAGCGATTCGATGCCTGGGCACTTAACGCTGAACTTCTACAACGTAAGGCTGGGATTTTCCGCTACAGCGCTCCTGAGAGCGCGCACCGGGGGGAATTCTGCACCAGCGGGAAGTGAACCTCCAACCATTCAAATAAATAGTCAGAAGATGACAGGCTGGGGCTACACAATTTCCCACATCGTGCTCCCAGTGAACGCCAGGAGCGCTGAAGGGGAATATCCCGATCCCTGTGTACGGAACTGGCTGTATGATTTCCCATTAAAATCCCAATCTGTATGTATGGAACTGGCCGTATGTCGTAGTCAGCCGTGGCTCACTGGGTAGCACTCTTGCCTCGGAGTCAGTAGGCTGTGTGTTCCAGTCCCACTCCACCAGGCTGGCACTCCCAGTGCAGTGGTGAGGGAGCGCTGCACTGTCGGAGATGACACCCTTCAAATGAGGCCCCATTTGCCCTCCTCTCAGGTGGACGTGAAAGACCCCATGGCCACAATTTCGAAGAAGAGCAGGACATTCCAAAGCGGCTTACAGCCAATGAAGTACTATCTGAAGTGTAGTCACTGTTGTCATGTAGGGAAACACGGCAGCCAATTTGAGCACAGCAAGGTCCCACAAACAGCAACGTGATAATGACCAGATAATCTGTCTTAGTGATGTTGATTGGGAGTTAAATGTTGGCCAGGAAACCGGGGAGAACTCCCCTGCTCCTTGAATAGTGTCAGGGGATCTTTTACATCCACCGAGAGACTGGACAGGCCTTGGTTTAATGTTGCATCCGAAAGATGGGAACGCTGACATTGCAGCACTCCCTCAGTACTATGCAGAATAATGGAGCACGCCCAAACTGGACCTTGAGCCACCCGTAGGTAATATTTTCCATTAAAAATGAGCAAAGTTGGCCTCCCAGGAACCTTCAAATGAAACGTGCAGTGCAGTGAAAGAACCTGTGCTGCCTCACAGCAGAAATCACCAGCTCCCCCACCCCGCTGAGCAGAAGTAACAGGACTGAACCGTTCCCACTGCCCCACTAACTGTATCCAACCCCAACACGGCGCCTGATCGTGTGAATTACAGCGAGCACGGAAGATCTTGGCTCCCAGCGAGAATCCCGAGGAAGATAAATCCCGCAAAGCAAAACAGCATTTGTGTGTCTTTCATCCCGAAGTACGAGATCAGCATTAAAAAATCCCAGCAGAATGGGTGTATAGGCAAAGTACGAAGTACAAAGCAAGCAACTGGTGCAACTCCCTCCCTCCCAACACCTACTGGAAATCATGAACTATTCCCTCCCAACACCTACTGGAAATCATGACCCACTCCCTCCCAACACCTGCTGGAAATCATGAACCACTCCCTCCCAACACCTACTGGAAATCATGAACCACTCCCTCCCAACACCTACTGGAAATCATGAACCACCCCCTCCCAACACCTACTGGAAATCATGACCCACTCCCTCCCAACACCGACTAGAAATCATGAACCACTCCCTCCCAACACCTGCTGGAAATCATGAACCACTTCCCTCCCAACACCTACTGGAAATCATGACCCACTCCCTCCCAACACCTACTGGAAATCATGACCCACTCCCTCCCAACACCTGCTGGAAATCATGAACCACTTCCCTCCCAACACCTGCTGGAAATCATGACCCACTCCCTCCCAACACCAACTGGAAATCATGACCCATTCCCTCCCAACACCTACTGGAAATCATGAACCACCCCCTCCCAACACCTACTGGAAATCATGAACCACTCCCTCGCAACACCTACTGGAAATCATGAACCAGTCCCTCCCAACACCTGCTGGAAATCATGAACCACTCCCTCCCAACACCTACTGGAAATCATGAGCCACTCCCTCCCAACACCTGCTGGAAATCATGAACCACTCCCTCCCAACACCTGCTGGAAATCATGAGCCACTCCATCCCAACACCTGCTGGAAATCATGAACCATTCCCTCCCAACACCTACTGGAAATCATGACCCACTCCCTCCCAACACCTACTGGAAATCATGAGCTACTCCCTTCCAACACCTACTGGAAATCATGAACCACCCTGATGGGCCTTCAATAACCACAAAACTAGAAGTTATAGAGTTAAACAAGTTGGCTTTTAATCACTAAGATCAGAGCTAACATCTCAACACGCCGACTGGTTCACAGGAATGAGTCATACAGATCCTGGGATCTTTATGTAAGAGAAGTCAGGGGCGGAGCCAAGAGCCAAGACCTGGAACCTCCCAGGTTAGTCGGGAAAGAGGAAGTGAAACTATACACAGTGGGGGAGGGTAATATACATGAGTGCAAAACGAATACAGGATCAAGACAAACAGATTTCATTACATTCACCCCTTCTATAGATTTAGTCCATCGGGGTGATGTTTCTTAAAAGTTGGTATAAGTGAGTCTGTCAGGAGGTTTTGCAATTCTCAGTGATCGGCACAAAGCCGGTTGGGGTGCCTCTAGGGGAGTGGATTCTGGTTCCTCCGCTGTCCGGGCCTCCGCAGTGTCTTCCAGGTTATCTGCAGTGTCCTCCAGGTTAAAGTTGGGTATTGATACCTCTGGGCGTCCTGTCTCTTTGTAGTGTAGGTCTTCATCGGGTAGTCTCCCATCGTTCTCTCCGCTCCCCGAGGGAGCGAGGTCTTTTATGGAAACAGTGTCCTCTCACCCGTCAGAGTATTCGATATAGGCGTACTGAGGGTTTGCATGGAGGAGCTGTACCTTTTCCATAAGGGGGTCCATTTTATGGCCTCTCACGTGCTTCCGCAATAGTACTGTTCCCGGAGACGTCAGCCACGCGGTTAGAGATATGCCCGAGGTGGATTTCCGGGGGAAAACGAACATCTTTTCGTGAGGGGTAGCATTAGTGGCAGTACATAACAGAGACCTTATGGAGTGGAGCACGTCTGGGAGGACTTCCTGCCAGTGGGAGGTCGGAAGGCCTTTTGACTTTAAGGCTAACGTGACAGCCTTCCAAACAGTAGCATTCTCCCTTTCCACTTGCCTATTACCCCGGGGGTTGTAGCTAGTGGTTCTGCTAGTGGCTATCCCCTTCGAGAGCAAGAACTGGCGCAGCTAGTCACTCATGAATGACGTCCCCCTATCGCTGTGTATGTAGTTCGGCATGCCAAACATGCAGAATAGATTACAGAGACACTTGATGACCATGGCACTGGTCATGTCTGGGCAGGGAATGGCGAAGGGGAAGCGGGAATATTCATCAATGATATTGAGGAAGTATACGTTACGGTCGGCAGAGGGAAGGGGTCCCTTGAAGTCCAGACTTAGGCGCTCGAATGGCCGTGTGGCTTTGATAAGGTGTGCACGGTCAGGCCTGTAGAAACGAGGCTTGCATTCCGCACAGATGCGGCAGGCTCTGGTCATTGCCCTGACCTCCTCGATGGAGTGGGGCAGATTGCGGGACTTTATAAAATGGTATAGTCGGGTGACCCCTGGGTGACAGAGGTCGCTGCGGAGACCCTTTAATTTGTCCGTATGAATGCTGGCACACATTCCCCGCGATAGGGCATCTGGGGGTTCATTAAGGGCTCCCGGCCTGTACGTAATATCATAGTCGAACGTGGATAGTTCGATCCTCCACCTGAGTATTTTGTCATTCTTGATTTTCCCCCTTTGTTTGATATTAAACATGAAAGCCACCGACCGCTGGTCGGTGAGCAGGGTGAAACGTTTGCCGGCTAGGTAGTGTCTCCAGTGCCGCACTGCCTCCACTATAGCCTGTGCCTCCTTCTCGACAGAAGAGTGCCTGATTTCAGGTCCCTGAAGGGTTTGGGAGAAGAAGGCCACAGGTCTCCCAGCCTGATTGAGGGTCGCAGCTAAGGCAAAATCTGACGCATCGCTTTTGACTTGAAAGGGAATGCTTTCGTCCACTGCACACAGTGCAGCCCTTTCAATGTCCTGTTTAATACTGGTGAAAGCCTCCCGAGCTTCAGCTGATAGTGGGAAGGACGTCGATTTAATGAGGGGTCAGGCCTTATCAGAGTAATTGGGCACCCATTGGGCATAATACGAAAAAAATCCCAGGCACCTTTTTAAAGCTTTGGGATTGTGTGGCAGGGGCAGTTCCTTTAGGGGGCGTAATCGGTCAGGGTCCGGTCCAATTACCCCATCTTCCACCACACAGCCGAGGATACAGAGACGGGTTGTGTTGAAGACACATTTGTCTTCGTTGTAGGTTAGATTCAGCTTTAGGGCAGTTTTTAAAAATCTCGCAAGATTTAGATCGTGGTCTTGCTGGTTGTGCCCGCAGATAGTGACATTGTCCAGATAGGGGTAGGTAGCTTGTAGTTTATTCTTGTCAACCATGCGGTCCATCTCACGTTGGAAGACCGAGACCCCATTTGTTACCCCGAAGGGCACTCTGAGAAAATGGTAGAGGCGCCTGTTCGCCTCGAAGGCGGTGTATGGGTGGTCCTCCGTTCTAATGGGGAGCTGGTGATATGCGGATTTGAGGTCGATAGTCGAGAAGACTCGGTATTGCGCAATCTGGTTGACCATTTCTGATATGCGGGGTAAAGGGTAGGCGTCCAGCTGGGTATAAATATTAACAGTCTGGCTGTAGTCAATTACCATCCGTTTCTTTTCGCTATTTTTAACTATGACTACTTGGGCACGCCACGGGCTGGTACTGCATTCAATAATTCCTTCCCGCAGGAGTCTGTCCACTTCCGCCTTGATAAAGTGTCTGTCTTCCAGACTGTACCGTCTACTTTTGGTCGCTATGGGCCTACAGTTCGGAGCGAGATTGGCGAATAAAGAGGGCGGGCTGATTTTTAAGGTTGATAGGCCACAGACTGTGAGTGGCGGCTGGGACCCGCCATATGCTAGCGTGACACTTTCGTGGTGGCACTGGAAGTCCAGGCCCAAGATTACATTAACACAGAGTTCTGGCATCACGAGGAGTTTAAAATCCTTGTAGTCCGTGCCTTTTACAGTCAGCATTACCACACAGTAGCCCAAAATGTCCGAAGTGTGGGGCTTAGCAGCCATAGCAATTCTGCTCCGTGTAGGGGTTACCGTTAATGAGTGCCGCCGTACCAGGCTAGGGTGGATAAAACTCTCGGTACTCCCACAGTCAATTAAACATTTCGTTAAATTCCCGTTTACCTGTATGTCCATCATGGATTTTGTCAACGGGTTTGGCCTGGATTGATCCACCGTGATCAAAGCCACTATTGGGCCCTGGGCGGCCGTTGAGTCGGGAAAAGATGGCGGATCCCAAGATGGCGGCCCGCACAGCACGCACGAGGCGGTGACGGAGTTGGAAATCGGATTCCCCCTGCAGACTTTGCTAAAATGCCCCTTTTTCTTACATTTGAAGCATGTAGCGTCCTTCGCTGGGTATCGTTGTCTGGGGTGCTTGGCCTGGCCGCAGAAGTAGCATTTCGGGCCTCGAGACATTGCCGCTGTAGTAGGACTCCTGGGTGAACTTCTGTGTGGGGACACCGGCGGCGTAGAGCTGGTCTGAGACCTGGATGGGGAAGATGGCTGATTCCAAGATGGCGGCCCCCTCGGCGCGCACGAGGCGGTGAGGGCCGCATCGCCGGAAGAATATGAGTCAGAGTTTTTCTGGGCCACGTCCAGCGATCGCGCAGTGGCCACTGCCTTTTTTAAGTCCAGGACCTCCTTCTCCAGCAGTCTCTGCCGGATATAATTCGATTTGAGGCCCATGATGAAGGAATCGCAGACCAATTCATCAGAGTACGTGTTGGCCGTCACGGCCTTGCAGTTACAGTCCCGGACCAGGTCATTTAGGCCCTGTAAGAAATCGTCCATTGATTCCTCTGGTCGCTGCCTGCGTGTAGCCAGCAGATGTCTGGCGTACACTTCGTTTACCGGCCTCTGGTATTGGGCCTTCAGGATAGTGATGGCCTCCGTGTAAGAGGTGGCGTCCCGGATGAACGAATAAATCCGATGACTTACGCGAGTAGTCAGTAGACTCGGTTTATCTACCTCGCCAGCGGATGAGGCCCCCGCGAAGAGTTCGAAGCATTTGAGCCAGTGTCCAAATTGATTTGATGCTTCAGCAGAATGTGGATCCAAGTCCAGACGCTCTGGTTTTAGGAGTCGATCCATCCTAGTATTCTTTAGTGATTAAAATTGATGGGCCTTCAATAATCACTAAACTAGAAGTTATAGACTTAAACAAGTTGGCTTTTAATCAGTAAGATCAGAGCTAACATCTCAACACGCCGACTGGTTCACAGGAATGAGTCATACAGATCCTGGGATCTTTATGTAAGAGAAGTCAGGGGCGGAGCCAAGAGCCAAGACCTGGAACCTCCCAGGTTAGTCGGGAAAGAGGAAGTGAAACTATACACAGTGGGGGAGGGTAATATACATGAGTGCAAAACGAATACAGAATCAAGACAAACAGATTTCATTACATTCACCCTCCCAACACCTACTGGAAATCATGACCCACTCCCTCCCAACACCTACTGGAAATCATGACCCATTCCCTCCCAACACCTGCTGGAAATCATGACCCACTCCCTCCCAACACCTACTGGAAATCATGACCCATTCCCTCCCAACACCTGCTGGAAATCATGACCCATTCCCTCCCAACACCTGCTGGAAATCATGACCCATTCCCTCCCAACACCTGCTGGAAATCATGACCCACTCCCTCCCAACACCTACTGGAAATCATGACCCACTCCCTCCCAACACCTACTGGAAATCATGAACCATTCCCTCCCAACACCTACTGGAAATCATGAACCACTCCCTCCCAACACCTACTGGAAATCATGACCCATTCCCTCCCAACACCTGCTGGAAATCATGACCCACTCCCTCCCAACACCTACTGGAAATCATGACCCACTCCCTCCCAACACCTACTGGAAATCATGAACCATTCCCTCCCAACACCTACTGGAAATCATGAACCACTCCCTCCCAACACCTACTGGAAATCATGAACCACCCCCTCCCAACACCTACTGGAAATCATGACCCATTCCCTCCCAACACCTGCTGGAAATCATGACCCACTCCCTCCCAACACCTGCTGGAAATCATGAACCACTCCCTCCCAACACCTACTGGAAATCATGACCCATTCCCTCCCAACACCTGCTGGAAATCATGACCCACTCCCTCCCAACACCTACTGGAAATCATGACCCACTCCCTCCCAACACCTACTGGAAATCATGAACCATTCCCTCCCAACACCTACTGGAAATCATGAACCACTCCCTCCCAACACCTACTGGAAATCATGAACCACCCCCTCCCAACACCTACTGGAAATCATGACCCATTCCCTCCCAACACCTGCTGGAAATCATGACCCACTCCCTCCCAACACCTACTGGAAATCATGAACCACTCCCTCCCAACACCTACTGGAAATCATGACCCACTCCCTCCCAACACCTACTGGAAATCATGAACCACTCCCTCCCAACACCTACTGGAAATCATGACCCACTCCCTCCCAACACCTACTGGAAATCATGACCCATTCCCTCCCAACACCTGCTGGAAATCATGACCCATTCCCTCCCAACACCTACTGGAAATCATGACCCACTCCCTCCCAACACCTACTGGAAATCATGACCCACTCCCTCCCAACACCTACTGGAAATCATGACCCACTCCCTCCCAACACCTACTGGAAATCATGAACCACTCCCTCCCAACACCTACTGGAAATCATGACCCACTCCCTCCCAACACCTACTGGAAATCATGACCCATTCCCTCCCAACACCTGCTGGAAATCATGACCCATTCCCTCCCAACACCTGCTGGAAATCATGACCCATTCCCTCCCAACACCTACTGGAAATCATGACCCACTCCCTCCCAACACCTACTGGAAATCATGACCCATTCCCTCCCAACACCTACTGGAAATCATGACCCACTCCCTCCCAACACCTACTGGAAATCATGAACCACTCCCTCCCAACACCTACTGGAAATCATGACCCATTCCCTCCCAACACCTACTGGAAATCATGAACCACTCCCTCCCAACACCTGCTGGAAATCATGACCCACTCCCTCCCAAAACCTACTGGAAATCATGACCCACTCCCTCCCAACACCTACTGGAAATCATGAACCACTCCCTCCCAACACCTACTGGAAATCATGACCCATTCCCTCCCAACACCTACTGGAAATCATGAACCACTCCCTCCCAACACCTGCTGGAAATCATGACCCACTCCCTCCCAACACCTGCTGGAAATCATGACCCACTCCCTCCCAACACCTACTGGAAATCATGACCCATTCCCTCCCAACACCTACTGGAAATCATGAACCACTCCCTCCCAACACCTACTGGAAATCATGACCCATTCCCTCCCAACACCTACTGGAAATCATGAACCACTCCCTCCCAACACCTACTGGAAATCATGACCCATTCCCTCCCAACACCTGCTGGAAATCATGACCCATTCCCTCCCAACACCTACTGGAAATCATGACCCACTCCCTCCCAACACCTGCTGGAAATCATGACCCACTCCCTCCCAACACCTACTGGAAATCATGACCCATTCCCTCCCAACACCTACTGGAAATCATGACCCACTCCCTCCCAACACCTACTGGAAATCATGAACCATTCCCTCCCAACACCTACTGGAAATCATGAACCACTCCCTCCCAACACCTACTGGAAATCATGAACCACTCCCTCCCAACACCTACTGGAAATCATGAACCACTCCCTCCCAACACCTACTGGAAATCATTAACTCCTCCCCCCAACAACCTACTGGAAATCATTAACTCCTCCCCCCAACAACCTACTGGAAATCATAAAGCCCCTGCCCCAGTAACGCCATTTGCTCCGGGGGGGATTGGTTAACATCGGGGCTACAGAATCCGTGCTCTTTTTCCGGGTTTCTGCAGGATTTTCCCCGCCAAAATTACAGCGGACGGCTGGCGAGAAATCCGGGGGGGAAATTCCCAGCAATGGGGAGTTAAACTTCGGCCCTGCACTGGACTGAAACTGATTGCGTCCCCCCCCCGCCGCCCCCGGAGGATCCGAGACCCTGACAATGAACCCGTCCTGGAGGACAACAGGTCGTGAGAACTGCCCCCTGAAATGTTTGACATCGTTGCTGCACCCAGCTGCCAACTGGCATCTTGACATTTGTTTACGGCGAAATACTAGCGGCCCTTCCAATGCTGAGCATCCACAGGAAGAACACAGCTACTATTCCCGGTTTTATTTACACATCATCAGTGAGAATGGTGATTAGAAATCTTTACCTCCCCAAAGTGCAAATTTAAAAAGTGCTAAGAAAATCTTTAAACTATGGACAGCTACTCGAATGCCAGTACTGCTCAGAATACTCAGCCACGTTAACCCTCTCCACACTAGGATATAAAGAACGTCGCCAAAAAGAAAGGCCATTAGCCCCACCAAGCCGGTTCCCCTTTTGATAGACAATACAAATGTAGAAGATTAAGGGGTGATCTAATTGAGGTGTTTCAGATAATTAAAGGCATTGATAGGGTAGATAGAGAGAGAGACCATTCCCTCTGTTGGGGGGAGTCCAGAACAAGGGGGTAGAGCCTTAAAATTAGAGCTAGGCCGTTCAGGAGCACCTCAGGTGATGTCAGGAAGCACTTCTTCACACAAAGGGGAGTGGAAATCTGGAGTTCTCTCCCCCTAAAAGCTGTTGAGGCTGGGGGTCAATTGAAAATTTGAAAAATGTGATCGATAGATTTTTGTTGGGTAAGGGTAGTAAGGTTTACGGAAGCAAGGCGGGTAGATGGGGTTGAGGTGCAGATCAGCCTTGATCTAACTGAATGGTGGAACAAGCTCGAGGGGCTGAATGGCCTCCTCCTGTTCCTATGCTCCTATGAAACACACCTACCCACTTTCTCACCACATCCCTCAACCCCTTCTCTCGCCCCCTTCAACCCAGTTATTGCGCCCCCAGTGGAGGTGCTGTCTTTCCGATGAGACATTAAAACGAAGTCCCCGTCTACCCTCTCAGGTGGGTGTGAAAGATCCCGCGCCGCTATTTAGAAGAAGAGCAGGGGAGTCCTGGCCAATATTTACTCTTCAATCATTACAAAAACAGATGCTCTGGTCATTGTCTCGTTGCTGTTTGTGGGAGCTTGCTGTGCGCAAAGTGGCTGCTGCGTTTCCTACATTACAACAGCGACTTCGCTTCAAAAAGTACTTCATTGGCTGTAAAGCGCTTTGGGACGTCCTGAGGTCGTGAAAGGTGCTGTATGAATGCAAGTCTTTACGTCGGGAGATTTCAGCATCTGTTCAGCGTAGACGGAAAATCCCGTGGAAACATGCCGGTGATTTGCTGAAACACGCTCTTTGTGAGTCAGGGTCCCTTCCCTTCCCCTCCTCCGAAGCGCATATTCGGTAAAGGGGCCCTAGTGTCACGATTGGTGAGGAACGCCCCAGTGGTGGGCGGAAGGGGGTTTGTTGTTCTCTTTTTAATTCTGCGACGAGAGTGGGGATTGCAGCTTTAAGTCAAGCCCCGGAGTGCAGGGCCGGTGGAAGGCTGCTGTCTCATGGCCATTTGTCAGCAGAGTTACATGAGTTTGGCTGGGTTCAGCTCGAGTCCCAGTGGACGCGGGTCCCTGTTATAAAATGTCTTTTGTTTACCACAAATTGACGTTAATTCAGCGGCCTTGCTCATCAGTGCCAAGAAATTAATTGCTTTGGGAAATGATACAGTCAAAGAGAGGGGGGGTGGGAAGGGGAGGGGGGAGGGGAGGGTTCTGTTCTTAGCAAGGGGAGGAGTGATGCCTGACTCTGCGCCCTCGCAGTGGGTGGCAATGCCACTTGACGCAAAATGTTCCATTTCCCAGGATGTCTCCCGACTTTCTCTCCTCCTCTCCTGAAGCACTGATTTGCACTGGGATACAAGCCAGCTGGTGTCCGATTGTCCTTGTTTATCTCACCCAGTGGCCTACACAATAAGTGCTGGCAGGCTATTCAGCTGCAGGGGGCATAGAATCACAGAATGATACAGCACAGAAGGAGGCTATTCGGCCCATCGTGCCTGTGCCGGCTCTTTGAAAGAGCTATCCAATTACTCACATACCCCCGCTCTTTCCCCATAGCCCTGCAATTTTGTCTCCTTCAAATATTTATCCAATTCCCTTTTGAAAGTTACGACTGAATCTGCTTCCACCGCCCTTTCAGGCAGTGCATTCCAGATCATAACAACTCATTTTGTAAATTTTTTCTTCATGCTGCCTCTGATTCTTTTGCCAATTATCTTAAATCTGTGTACACGAGTTACCAACCCTTCTGCCACTGGAAACAGTTTCTCCTTATTTACTCAATCAAATCCCTTCATAATTTTGAACACCTCTATCAAATCTCCCCTTAACCTTCTCCGCTCTAAGGGGAACAATCCCAGCTTCTCCAGTCTCTCCACATAACTGAAGTCCCTCATCCCTGGAACCATTCTAGTCAATCTCCTCTGCACCCTCTCCCAGACCTTGACATCCTTCCTAAAGTGTGGTGCCCAGAATTGAACACAGTGCTTCAGCTGAGGCCTAACCAGTGTTTTATAAAGGTTTAGCATAACCTTTGTACTCCATGCCTCTATTTATAAAGCCAAGGATCCCGTATGTCTTTTTAACAGCCTTCTGAACTTGTCCTGCCATCTTCAAAGACTTGTGTACGTACACCCCCAGGTGTCTCTGTTCCTGCACCCCTTTTAAAATTGTACCATCACTGCCAAGCCCCCCTCCTCTCCTCACCTGACACCCACACACGAATACTTTCCTGCGGGGAGTTCTCTGGGTGATGATCGAAAGCAGCAATGCAGGCTGACGTTTTCTTCCCCCTCCGTCCCTCCCTCCCTCCCTCTCCCAGGGATGCGGAGACCAATTGCATCCCCTTAGATGAGGTCAACTGACATACTGGAATCAAGCCTTGGGCCTGCTGTTCTGCGTGACTTTGTACCACAGCAGGGAAAGCCTTTCAAGAAGGCATTAGAACCTTTCCCCACGTTCATTCCTTTATCTCGGTGAGTCGGTCTCCTCCAAGAGCCACGTAGGTTGAGCATGTGTCCACCCCGCCCTTTAAGAGCCATCAATTTATAGGTTGCGTTGGAAGCGTGCGACGGCAAGCCCGTGAAAGTAGACCAGAGAGAAGAGGCATTGGGGGGTAACCATGACAACTACGGCAGGGAGATGGGCAAGAAGGGGTAGCGTGCTAGATTCAGCCACAGAGGATATCATTGGTCATCTTGACCAGGGTGGTCTCTGCTGTGGGGGCAGGAAGCGGGGGCGGGCAGGAATCAGACTGAAAGGATTTGAGCAGGGAATTCTGGCAACTGTCAACCAGAGAGCTGGGAGGCAACACTGCATTTGAGGACCGGGACAGCAAGTGTGGGAAGTGTTTGTTGGAGTCAGGATTCCGACCTGAATGTTAATCTTATCTTTGCCATTTTCAGATGTTGATGGGCCCCCATCATGTTCTTCAAGCATAGGAACATAAGAACATAAGAAATAGGAGCAGGAATAGGCCACTTGGCCCCTCGAGCCTGCTCTGCCATTCAATAAGATCATGGCTGATCTTGGGCTCAAAGCCACTTCCCTGCCCGCTCCCCATAACCCTTCACTCCCTTATCTTGCAAAAATCTGTCTATCTCCACCTTAAATGTATTTAATGACCCAGCCTCCACAGCTCTCTGGGGCAGAGAATTCCACAGATTTATGACCCTCAGAGAGAAGAAATTCCTCCTCATCTCAGTTCTAAAAGGGCGACCCTTTATTCTGAGACTGTGCCCCCGAGTTCTAGATTTCCCCACGAGGGGAAACATCCTCTCTGCATCTACCTTGTCGAGCCCCCTCAGTATCTTATAGGTTTCAATAAGATCACCTCTCATTCTTCTAAATTCCAATGAGTATAGTCCCAACCTTCTCAACCTTTCCTCATAAGTCAAACCCCTCATCTCTGGAATTAACCGTGTGAATCGTCTCTGAACTGTCTCCAATGCAAGTATATCCTTCCTTAAATAAGGAGACCAAAACATGTTCTACATTTCTTTCTTGACTCCCTCCGAATCATTCGGAGAAATTTTAAGTCCGTTTTTGTGAACAATGTTGATTGGGGTAATGCTTTAATTCTGATAAATTAGGAGAGGTTTTGTCCTCGGAGGGAGTACAGCGCAAATTCACCGAAATTATACCAGGGCTTAGAGAGCTAAATTAGCAGGTTGCATAAAATTGGTTTGTATTCCCTTGAGTTGACGGGTGATCTGATCGTGATGATTAAAATTATAAAGGGATTTGATCGGGTAGATACAGAGAAACAATGTCCTCTGGTGCGGGAATCCAGAACAAAGGGGCATAATCTTAAAATTAGAGCTAGGGCATTCAGGAGTGAAATCAGGAAGCATTCTTTCCCACAAAGGGTAGTGGAAACCTGGAATTCTCTTCCCTCAAAAGGCTGTGGATGCTAGGGGTCAATTGGAGCTTTCAAGACTGAGATCGGTAGATTATTGTTGGGTAAGGTTAGCGAGGGATATGGAGCACAGGCGGGTACATGGAGTTGAGGTGCAGATCAGCCATGATCCAACTGACTGGCGGAACAGGCTGGAGGGGCTGAATGGCCCACGAGTTATTTTTTTTGCCAGTTGTTAAGAAGGAGTTTAGAATGTTCTGGAATGTTTGGAGAATGTGCAGAAACATGCGAAGAACACTGGAGGAGTTCAGATGGATTGAAGAGGTGCGAACAATGTTTAGGTGGAGATGCCCTCATCACGGTCAGGTCAGCTGATTCAGGTGGCTGTGAAAAGTCTCCGAAGGACTGCCGGAAGAAACATTCTCCCACTACCCTGGCCAACATTCCTATCTCAAGAAGCTCATTGTTATTTGTGGGATCTTGCTATGCACAAAAGGGCTGCTGCGTCAATGTCTTCATTGTACCAATAGACCTTGAGATATTTCGAAGAGTTATGGTGAATCTTTCTTTCCATGGGAAGAGGATAAAATTACGTGGGATACTGCAATCGAATGATTAGCAGTATAAGTTAGTAAGATTACCCCAGAGGTGGAATCAGCACAGAATCCCTCAACATAGCAGTTAAACAACTACCTAATCAAAGTACGTCTTTATACCAACATTATCTGAATCACAGAGTTAAACAGGAAAATGATGTTTGCTACTTTCTACATATAATGCAGAGGCTACATTTTACAAGAAGGCAATCCGTGAAACTGAAAAGGAAGAAAGAAATCAATCAATCAATCACCAACTGGACATCATTACAGATCCAGGCTGGGTGTGTGGTACAACTGATCCCAGTCCCCTATTCAGAACCAGGCTGGGTGTGTGGTACAACTGATCCCAGTCCCCTATTCAGAACCAGGCTGGGTGTGTGGTACAACTGATCCCAGTCCCCTATTCAGAACCAGGCTGGGTGTGTGGTACAACTGATCCCAGTCCCCTATTCAGAACCAGGCTGGGTGTGTGGTACAACTGATCCCAGTCCCCTATTCAGAACCAGGCTGGGTATGCGGTGCTGTCCTCTTATCTGTCTCACTGAACATGCTCTGTACACAGTCCCCTCCGATCTGCTGTCTAACAGTGCTCCTGTGACCTGCGCGGGCTTGAGTTTTGGAGTCGCGTGCCTTTCTACATGTTGTTTTCTTCCTTCCTGAAGCCCTTTTTCCATTGTTTACACTTCCTTTCTCATGATGGCTGCTACCAATGTTTGCTGTCGAAAGTAGTCTGGGCTTCCTGCTGTTTTCAAACAATAGTTGCTGTTGAATGTTATCCTGTACCACAGAGCTGACAACACCATCCCATACCCCTGCCATCACCTTGGTAACGGACACCACTCTACTTTAGCTTTGACCTGTGAAGAGTTGTAACAAACTCCCATCGTAAGCAGCATCATTGTGGGTTTATTTTCCATGTCAATCTCCTGCACGGGTACACAATCACCAACTGGGCATCATTACAGATCCACAATCACCAACTGCGCCTCATTACAGGTCCACAATCACCAACTGGGCATCATTACAGATCCTCAATCACCAACTGGGCATCATTACAGATCCACAATCACCAACTGGGCATCATTACAGATCCACAATCACCAACTGGGCTTCATTACAGATCCACAATCACCAACTGGACATCATTATCGATCCACAATCACCAACTGGACATCATTACAGATCCTCAATCACCTACTGGACATCATTACAGATCCACAATTACCAACTGGGTATCATTATAGATCCACAATCACCAACTGGGCATCATTACAGATCCACAATCACCAACTGGACATCATTACAGATCCTCAATCACCAACTGGACATCATTACAGATCCTCAATCACCAACTGGGCATCATTACAGAACCTCAATCACCAACTGGACATCATTACAGATCCTCAATCACCAACTGGACATCATTACAGATCCACAATTACCAACTGGGTATCATTATAGATCCACAATCACCAACTGGGCATCATTACAGATCCACAATCACCGACTGGGCATCATTACAGATCCACAATCACCAACTGGACATCATTACAGATCCTCAATCACCAACTGGACATCATTACAGATCCTCAATCACCAACTGGGCATCATTACAGAACCTCAATCACCAACTGGACATCATTACAGATCCTCAATCACCAACTGGACATCATTACAGATCCACAATCACCAACTGGGCATCATTACAGATCCTCAATCACCAACTGGACTTCATTATCGATCCACAATCACCAACTGGACATCATTCCAGATCCTCAATCACCAACTGGGCATCATTACAGATCCTCTATCACAAACTGGGCATCATTACAGATCCACAATCACCAACTGGACATCATTACAGATCCTCAATCACCAACTGGGCATCATTACAGATCCTCAATCACCAACTGGCCTTCATTACAGATCCTCAATCACCAACTGGACATCATTACAGATCCACAATCACCAACTGGGCATCATTACAGATCCTCAATCACCAACTGGACTTCATTATCGATCCACAATCACCAACTGGACATCATTCCAGATCCTCAATCACCAACTGGGCATCATTACAGATCCTCTATCACAAACTGGGCATCATTACAGATCTACAATCACCAGCTGGACATCATTACAGATCCTCAATCACCAACTGGACATCATTACAGATCTTCAATCACCAACTGGCCTTCATTACAGATCCTCAATCACCAACTGGACATCATTACAGATCCTCAGTCACCAACTGGACATCATTACAGATCCTCAATCACCAACTGGGCACCATTACAGATCCTCTATCACCAACTGGGCATCATTGCAGATCCACAATCACCAACTGGACATCATTACAGATCCTCAATCACCAACTGGGCATCATTACAGATCCTCAATCCGCAGCTGGGCATCATTACAGATCCTCTATCACAAACTGGGCATCATTACAGATCCTTAATCACCAACTGGGCATCATTACAGATCCACAATCACCAACTGGGCATCATTACAGATCACCAACTGGACATCATTACAGATTCACAATCACCAACTGGACATCATTACAGATCCTCAATCAACGACTGGGCATCATTACAGATCCCCAATCACCAACTGGACTTCACTATCGTTCCACAATCACCAACTGGGCATCAGTACAGGCCCACAATCACCAACTGGACATAATTACAGATCCACAATCACCAACTGGACATCATTATAGACCCACAATCACCAACTGGGCATCATTACAGATCCACAATCACCAACTGGGCATCATTACAGATCCACAATCACCAACTGGGCATCATTACAGATCCTCAATCACCAACTGGACATCAGTACAGATCCACAATCACCAACTGGACATCATTACAGATCCACAATCACCAACTGGACATCATTACAGATCCACAATCACCAACTGGACATCATTACAGATCCACAATCACCAACTGGGCATCATTATAGATCCACAATCACCAACTGGGCATTATTACAGATCCTCAATCACCAACTGGACATAATTACAGATGCACAATCACCAACTGGGCATCATTACAGATCCTCAATCACCAACTGGACATCATTACAGATCCTCAATCACCAACTGGACATAATTACAGATGCACAATCACCAACTGGGCATCATTACAGATCCTCAATCACCAACTGGACATCATTACAGATCCTCAATCACCAACAGGCATCATTACAGATCCTCAATCACCAACTGGCCTTCATTACAGATCCTCAATCACCAACTGGACATCATTACAGATCCACAATCACCAACTGGGCATCATTACAGATCCTCAATCACCAACTGGACTTCATTATCGATCCACAATCACCAACTGGACATCATTCCAGATCCTCAATCACCAACTGGGCATCATTACAGATCCTCTATCACAAACTGGGCATCATTACAGATCTACAATCACCAACTGGACATCATTACAGATCCTCAATCACCAACTGGACATCATTACAGATCTTCAATCACCAACTGGCCTTCATTACAGATCCTCAATCACCAACTGGACATCATTACAGATCCTCAGTCACCAACTGGACATCATTACAGATCCTCAATCACCAACTGGGCATCATTACAGATCCTCTATCACCAACTGGGCATCATTGCAGACCCACAATCACCAACTGGACATCATTACAGATCCTCAATCACCAACTGGGCATCATTACAGATCCTCAATCACCAACTGGGCATCATTACAGATCCTCAATCACCAACTGGGCATCATTACAGATCCTTAATCACCAACTGGGCATTATTACAGATCCACAATCACCAACTGGGCATCATTAAAGATCACCAACTGGACATCATTACAGATCCTCAATCAACGACTGGGCATCATTACAGATCCCCAATCACCAACTGGACTTCACTATCGTTCCACAATCACCAACTGGGCATCATTACAGGCCCACAATCACCAACTGGACATCATTACAGATCCACAATCACCAACTGGACATCATTATAGATCCACAATCACCAACTGGGCATCATTACAGATCCACAATCACCGACTGGGCATCATTATAGATCCACAATCACCAACTGGGCATCATTACAGATCCACAATCACCAACTGGGCATCATTACAGATCCTCAATCACCAACTGGACATCAGTACAGATCCACAATCACCAACTGGACATCATTACAGATCCACAATCACCAACTGGACATCATTACAGATCCACAATCACCAACTGGACATCATTACAGATCCACAATCACCAACTGGGCATCATTATAGATCCACAATCACCAACTGGGCATTATTACAGATCCTCAATCACCAACTGGACATAATTACAGATGCACAATCACCAACTGGGCATCATTACAGATCCTCAATCACCAACTGGACATCATTACAGATCCTCAATCACCAACTGGGCATCATTACAGAATCTCAATCACCAACTGGACATCATTACAGATCCACAAT
Source organism: Somniosus microcephalus (assembly GCF_052327205.1). Classification (NCBI taxonomy): domain Eukaryota; kingdom Metazoa; phylum Chordata; class Chondrichthyes; order Squaliformes; family Somniosidae; genus Somniosus; species Somniosus microcephalus. The sequence continues at coordinate 124,993,109 of NW_028225179.1, forward strand.
CACCAACTGGGCATCATTATAGATCCACAATCACCAACTGGGCATAATTACAGATCATCAATCACCAACTGGGCATCATTACAGATCCACAATCACCAACTGGACATCATTACAGATGCACAATCACCAACTGGACATCATTACAGATCCTCAATCACCAACTGGGCATCATTACAGATCCACAATCACCGACTGGGCATCATTACAGATCCTCAATCACCACCTGGACATCATTACAGATGCACAATCACCAACTGGACATCATTACAGATCCTCAATTACCAACTGGACAGCATTACAGATCCACAATCACCAACTGGGCATCATTACAGGTCCTCAATCACCAACTGGGCATCATTACAGATCCACAATCACCAACTGGGCATCATTACAGATCCTCAATCACCAACTGGGCATCATTACAGATCCTCAATCACCAACTGGGCATCATTACAGATCCACAATCACCAACTGGGCATCATTACAGATCCACAATCACCAACTGGGCATCATTACAGATCCACAATCACCAACTGGACATCATTACAGATCCTCAATCACCAAATGGGCATCATTACAGATCCACAATCACCAACTGGGCATCATTATAGATCCACAGTCACCAACTGGGCATCATTACAGATCCTCAATCACCAACTGGGCATCATTACAGATCCTCAATCACCAACTGGGCATCATTACAGATCCACAATCACCAACTGGGCATCATTACAGATCCACAATCACCAACTGGGCATCATTACTGATCCTCAATCACCAACTGGGCAACATTACAGATCCACAATCACCAACTGGGCATTATTATAGATCCACAATCACCAACTGGACATCACTACAGATCCTCAATCACCAACTCATGCTGTTTAATGTCCACTATCACCAACTCATGCTCTGTTACAGGACCGCAATCAGCAAATCATGCATCATTACAGATTCACCATCACCAGCTCGTGTCACCCTACATGCTGCAATTTTTTGCTTTTCTGCACCACAGTTGGCCGATCGTTAATATTGCTTAACGTTTACATAGAAGAGAAGTAACTTTTTTAATATAAGCCATGCATCTGTTTGGAGGAGGTTCAGAGTTTCAAATCGGAGTTGTATTTCTGGAACACGTGTTGTGTACAGTCATTTTATTGACCTTGTGTCACTGTTCCTGGTTTCCTCTCAATCATACAGCCAGAATTCCAAGTCAAAGGGCAGAGGTCAGTGGGCAAGTTGCCTTTCACTAAAGGAGTAGGGATGACAGTCAGTTATCATAACCGGTGAACTGTAGATGCCACAAGACTTGCCATTGCACTCTTCTTTCTCCAGTCAGCGATATAAGTCCGTAATGAAGTATGTTTAGCTCGGTTTCAACAACTAATCATTGCAATGAAAGAATTGCCCATATTTCAGCTAAATCTCACTCACAGGGTACATTGAAATGATTGAAAGAATGTAGGAGGGAAATTAAACACTACTCTGTACCTAACCCATGCTGTAGCTGCCTTGGGAGTGTTTGGTGGGACAGTTTAGAGGGAGCTTTACTCTGTATCTAACCAGTGCTGTACCTGCCCTGGGAGTGTTTGATGGGACAGTGTAGAGGGAGCTTTACTCTGTAAATAACCCGTGCTGTACCTGACGTGGGAGTGTTTCATGGGACAGTGTAGAGGGAGCTATACTCTGTATCTAACCCGTGCTGTACCTGCCCTGGGAGTGTTTGATGGGACAGTGTAGAGGGAGCTTTACTCTGTATCAAACCCACGCTGTACCTGCCTTGGGGGAGTGTTTGATGGGACGGCGCAGAGGGAGATTTACTCTGTATTAATCCGTGCTGTACCTGACCTGGGAGTGTTTGATGGGATAGTATAGAGGGAGCTTTACTTTGTATTAACCCGTGCTGTACCTGACCTGGGAGTGTTTGATGGGAGAGTGTAGAGGGAGATTTACTCTGTATTAACCCATGCTGTATCTCCCCTGGGAGTGTTTGATGGGATAGTGTGGAGGGAGCTTTACTCTGTATCTAACCCATGCTCTACCTGCCCTGGGAGTGCTTGATGGAACGGTGTAGAGGGAGATTTACTCTGTATTAATCCGTGCTGTACCTGACCTGGGAGTGTTTGATGGGAGAGTGTAGATGGAGCTTTACTCTGTATCTAACCCGTGCTGTACCTGCCCTGGGAGTGTTTGATGGGACAGTGTAGAGGGAGCTTTAATCTGTATCTAACCTGTGCTGTACCTGCCTTGGGAGTGTTTGGTGGGACAGTGTAGAGGGAGTTTTACTCTGCATCTAACCTGTGCTGTACCTGCCCTGGGAGTGTTTGATGGGACGGTGTAGAGGGAGATTTACTCTGTATTAACCCGTGCAGTACCTGACCTGCGATTGTTTGATGGGACAGTATAGAGGGAGCTTTACTTTGTATTAACCCGTGCTGTGCCTGACCTGGGAGTTTTTGATGGGACAGTGTAGAGGGAGCTTTACTCTGTATCTAACCCGTGCTGTACCTGCCTTGGGAGTGTTTGGTGGGACAGTAACAAGGGAGATTTACTCTGTATTAACCCGTGCTGTACCTGACCTGGGAGTTGTTGTATCCGTGTGTTAATGGAGACACAGAATGCAGGAGTTGGTTTCACAGGTGTTTACTGAACAAAGTCTGGAGGTGAACTAACAGATACAAGACACTGTACAGGCTTATATAGCCCGAGTGGCCATTACCGGCATTACAGTACACAGGGGGCTCTTAAAGGCACATACACCACAATTCCTCCCCTTTTAGACAACCAGTACATAACATTTTAAGTAATCATTAACTATCATGTTACAAGAACAATAATCTACACATTTGCTGCAGTTAATCAATTATAAGTCAGTCTCTCTGGAGGCTGCCTGACTCGGTCCGGATAACGCCTCGGTGGTGTAATAGTTTTTGGTGGTGTAGTAGGTTCTTTTGGCAAGGTCGATTCGGCTTGAATGCCAGTGTCGGGTTCATCTGGTTCCAGTATCACCAGATCGGAGGTAGATACTATGGGTATCTCTGCTTCATCATTAGGCGTATAGAGTTGTGGTGTAGGTTGTCCCTTCTCGGATGACTCTATGATCTGGTCAGCATGGCGCCTTATTATGCTTTCTCCAATGTCCACGGTATACATCAGCGGTCCGAGTTGTGTGCAAATAGTTCCAGGCTGCCATTTCTCGGTACGGTAGTCCCGGGCCAAAACTTGTTGACCTATCTGGAAGGTTCTAGTTGGCCTTTCATTCATGCCTTGAAATTGCCGATTCTCCACGTCCCTTCTGATGTTTGGCTTGATCAAATCCAGCCGGCACCTTAGGCTTCTATTGAAGAACATCATGGCGGGAGTTTGGTTTGTAACCACATGTGTTGCATTCCTGTATGCAAACAAGAAGTTATCTACCTTATGCTGTAGATTTATGTCTTCATTACCCATGGCCTTTATGGCCTTCTTGAAGGTCTGGACAAACCTTTCAGCCAATCCATTGGTGGCGGGATGATATGGGGCGGACGTGTAGTGCTTAACCCCATTGTTTTTTAAGAACTTCCTGAATTCTTCGGACACAAATTGCGGTCCATTATCAGAACAGATCTGTTCAGGCAGCCCATTCCTGGCAAATATGGTCCTTAATACTGTGATGGTTTTTTCCGTGGTGGTGGAGGACATCTTTATTACCTCCGGCCACTTGGAGTGTGCATCAACCGCGATTAAGAACATTGAGTCCATAAATGGACCAGCAAAGTCGATGTGTACCCTTTGCCATGGAGATGAGGGCCACTCCCATGGATGTAGAGGGGCTTGTGGTGGGGCGTTTTGGACCTTCTGGCATCCTAGGCAGCTCTTGGTCATTTATTCGATGTCTCCATCGATACCTGTCCACCACACAAACGCTCTGGCTAGGTTCTTCATTTTCACTCCACCCAGATGCCCCTCGTGAAGCTCCTTTAGCACTTTATCCTGGAGTTTGGGTGGAATCACCACTCTGGATCTACACATCAAGGTTCCTCGGCACACTGACAGCTGTTCTCTTCTTTGTGAGAATGCTGGCAACAGTGGTTCGCCATGTGCTGGCCATCCCTTCACCATTAAATCGTAGACTCGTGAGAGAGTCGGGTCATTTCTCGTTTCCTTTTCAATGGCAGAATTTGTTACTGGTAGACATTCCACTATGATTGAGTGGAACATCTCCACTGGGTCCACTGTAGGTGCCTCTTCTACCATTGGCAACGGTAGGCGCGATAAACCGTCAGCATTCCCATGCTGTTTTGATCCTTTGTATTCTATGTCATATTGGTGTGCCCCTAGGAAAAGGGACCACCTCTGTAGCCTTTGCGCTGTCATAATAGGAACACCCTTTTTAGGGTTGAATATGGAGATGAGGGGTTGATGGTCAGTCAACAAGGTAAATTTTTGTCCGTGTAGGTAATGGTTGAATTTCTTCACTCCCCATACCAGGCTGAGTGCTTCCCTGTTGATCTGGGCATAGTTACGCTCAGCTGAGTTCAATGAGCGTGACGCAAAAGTTATCGGCCGCTCCGAGCCATCAGGGAATCTATGCGATAATACCGCTCCTACGCCATAAGGGGATGCATCGCACGCCAGTCTGATTGGCAGTGATGGGTTGTAATGAGCCAAAACTTCCTTGGACGTGATCAAGACTTTGCATTTATGGAAGGCACGTTTACAGTCTTCGCTCCATTTCCAAATTACTCCCGTTTGTAGCAGTTCGTTAAGAGGGTGCAGAAGAGTTGACAAGTTCGGTAAAAATTTATGATAGTAATTTATCAATCCCAGGAACGACCTTAATTGTGAGACATTTTCAGGTGCTGGGGCTTTTATGACCGCTTCAATTTTTTCAGGTGACTTATGCAACCCTTCCTCGTTAATTATGTGGCCACAATATGATATTTGTTTCTGGAAAAATTCACACTTGGGCGATTTGCTCGTAGGCCCCATTCTCTCAGCCTAGTGAGCACCTGCTCCAAATTGGCAAGGTGCTCGTTGTCATTTTCTCCTGTTACAAGGATGTCGTCTAGTTAGCATTGAGTCCCCGGAATCCCTTGGAGGACATGCTCCATAGCTCTTTGCCAGATAGCTGGAGCTGATGCTACTCCGAAAACCAGTCGATTGTACTGGTACAGGCCTTTGTGTGTATTTATCGTGAGATACTTTTTAGAGGCCTCTTCAACCTCCATCTGTAGATATGCCTGTGCCAAGTCAATTTTGGTGAAACGTTTCCCTCCGGATAGTGAGGCGAAAATATCTTCTATCCTCGGAAGAGGATACTGTACCGTGTGAAGGACCGGGTTTACAGTCACCTTAAAGTCCCCACAGATGCGAATTTTTCTCTGTTCTTCAGATTTATCATTATTCAACGTTTTCTCCATGACCGGGACGATGGGTGTTGCCCACTCGCTCCAATCTATCTTGGATAATACGCCTGCCTTTTCCAAATTCTCCAGCTCTGCCTCGACTGCTGGACGAATTGCGTATGGCACAGGCCTTGCCTTAAAAAACTTGGGAATTGCCGCATCTTCCACTTTTATTGAGGCGGTGACGCCTTTCAAGGTTCCTAGTTCCTGTTGGAACACTTCCTTGGCGTTGGCCAAGAAGACTTTTAATCGTTCAGGTATGACGTCATCATCATTTTTTTTCTTACTGGTCACCGTCAGTGCCTGAATGGAGTGCCAGTCTAAACGTATCTTCCTGATCCATTCACGCCCCAACAGCGGTGGACCACCATCTTGCAGAACGTATAAATACAACTTCTGTATTTCCTTGCCGTTGTATACAACAGGTACCCTTATTTTCCCTTTGGGGTATACTTTCTGCCCCGTATATGTTTTCAAGATAATGGATGTGTCTTTCAAAGGTATATGCGGAAATAGCCGCTTGTAATCCCGTCGACTTATGACGGTCAGAGCTGATCCTGTATCTAGCTCCATTTTAACTGGGGACCCCGCTATCGTGAGGGTAACCCAAATGGTCTGGTAATCTTCTTTGGCAATTACATTATGTAATTTGAGACAGCTTAGTCTCTTGTTTCCGGAGTCGCTATCGCTCTTCTGGTCTTTGGAGCTACTGTCTGTCATCATTTGTACCTTTCTGTACTTTTCCTTATTGATTTTTTTCCTGTCCGTGGATTTTTTGTTTCCAGATCGGCATACACGTGCAATGTGTCCAACCTTTCCGCACTGCCTGCATGCTTTGTCCTTGAACCAGCAGTCCCTCTGGTCATGGGTGGATCTGCCGCAGCGATAACATCTCTTGAAACCCTGTGTCATTTCATGGGTGCCGAAGTCCTGTGGCTTTTGCTGTATCTCTGCAGCTCCTCTTGCGGCTGCTTCGTATGATACAGCCACACTGAAAGCCTTGTCCAGTGTCAAATCTTTCTCAGAAAGTAGCCTTTTCTGTGTTCCTTCACTTAGGAGACCGCAGACGAATTTGTCTCGAAGAGAATCTGCCAGTCCTGCCCCGAATTGGCAGTGCTTTGACAGCTTCCTTAATTCGGTGAGGTAATCAGCGTTACTTTCATTCTTGTGCTGATTCCTCCTGAAGAATTTGAATCGTTCCACTATCAGCAGTGGTGTTGGGTTTAAGTGCTCCTGTAGGGTATCAACAATCTCCTTAAAATTCTTGTCCTTCGGTTTGGCTGGAGTGATTAAGTTTCGTAACAGCCCGTATGTCCTTGCGCCCATTAGATTTAGAAGTACTGATGCCTTTTTATCATCCTCTGTTTCATTTGCTGTGCAATATACCTCCACTCTTTCCACATATGTGGTCCAATCCTCTATATCGCTATCGAAAGCAGTAATATTGCCAGTCTTAGGCATCCTGAAAAAAAAATGGCGCCTCCCGCGCTTTCCTTTCTTCCCCGCAGAAAAAAAATGGCGCCTCCCGCGCTTTCCCACCGCTGCCGTTGCTGACAACGCTGTTCTCCGCGGTTTTTATTTACATAGGTATTTTTAATAGGTGGAGACTCGTTCCCGCCGGACTCTCTGGGAATTTTCCCTCCCTCTGCTTGGTCCGAACGCCGACCTGCTTTGCAGCGCCGGCCGTCTCCCGAGTGCTCCACCCTCTTTCTCTGTTTGCCTCCACCTTCGCTGCTCGGCCCCGCTGCTGAGCCAGCCGATGGAGCCCCAGCCGCCTCCCAGGAAGGATTATTGCAGTACCTGCCACCAGCTCGGCTAGCTGGTGAAACCACAGTTTTTTTTTTCTTTCTTGTTTTTCTTCGACTTTCGTCTGAGGAATCGATCTCCTTGAGGTGCTGCCGAATTGCAGGTAAGTCCGTTTCTAATTCGTCACCACTGTTGTATCCGTGTGTTAATGGAGACACGGAATGCAGGAGTTGGTTTCACAGGTGTTTACTGAACAAAGTCTGGAGGTGAACTAACAGATACAAGACACTATACAGGCTTATATAGCCCGAGTGGCCATTACCGACATTACAGTACACAGGGGGCTCTTAAAGGCACCTACACCACAGGACTGTTGGATGGGACGGTGTACAGGGAGCTTTTCTCTGTATCTAACCCATGCTGTACCTGACCTGGGAGTGTTTGATGGGACAGTGTAGAGGGAGCTTTACTCTGTATCTAACCAGTGGTGTACCTGTCCTAGGAGTGTTTGATGGGACAGTGTAGAGGGAGCTTTACTCTGTATCGAACCCGTGCTGTACCTGCCCTGGGAGTGTTTGATGGGACAGTGTAGAGGGAGCTTTACTCTGTATCTAACCCGTGCTGTACCTGACATGGGAGTGTTTGATCGGACAGTGTAGTGGGAGCTTTACTCTGTATCTAACCCGTGCTGTACCTGCCCTGGGAGTGTTTGATGGGACAGTTTAGAGGGAGATTTACTCTGTATTAACCCATGCTGCACCTGACCTGGGAGTGTTTGATGGGACAGTGTAGAGGGAGCTTTACTCTGTATCTAACCCATGCTGTACCTGCCCTGGGAGTGTTTGATGGGACAGTCTAGAGGGAGCTTTACTCTGTATCTAACCCGTGCTGTACCTGACGTGGGCGTGTTTGATGGGACAATGTAGTGGGAGCTTTACTCTGTATCTAACCCGTGCTGTACCTGCCCTGGGAGTGTTTGATGGGACGGTGTGGAGGGAGATTTACTCTGTATCTAACCCGTGCTGTACCTGCCCTGGGGGTGTTTGATGGGACAGTGTAGAGGCAGATTTGTTCTGTATTAACCCGTGCTGTACCTGACCTGTGAGTATTTGATGGGAGAGTGTAGAGCGAGATTTACTCTGTATTAACCCGTGCATTACCTGCCCTGGGAGTGTTTGATGGGACAGTGTAGAGGGAGCTTTACTGTGTATTAACTCGTGCTGTACCTGCCCTGGGAGTGTTTGATGGAACGTTGTAGAGGGAGATTTACTCTGTATTAACTCGTGCTGCACCTGCCCTGGGAGTGTTTGATGGAACGTTGTAGATGGAGATTTACTCTGTATTAACCCATGCTGTACCTGCCCTGGGAGCATTTGGTGGGACAGTGTAGAGGGAGCTTTACTCTGTATCTAACCCGTGCTGTACCTGACGTGGGAGTGTTTGATGGGACAGTGTAGAGGGAGCTTTACTCTGTATCTAACCCGTGCTGTACCTGCCCTGGGAGTGTTTGCTGCAGGTCCCAGTTCTAGGACTAGGTCCAGTCTGACAACCCTCACCTTGAACAGTACGCAAAACAAAAGCTCTCCATTCCTTGAAGAAAAGTGAAGTTAAAATTGTGCTGATTATTATGATAGTTGGGATGTTGATGGTAATTTTGTCTTTGTATTGTCCTCAAATATTATGTCACTCTTGTCCCCTCAAATGGCTTTAAGTAGCAATATTTGGATACTAAGGTGCTGAAGTTTCTGGGTCGGGGAAAGAGGGTGGGGGAGGGGAAGCAGCAGCGAAATCAGGGCAGTCAAACTGGAATTTGAGGGCTATATTCTGCTGACAAAAAAACGCTGCCTTATTCCCTCCCCCCCAGCCCCCGCCCCCCCCCCCCCGCCCTCACTAGGATGGATGCCCCACTAATGCGGGCACCTGCCTCTTTATGCAATGGACTCCGACCCTGAGATTTTTGAGGGGGCAGTCCGGGGACTGGAAGTCCATCCCTGCTGCAGTTGCAGCGGCAGAGTGGGGCCCCAGGACTTTTGGGCCCTAAACCTTTAACCGCTGAAAATAGTCAGTGTGTTAGAGGACGAAGCAATGTTCAGAAAAATAACATGGCTGCCCCCCACGGCCTGAGGAGCGAAGGCATTGCCCATCTAGTACGGCCATCCTATGTTTGACAGTACTGGAGCAGTACAAGTGGCCTCAACTCCCTGTTCAGGAAGGGAGCAGTTGGCAGAAAATACAGTCAGTCAGTCAAGGACATCATAGAAAGTGGACATCATAGGGAGCGGGAATTGTAGGAAGTGGGAATTGTAGGAAGTGGGAATTGTAGGAGGTGGGAATCGTAGGAAGTGGGCATTGTAGTAAGTGGGGAGTGTAGGAAGTGGTATTTATAGGAAGTGGGAATTCTAGGAAGTGGGCATTGTAGGAAGTGGGCATTCACGGGCATCATAGAAAGTCAGTATCATAGAAAGTGGGCACATATGGACACTGTAGGAAGTGAGTATCGTTAAAAGTGGGTATATATGGGCACTGTAGAACATGGGTATCAGGAAGTGGGCATTATAGGAAGTGGGTATGGTAGGAAGTGGACATATATAGACCACACAACCTCAGGATTGCAGTACAGAAACAGGCCATTCTGCCCGCTGGGTCTGTGCAGCTGGTGTTTTTCTCCACCTTAGCCATCTGGCCTCGTCCTTGCTGCAGGCCCCCCATATTCCTCAGGAGAGGGCGGAATCAGGCTCAGGCTGGCTGAATGACCTCAAAACCCTCACTCTTTTAGCTTGTGCGTGAAGAAGGGCCGGATTGGACCACGCCACGTACCGGAGGAAGGGCTGAATCTGTGCGGCTGTATCCTGGCGTGGGTCACTGACTCCTGTGGGGGATGGCGGTGTGGGTGGGGAAACAGACTCATAAAAAACACTGATCACGGTACAGTGATGAGAAGCCCAAATGCGTTCACACCTGCTGACTGTGTAACATTACACAATCTTAGTTACGTTCTACACCATTGAGCTGGGGAATTCAGACAAACCAGAAAAACGGCTTTGAAAGCCAGAGAAGCGACGACCATGTCCTTCTTACTGCTAGAAACTTCTCTAATGATGCCTGTTCAATCCCCGCAGCATTTGGCGACGCCCTTAGTCAGACCGTGGGAAAGAAAGGATCGCTACAGCGGGCATCATAGCACCGACCTGCACATCGCAGTCATAGAGGTTAAGACCAGCTCCAGAGCAGGGCGTTGCCCCGCTTGTCCCTCTTAATTACAAGTGTTTTTTTTCTCGCTCTCCCCTCCTGAAGGCACTGACTGACGCTGCTTTACCCAAGTGTCCATTCTGCATGTGTGAGTTCTTGCTAAGTGTAGCCAAGCTGTTTGACCATAAGGGAGGTTATTGCAACCGTGCTTTAACATGATGTCGACACAAACATGTCCTTCCAACAGCGGTTAGTGGACAGGCATCAGGAATGGGAAACGCATTGCTGCCTCTATGCTCTACAGGGGTACTGGGGCAAGCTGTAATGCCACCATGGCTGAGGTCAGCTGATGTTCAACCCTGTCAACCAGGGCAGAAATATTGCCAACCACACCCCACTACTCTCTGTATCTAACCCGTGCTGTACCTGCCCTGGGAGTGTTTGATGGGACAGTGTAGAGGGAGCTTTACTCTGTATCTAACCCATGCTGTGCCTGTCCTGGGAGTGTTTGATGGGACAGTGTAGAGGGAGCTTTACTCTGTATCTAACCCGTGCTGTACCTGCCCTGGGAGTGTTTGATGGGACAGTGTAGAGGGAGCTTTACTCTGTATCTAACCCGTGCTGTACCTGCCCTGAGAGTGTTTGATTGGACAGTGTAGAGGGAGCTTTACTCTGTATCGAACCTGTGCTGTACCTGCCCTGGGAGTGTTTGATGGGACAGTGTAGAGGGGCTTTACTCTGTATCTAACCCGTGCTGTACCTGCCCTGCGAGTGTTTGATGGGACAGTGTAGAGGGGCTTTACTCTGTATCTAACCCGTGCTGTACCTGCCCTGGGAGTGTTTGATGGGACAGTGTAGAGGGGCTTTACTCTGTATCTAACCCGTGCTGTACCTGCCCTGGGAGTGTTTGATGGGACAGTGTAGAGGGAACTTTACTCTGTATCTAACCCGTGCTGTACCTGACCTGGGAGTGTTTGATGGGACAGTGTAGAGGGAGCTTTACTCTGTATCTAACCCGTGCTGTACCTGCCCTGGGAGTGTTTGATGGGACAGTGTAGAGGGAGCTTTACTCTGTATCTAACCCGTGCTGTACCTGCCCTGGGAGTGTTTGATGGGACAGTGTAGTGGGAGCTTTACTCTGTATCTAACCCGTGCTGTACCTGCCCTGGGAGTGTTTGATGGGACAGTGTAGAGGGAGCTTTACTCTGTATCTAACCCGTGCTGTACCTGACCTGGGAGTGTTTGATGGGACAGTGTAGAGGGAGCTTTACTCTGTATCTAACCCGTGCTGTACCTGTCCTGTGATGTTTGATGGGACAGTGTAGAGGGAGCTTTACTCTGTATCTAACCCGTGCTGTACCTGCCCTGGAAGTGTTTGATGGGACAGTGCAGAGGGAGCTTTACTCTGTATCTAACCTGTGTTGTACCTGCCCTGGGAGTGTTTGATCGGACAATGTAAGAACATAAGAACGTAAGAATTAGGAGCAGGAGTAGGCCATACGACCCCTCGAGCCTGATCTGCCATTCATAGAATTACATAGGATATATGGCACAGAAACAGGCTGTTCGGCCCAACCAGTCCATGTCGGCGTTTATGCTCCACTCGAGCCTCCTCCCGTCTTTCCTCATCTAAATCTATCAGCGTAACCCTCGATTCCCTTCTCCCTCATATGTTTGTCCAGCCTCCCCTGAAATGCATCATCTATACTATTCACTTCAACCACTCCCTGTGGTAGCGAGTTCCACATTCTCACCACTCTCTGGGTAAAGAAGTTTCTTCTGAATTCCCTATTGGATTTCTTGGTGACTAGCTTATATTGATGGCCTCTAGTTATGCTCTTCCCCACAAGTGGAAACATTCTCTCTGTATCCACTCTATCAAAACTTTTCATAATTTTAAAGACCTCTATTAGGTCACCCCTCAGCTTTCTTTTTTCAAGAGAAAAGAGACCCAGCTTGTTCATCCTTCCCTGATATTTATACCCTCGCATTTCTTGTATCATCCTTGTAAATCTTCCCTTCACCCTCTCCAGTGTCTCTATATCCTTTTTATAATATGTTGACCAGAACTGTACGCAGTATTCCAAGTGTGGTCTAACCAAGGTTCGATACAGGTTTAGCATAATTTCCCTACTTTTCAACTCTATCCCACTCGAAATAAACCCTAGTGCTTGGTTTGCTTTTTTTATGGCCTTGCTAACCTGTGTCGCAACTTTTAGTGATTTGTGTATTTGTACTCCGAGATCCCTTTGTTCCTCGGCCCCACCTGGACTCGCACCCTCCTGAGTGCGGAGGCATTGAGTGGAGCGAGAGTTTGGTAAGTGGGAGAAAAGTCATTTAAGTGTATTTAGTGAATTTTAGTGAGTTAAAAAGTTAATTATTTGAAGTGAGTTTAATTTTTTAGTGTAAATTAAGCTGCTGGGGAGTTTAAACCGGAAGTAGAATCCAGGTATAAAAAGGGGCGGGACTAGTGCGGCAGCGCTGAGTGCGGAGGCATTGAGTGGAGCGAGAGTTTGGTAAGTGGGAGAAAAGTCATTTAAGTGTATTTAGTGAATTTTAGTGAGTTAAAAAGTTAATTACTTGAAGTGAGTTTAATTTTTTTAGTGTAAGTTAAGCTGCTGGGGAGTTTAAACTGGAAGTAGAATCCAGGTATAAAAAGGGGCGGGACTAGTGCGGCAGCGCTGAGTGCGGAGGCATTGAGTGGAGCGAGAGTTTGGTAAGTGGGAGAGTTCGGGCAAGTGGGAGGTGAAGGGGTGTTTTTGCTCTGTTTTGTTCCCTACTCCCAGACTTAGACAACACTGTGGAAGCGGAGCAGTGAGACGAATCAACCTAACAGGCCCCACAGACAGCATTCAAAAGGGAGGTTGGTGATCAGCTGGTTGGTAGGTTCTCTTCCGTCTCTTTTATACCTTTAAGTTGGTAAGTCCTATTAAATAGTGGTGTAATATTATCATCTATATCTGGGCAGAGGGTTTCATAACTAATAATAAGAAATTTAATTAATTACATAGAATGGAGCAGGTGATGTGTGACTGTTGCGAGATGTGGGAGCCAGTGGACCCCATTGAGGCTCACGGTGATTACATTTGCGACAAGTGTTTGCTGCTAGAGGAACTCCGGCTCCGTATTGAGGTGCTTGAGACCGATCTTCAGACACTGCGACACATCAGGGAGGGGGAGAAGTACCTGGACTCTATGTTTCAGGAGGTAGTCACACCTGTGAAATTAATTAATTCAGATGTAGTCCGTGGTCAGGGACAGGACGGTGTGACTATGAGTGAGGCAGGTACAGGAATCCAGGAGGTAGTGTTGAAGGAGCCGCAGCCCTTGCTCTTGTCAAACAAGTTCGAGATTCTTACTCCCTGTGAGGGCAGGAGTGGGGACTGCAGGGAGGATGAGCAACCTGGCCACAGCACCGTGGAACAGGGGGCCATTCAAGTGGGGGGAGTCAAAAGAAATGTTGTAGTGGTAGGGGATAGTATCATTAGGGGGATAGATAGGGTTCTCTGCAGTCGAGAGCGGGAGTCCCGAAGGCTGTGTTGCCTGCCCGGTGCCAGGGTTAAGGACATCTCTTCTGGGCTGGAAAGAAACTTGGAGTGCGAGGGGGAGGATCCAGTTGTCGTGGTCCATGTTGGTACAAACGACGTAGATAGAACAAGGAAGAAGGTTCTGTTAAAGGAGTATGAACAGCTAGGGGTCAAATTAAAAAACAGAACCTCAAGGGTAATAATCTCTGGATTATTACCTGAGCCACGAGTGAATTTGGCTAGGATAAATAAAATTAGAGAGTTAAATGCGTGGCTCCAAGACTGGTGTGGGAAAAATGTGTTTTGCTTCTTGGGACACTGGCAGCAGTACTGGGACAGGAGGGAGCTGTTCCGTTGGGACGGACTTCACTTGGCCAGTGCTGGGACTAGAATCCTGGCGAATCATATAACTAGGGCTGTAGAGAGGGCTTTAAACTAATTAGTGGGGGGGAGGTTTCTAGAGAGCAAATAATAAAAATGACAACGGAGAAGGTCATAGACTTAGGTAGCAGTGGGGGAATTAAAAAATGGAACGTGTCAGGAAGGGACAGAAGGTATGGAGTAAAAAGTAAAGTAGTAAAAGGGGAAAAAGCAGGAACTAAGTGTCACAAAACATATTTGAAAGTTCTTTATCTGAATGCACGTAGCATTCGTAACAAAATGGACGAGTTAACGGCACAAATAACTACATATGGGTATGATCTTGTGGCCATTACAGAAACATGGCTGCAGGGTGACAATGTCTGGGAATTAAACATACCAGGTTATTTAACAATCAGGAAGGACAGACAGGAAGGGAGAGGAGGTGGGGTGGCTATGTTAATAAAGGAAGGAATCACTGTAATACAGAGAAATGATATTGGGTCAAAGGATCAGGATAGTGAAACAGTTTGGGTGGAGATAAGGAATAATAAGGGGAAAAAACATTAGTGGGCATAGTCTATAGGCCTCTGAACAATTGCAACTCTGTTGGATGGAGTATTAATCAGGAAATAGTTGAGGCTTGTAATATGGGAACAGCTATAATTATGGGGGATTTTAACTATCATATTAACTGGACAAATCAAATTGGGCAGGGCTGCCTTGAGGATGAGTTCATTGAGTGTATTAGGGATGGGTTTCTTGAGCAGTATGTAACTGAACCGACCAGGGGGCAAGCAACCTTAGATTTGGTCCTGAGTAATGAGACAGGATTAATTAAAAATGTCCTAGTAAAGGATCCCCTTGGAATGAGTGACCATAACATGGTTGAATTCCATATTCAATTAGAGGGTGAGAAGGTTGGATCTCAAACAAGCGTGCTGAGCTTGAATAAAGGAGACTATGAAGGTATGAGAGCGGAATTGATTAGAGTGGACTGGGAAAATAGATTAAAGGGTAAGATGGTACATGATCAGTGGTGTATATTTAAGGAGTTATTTTACAACTTCCAAAAAATATATATTCCACTGAGGAAAAAAGGGTGTAAAAGAAAAATAGCCATCCGTGGCTAAGTAAAGTAATTAAGGATAGTATCCAACTAAAAACAAGGGCATATAAGGTAGCCAAATCTAGTGGGAGGATAGAAGATTGGGAAGTCTTTAAAAGACAGCAAAAAATAACTAAAAGATTGATTATGAAAGTAAATTAGCAAAAAATATAAAAACAGATAGCAAAAGTTTCTATAGTTATATAAAAAGAAAAAGGGTGGCTAAAGTAAATGTTGGTCCCTTAGAGGGTGAGACCGGGAATTTAATGGTGGGAAACATGGAGATGGCAAAAACGCTGAACAAATATTTTGTATCAGTCTTTACGGTAGAGGACACTAAGAATATCCCAACACTGGACAAACAGGGCCTCTAGGGGGGGAGGAACTAAATACGATTAAAATCACTAAGGAAGTGGTACTTGGTAAAATAATGGGACTCAAGGCGGATAAATCCCCTGGACCTGATGGCTTACATCCTAGGGTCTTGAGAGAAGTGGCGGTAGGGATTGTGGATGCATTGGTAATAATTTTCCAAAACTCCCTGGACTCAGCAAAGGTCCCGGCAGATTGGAAAACTGCTAATGTAACACCCTTATTTAAAAAGGGCAGTAGGCAGAAGGCTGGAAACTATAGATCTGTTAGCCTAACATCTGTGGTTGGTAAAATTTTAGAGTCCATTATTAAGGAGACAGTAACGGGACATTTGGATAAACATAATTTAATAGGACAAAGTCAGCATGGTTTTATGAAGGGGAAGTCATGTTTGACAAATTTGCTTGAGTTCTTTGAGGAAGTAACATACAGGGTGGATAAAGGGGAACCAGTGGACGTAGTGTATTTAGACTTCCAAAAGGCATTTGACAAGGTGCCACACCAAAGATTATTGCTCAAGATAAAAAATCACGGGATTGGGGGTAATATTCTAGCACGGGTGGAGGATTGGCTATCTAACAGAAAGAAGAGAGTTGGGATAAATGGTTCATTCTCAGACTGGCAATCAGTAACTAGTGGTGTTCCGCAGGGGTCAGTGCTGGGTCCCTAACTCTTTACATTCTATATTAACGATTTGGAGGAGGGGACCGAGTGTAACATATCAAAGTTTGCAGATGATACAAAGATGGGAGGGAAAGTAGTGAGTGAGGAGGACATAAAAAACCTGCAAAGGGACATAGACAGGCTAAGTAAGTGGGCAGAGATTTGGCAGATGGAATACAATACTGGAAAGTGTGAGGTTATGCACTTTGGCAGGAAAAATCATAGAGCAAGTTATTATCTTAATGGCAAGAAACTAGAAAGTACTGTAGTACAAAGGGATCTGGGGGTCCTGGTGCACGAAACTCAAAAAGTTAGTATGCAGGTGCAGCAAGTGATCAAGAAGGCCAATGGAATGTTGGCTTTTATTGCTAGGGGGATAGAATATAAAAACAGGGAGGTATTGTTGCAGTTGTACAAGGTATTGGTGAAACTGCACCTGGAATACTGCATAGTTTTTGTGTCCATACTTAAGAAAAGACATACTTGCTCTCGGGTCAGTACAAAGAAGGTTCACTCGGTTACTCCCGGGGATGAGGGGGTGGACATATGAGGAGAGGTTGAGTAGATTGGGACTCTACTCATTGGAGTTCAGAAGAATGAGAGGCGATCTTATTGAAACATATAAGATTGTGAAGGGGCTTGATAGGGTGGATGCAGTGAGGATGTTCCCAATGATGGGTGAAACTAGAACTAGGAGGCATAATCTTAGAATAAGGGGCTACTCTTTCAAAACTGAGATGAGGAAAAACTTCTTCACTCAGAGGGTAGTAGGTCTGTGGAATTTGCTGCCCCAGAAAGCTGTGGAAGCTACATCATTAAATAAATTTAAAACAGAAATAGACAGTTTCCTAGAAGTAAAGGGAATTAGGGGTTACGGGGAGCGGGCAGGAAATTGGACATGAGTCTAGGTTCGGAACGGTCATGGCCCTGTGGGTAGCGGAGCGGGCCCAGGGGCCGTGTAGCCTGGTTCGGCTCCTACTTCTTGTGTTCTAATTCTGTGTTAGATTTCAGGAGATGGTTCTATTCCTGTTCCTGGCTGGGGTGGAGATCACCTTTTACAGAAGGTAAGTACTGTGAAAATATAGGGACAGAGTGATCTCCTGGACGAGTTTCGATCGCCTAGGTGGGTCGGAGAGGAATTTCCCAGATTTTTTCTCCCAAATTGGCCATTGGGTTTTTATCTGGTTTTTCGCCTCTCCCAGGAGATCACATGGGTTCGGGTGGGATGGCGAGTGATAGAAGATTTGAGGTTAGGATCAGATCAGCCATGATCTTATTGAATGGTGGAGCAGGCTCGAGGGGCCGATGGGCCTACTCCTGCTCCTATTTCTTATGTTCTTATGTTATGTTCTCCCAGTGACAAGTGACCTCCTACCAAAATTCAATAAGATCATGGCTCATCCTCCATCTCAACTCCACCTTCCCGCACTATTCCCATATCCCTTGATTTTGAGGGTCTCTGAGTCCAGTAATTCCTACGTCCAGGCCTGCCTGCTGTTTCCCGGTGTTGGCAGGAAGGGACTTACACGGAGCAGCACCGCCATCTGCTGGCGGTACCAGAGGATGACCACTCGAAGCGCTTTGAACTGCAGGCCCCGGTTTAGTGAAGCTCATAAATATAAGACAGTCACTAATAAATCCAAGAAGGAATTCAGGAGCAACTTCTTTACCCAGGGAGTGGTGAGAATGTGGAACTATCTACCACACGGAGTTGGTGAGGCTTTAAGGGGATGCTGGATAAACACATGAGGGAGAAAGGAACAGAAGGTTTACTCTTGAAAGTTTGCAGTTGGCGATCTGGCATGCCAGGTATTCTCCTGATTCATCAGATGTTATGAGAGCCGATTATAAACCCCCATCCTCCCCTCCCCCACACCATATGAGAACGGGGCGGAGGTGGGGCGGGGGCAGGGGTTAAAATAGAGGCAGGGTCCTTGCCCTCCAGCCCAGTGCTGCACTCAAGCTGCCTCGGATTTCAGGAGGGGTGCGAGGCCCTTGCCGCAGGTGACCAGAAGCTTGGTCACAGAGGTAGGCTTTAAGCAGTATCTTAAGGTCGGGGTTTGATGGCACCATTTGTACTCGCAGTAACGCCCGGTGGAAGTCAATGGAAAGGAAAATTGCACGGGGTGTTCAACAAGCGGCCGATTCACTACCGCCCGTGCAGCGCCACCGCCGCCGAAGTCGAATTTCACCCCCTTTTTGGTCCAAAGGCGGTGCCCCTTTAAAGAGCATTACTGCCTTGACGACATGTCTTCCAAGACTATTGCGCACTGCTGAGGAGGAGGAAACAGCAGAATCAGTATCGCAATTTGTTCAAACTAACATAACATCCACAAAAGTATTGAGCAGGAGGTGAGCAGTATTTTAAGGATGTGATTGTGCCGCGGATGTCCCAGTTCCTTATGTGTAAATGTGATCAAGTGACCTGACCGAGCCCATCTCTTGAGTAGCCCCGGTAATATAAGCTCAGCCCAGGTAGGGGGCGCTCTCTGTATGTGTCAGGGCCGTGGGTCTCCCAGAGGGACAGTTTGTGGCAGAACACTTGATGCAGTTAGAGCCAGCGACAACAACAATTTACATTTATATAGCGCCTTTAATGTAGTAAAACGTCCCAACTTAAGGAGCTTTACAGGAGCGTAAATCAAACAAAAAAGTTGACACCGAAACTATTCTTTTAGATACTTCTCCCCACAGGTATATAATGTGCACCACCTGAGAAATGAGAAGCATTAACACATGATTGTTCCCTTTTCCTCAAGTTTATTATAACCCAAACCCAGATATAAACAAATACCACCTTTTAGCAGGGAATGTGACTCGACCGCGGAGGGAGATCCGTCCTCGTGAAGGGAGGAGAAGCTTCCTTCACCTGTCTTCCCTGACGTCTCTTCTTCAGGATCCCGGATTGCCCCCTTCACCAGGGAACCCACCATCTTATACCCCTGGTCTTCGTATCACAGAATCTTCAGCTTTAGACTGATTGGTTAAAGCCCTCTCACCTCACGTGGAGCTGACTGAAGACCTTGTCTCATCATAGCTTTGAAGCTGCCTGACCAGTATGGGGGAGTCTGCAGCTAAATTCCTGATGAGGCCCCTTTTAGACATGTTTTTGTTTGCCGTTATCATGTTCGTTCTGTTTCTGCAGTCTCAGCAAGGTCTATAATGACCACCTGAGGAGAGGCCAGCAGGACCTGGTCGTCTTCCTACTGAGTAAATCCTTATTCATTCCTCTGCTGATCTAGATTTTAATTCCCGACTCCTACAAGTCAAAGAAAGAGACCTGAGTGTAGGTGGCCTGGTCAAAGAGATCGGCTTTAAGCAGCGTCTTAAAGGAGGAGGGAGAGGTAGAGGTAGAGAGGGAATTCCAGAGCTCAGCGCCGAGACGGCTGAAGGCACAGCTGCCATTGGTGGAGCCAAAGGGAGTTGGGGATGGATAAGAGGCCAGAATTGGAGGAACAAAGAGTTCTTTGAGTTTTTAGTGCTGCGGGAGAGGCAGAAACCTGATCGGAGAAGTTCAAAGGGAATTGCAGGAAAGATGGGCACGGATTTGGGAGGCAGCAACACTTTCAAGTTACGAACGGGAGGTTGGAGATGGGGCGGTAATTTGCAAGGATAGAGGAGTCAAGGGTGGGTTTTTGAGGAGAGGGGTGATGACAGTGATTTGAAAGAGTCGAGAGAGGATGAGGTGAGTCTCATTGACAAGATGAGCTCAGAGAGGGCATGAGGGGCGATAGGAGAGAAACTAGAGAAAGATGTGAGTTCAGTGTGAGGGCAGGGGGGAGTTTGTCTTGGTGGGTTAGGGGAAGGGAGGGATGTGTCAGAGGCAGGTGAACGGATGGTCTCAATCTTAGTGACAAAGAAGACCATGAACCCCTTGAGGGAGGAGGGGCAGGGGAGGCGGGTTTTAATGATCCGATTGGTAACGGAAAAAGAATGTTATAAGCTGGGCTTTAAAAATCTGGCAAGTGTTCACACACAAGAAACACTGTCATTTTGATCTAATTACAAAATGCATAACACTGTTTGTCCCTGATCACGTGAAGTGAAAGCCAGGAAGTTCAGCACCGACTGAGAATTGAAAGTGAAAGCACTGGACAGGGAAGCAGAGAGACTGCGAGCACCGAGATGGCGTCTGCAGATCTAACATATGAACTGACCTGTCCCATCTGCCTGGAGATGTTCACCGACCCGGTGTCCCTGGAATGTGGGCATCACTTCTGCAGATCCTGCATCTCTCGGAGTTGGGAGAAGGTCCCGGGAGATGTCTCCTGCCCCGAGTGTCGGCAGGTTTTCGCCCAGAGGAACACCAGGCCCGCTCGGACCCTGGGCAACATCGCCGAGCAGCTCAGACTGCTGAAGGTGAAGGCCACACAGCGGGAGGAGGAGTTTTACTGCGAGGAACACGGGGAAAGGCTGAAGATGTTCTGTGAAGAGGAGCAGAAGGCAATCTGTGTGGACTGCTGGAGCTCAGAGCATCAAACTCACAATGTGATCCCTATAAAGGAGGCCACCCAGAAATACCAGGTACTGGATCACTGCCCTGCCAGCACAGGTAGATGTGGGAAAGGGGAGGAGGATTGGAGGGAATAAATGGATTGCTGAGGAGGGAGAGGGGTAGGGGAGGAGGGAGAGGGGTAGGGGAGGAGGGAGAGGGGCAGGGAAGGAGGGAGAGGGGTAGGAGAGGAGGGAGAGGGGGTGGGGAGGAGGGAGAGAGGTAGGAGAGGAGGGAGAGGGGGCAGGGAGGAGGGAGAGGGGGCGGGGAGGAGGGAGAGGGGTAGGGGAGGAGGGAGAGAGGTAGAGGAGGGAGAGGGGTAGGGGAGGAGGGAGAGGGGTAGGGGAGGAGGAGGGAGAGAGGTAGAGGGAGAGGGGTAGGGGAGGAGGGAGAGGGTTAGGGGAGGAGGGAGAGGGGTAGGGGAGGAGGAGGGAGAGAGGCAGGGGAGGAGGGAGAGGGGCAGGGGAGGAGGGAGAGGGGCAGGGGAGGAGGGAGAGGGGTAGGGAAGGAGGGAGAGAGGTAGGGGAGGAGGGAGAGGGGCAGGGGAGGAGGGAGAGGGTTAGGAGAGGAGGGAGAGGGTTAGGGGAGGAGGGAGAGAGGGAGGGAGAGGGTTAGGGAAGGAGGGAGAGGGGTAGGGAAGGAGGGAAAGGGGTAGGGGAGGGGAGAGGGGCAGGGAAGGAGGGAGAGGGGTCGGGGAGGAGGGAGAGGGGTAGGGGAGGAGGGAGAGAGGTAGGGGAGGAGGAGGGAGAGAGGTAGGGGAGGAGGGAGAGGGTTAGGGGAGGAGGGAGAGGGTTAGGGGAGGAGGGAGAGGGGTAGGGGAGGAGGAGGGAGGTAGGGGAGGAGGGAGAGGGGCAGGGGAGGAGGGAGAGGGTTAGGAGAGGAGGGAGAGGGTTAGGGGAGGAGGGTGAGAGGGAGGGAGAGGGTTAGGGGAGGAGGGAGAGGGGTAGGGAAGGAGGGAAAGGGGTGGGAGAGGGGTAGGGGTGGAGGGAGAGGGGCAGGGGAGGAGGGAGAGGGGTAGGGGAGGAGAAAGAGGGGATGAGGAGGAGGGAGAGGGGTAGGGGAGGAGGGAGAGGGGTCGGGGGCGAGGCTGATTCCAACCGCCAGAGTTAAAGGGCAGTTCCTATTTACTTTATATAAAGACAGCGAATATCTCCTAAAGGTGGCCCGGAATAGTTGTCCCCGTCTATCAATAAAACTGTCAACATGCGGTCAGAATTGGAATTATTGTAGTTTTACATGTAAGCATTTAGTTGTGGTGTAACAGTTGGAGTTTAGGAATCCTATTCTCCTTTTCTCTCTCTTATAATCATACAGCACAGACAGGGCCATTTGGCCCATCGAGCCTGTGCCGGCTCTTTGAAAGAGCATCTTGTCCCAATCAACGAAGGTAATTCAGATTAACATCTCCTTGATCAATAATTCTGCTGTTCCGACTCATCTCCCACGTCAGTCTATGGATTTCCTCTTACATTTCCTTCCCACCTTTGGGATCACCGAGTGTCAGGAACAGAGGGAATGTTTCCCTTTTCAAATCCCATTGTGGTTTTTTCGTCTTTCAGGAAAAATTGGAAAAATCATTGGAGTTTCTGCAAAAGCAAATGGATCTCACTCTTCAAAGTAACAGAGAAGGGGAGGATGGGATCTTACAGATGAAGGTAGGGGAGTGTCATTGAGGGTTTGTGTAAAGTTCCCTGTGTTTGCGACTGCCTGAATGAGCTTTTGACACTGCGAGAGAGAGAGAGAGATTGAATAAAATGCTGCCTGTCCCAGCACAATGCGAGCTCCTCCCTGAACTGCACTGTAAGGGACCGTCTGTAAATTGTTAATTATTGCAACAATGTAAGGAGGGTCTTATTTCCTTTCTCTGTCCGATCCCAAAATTTGACTGTAATCAATCTTGAGAAAATATCCTTTTCTACGTTGAAAAGACTCCATGTATCGTCGTGACCCTCTCCCCCAACAGTTTTCCCTTTCTGCTCACCCAACTCCCAGGTATCCATTATTCTATATATAAACCAACCAAACATCTCAATTAGATTCCAGCCTGTAACTCACTCCCAGATATCCACTATTCTATACATAAACCATCTGAACCCCTCGATTAGATTCCAGCCTGTAACTCACTCCTGGGTATCCACTATTCTATATATAAACCATCTGAACCCCTCGATTAGATTCCAGCCTGTAACTCACTCCCAGGTATCCATTATTCTATATATAAACCATCTGAACCTCTCGATTAGATTCCAGCCTGTAACTCACTCCCGGGTATCCATTATTCTATACATAAACCACCTGAACCCTTCCATTAAATCCCTTGATTATGTTCGGCATGTAACTCACTCCCATGTATCCAAAATTTAGTTAAATTGTTTAGTCAGCAGTGAGTTCTTGTTATTTGTTGTATATTTTATGAATTTGTTTATGCTGTCAAGTCTGTGTGACATTCGGTGTGACATGCAGTATGGTGTACAATGTGACACAGAATTTACATGCATGACACATTGAAATATGACAGATGCATATTGGATACAATGCTTTAATCCTACAGAGAGCATATGGAGTCCAGGGACACTGGGATTATAAATACTGCTTGTCTCGTTCTGTATTCAATGTGTTCCAGGCCCAAGTTGACAGTCTGAGAAGTGAAATCAAGACTGAATTTGAAAAGATGCACAAGTTCCTGTCTGAGAAGGAAGAGCTGATGAAAGCAGAGCTGGAGATAAAAGCAGATAAAATACTAGAAAAAATAAAGAACAATTTAAGGAGCAGCTTCGATGAAATGTCTTCTCTTGAAGGAGCGATAAGAGATCTAAAAGCGAGGCTGGAGGTACAAGAAGCCCCAAAGCTCCTCAAGGTACAAAATGTCTCTCCTCCTTGTTCAGGGAATCTAAACGGACAGTAAAATAACTGTCAGTGGGATTGATCTAAAGGGTAAATGTGATCAAACCAGTCCCCTCAGTGAGATCAGGTTAGTAGAAACACTACAACATTCAGGGGACTGGGGGCTTGGGGGGCAGTGGGTTAACATACTGACCTTTCACCTCTGGGCTTTGGTTTAGCCTCAATCTGATTGGTGGGATGGACGTCTACTCTTTCTGCTAAGGGTCCAATGGGAAATGAGGTGAGGAAATCTCAGTGCAGTTCCTCCACACAGCGTAACAGTGGCACTGACTGGCGATTGGACTCCGAGAGGGCTGGGGTGGGAACTGGAGATGCTCACACGCGTGCAGTTGGGGCTCTTCTGGGAATGGGGTTAAGGTGCATTGTTGAGGCAGAGTAGGTAGAGCTTTTCTCTGCCACTGGCTGTGCTGTTTGTGACCCTGGGAGCGCTTGGTGCTGACGCTGGGGATCAAAACTGGAAAATACACATTTACATCATCTTCCTTGGTGCTCCATATCAGTGTTAATGGAAACAAAGTCTTGGCCTGGGGGTTGCATGTTTTTACCCCCTAGTCTTCCATTCTCCAGCACCGAAAGAAAAGGAAAAGTCCTTTTCTGATTGATTCCTTGGTGTCCAGATTCGGTCTCTCTTTATAATTTCCCCATGAGATTTGTAGCAGCAGCTCTTTAATCTGATCCAGTAACGTTTCTTCTGTTCCTTTCCCCTCAGGATATTGATGCCCTTTTGACCAGGTAAGCAGATTTAAAGAAGCCGTTCTGTGATCTGATCGCTGCTCTCTCTCGAACACGGACTGATCCCCAGCCCTGTTTTTACAGGTGTGAGATCGAGGTTCACAATCCTGGAGCTGTCTCCGCTGAGCTACCTGTGGATATATTTGGCGGACTATTCAAATATGTCAAGGTGTGGAGGGAAATGAGAGCAGTGATTTCACCAGGTATCATTCTCTGTATATCACCTTCTCCCTACTGTTATCCATGTGACTAATGACCTTTAATACATTGGATGACACCAGGTGTCGTTCTCTGTATATTATTGGGTACTTTTCTCCCACCAAGTTAAACAACCTAAATTTAATGATGGTCAGTGTATGGAGGGATCTGCTTCTGAGGGACATCACCTGACCTCGGCACTCTTCTGATCGGCTTACCAGGCCACTGGTCGGGCCCTTATGGAGGTTGATACACTTCCCTCAGTCGGTGTACCAGCCGCCATGACTACATCATGTCCCATCCCATGGTCAAGGACTGGGAACTCCCAGCTTACGGAGACCTCACCTTTGGCTCTTCCTCAGGTCCATCATTTCCCTTGTAAGGGGCAGGTCAAAGTTCAACATCTCACAACTCTCAGACACATTTTCTGAGGGAGTTCTCTGGTCGCCAACTCCCAAGGAGACCAGGGGAACCCCCAAGGGCGTTTAAGGCACAGGTCAAAACAAGCAGCCATTTTATTCAGCCAACTGAAGTCATCCTCTGCTATTTGGAGCTGAATTTTGCCCGAGTATCACTCCTTTCATGTGTGAGTGGAGTTACGGGTAGGAATATTTAGGTGTCAGCCGTGGCATCTCGTCCCTGGTTAGAATGTTGTGGGTTCAAGTCCAAACCCAGAGTCCTGAGCGCAAAAATCCAGGCTGACACTCCAGTTAAGAACTGAGGGAGTGCTGCACTGTCGGAGATGCCGTCCTTCGGATGAGACTTTACACCTTCTCAGGTGGAGGTTAATGATCCCATGGCACTAGTTCGAAGAAGAGCAAGGAGCTCTGCCTGTTGTCCTGGCGGAGATCTCGGAGGGTTGCGGGGCTGGAGGAGATTACACATAGGGAGGGGTGAAGCCTTGGAGGGATTTGAACACAAGGATGAGAATTTTAAATTTGAGGCAATGCTGGACCGGGAGCCAATGTAGGTCAACGAGCACAAGAGGTGATGGGTGAACGGGACTTGGTGTGATTTAGGAAACGGGCAGCAGAGTTTTGGATGAGCTCAAGTTTCGCTCCGTGGTTCCACACATGGAATAAATGACCATGTTTCCAGGCTCCCCATTGGCTGCTGTGTGGACGGAAATAGAACTGTCGCCTCTTCAATCCCATTCAGCCATTAGAAAGGTCGTCACCCCTGTCCCAAAAGTGCCAGAATACAGCAGGCTGGGCTCAGGGAGGGAGACAGAGATCCTACAGCTTCTGGTCAATGAGGCCTTGTCCTGGAGCGAGATCTTTATTTTAAATAAATTGATGAAAACCTGCGCTGTGTAAATAGGGCTGAGGGAACGGTGAGGGTTCAAAGGTGAGAAATCTCTTCAGACGCCCTGTCCCTGGGGCTCCACAGTTCCTGGGCTGAGGAAAGTGGTGATGGCCCATCACTGTCTGTACACCTCTTGTGATCCAGTCCTGGTTTTCTTACAGTAACAGCTTCCCATTCATGTTTTGTTTCAGTCCCAGCGTCTCTCACCCTGGACCCAGAGACAGCAAACAAACAACTCATCTTGTCCCAGGATCTGACTAGTGTGAAGCACGGGAATAAGGAGCAAGACCTTCCTGATCAGCCGGAAAGATTTGAAAATTACTGCTATGTTTTGAGCTCAATGAGTTTCACATCAGGGAGACACTACTGGGAGGTGGGTCTTGGAAACAAGACTTACTGGATTGTGGGTGTCTGCAGAGAGTCTGTCAACAGGAAGGAAAACATCACACGTTCACCTGAGAATGGATATTGGGTCATCGGCCAGCTTCCTGAGTACAAATCATTGAAAATCCCAGACGTCACCTCCCATCTGGAAGTGAAGCCCCGGAAGCTGGGAGTTTACCTGGACTATGAGGGAGGACAGGTGTCATTTTATGAGGCTGAAGACATGTCTCATCTGTACTCTTTCACTGACATTTTCACCGAAAAACTCTATCCCATCTTTAACCCATGTAGGGAAAACAGTGGCGCAAGCTCTGAACCACTCACACTGCTCACTTGTTAACACAGTGGGGCAGTTTTCTGAGGTCACGGCCGTGGTGAGCAGCGTTACTCACTGCCCGAGCAGCCCACGTTGCCCTGATCCTCGGCTGTGTACTGCCGGCGGGTGTTTGCTGTTAGAGTGTACACTGTAAGTTAGCTCAGTGCCTCTACCCATCTCTCTGTCCCTGTCTCAATCTACTGTGACCCAGACACATTGTGCTGGAATATAATTAAGTAGAATGATCTCCTGAATTGTGATAAATGTGTCCAGCATCATAACAATTAGTCGTGAATCTGTTTATATTTTCACCCTTTAATAAATGTTTGACTTGTAGACTGGACTGACACCGGGTGTGATGATTGTTGAGTCAGGGAAGTAGTAGAAAGAATTAGGAACAGGAGGAGGCCAGTCAGCCCCTTGAGCCTGTTCTACCATTCAATTACATCATGACTGATCTGTATCTTAACTCCATCTGCCCGCCTTGGTTCTGCAACCCTTAATACTCTTAACTAAGAAAAATTTATCAATCTCAGTTTGAAAATTTTTGAGGGCGAGAGTTCCAGATTGACACTACTCTTTGTGTGAAGAAGTGTTTCCTGACATCACCCCTGAACGGTCTATCTCTAATTTGAAGGTCATGACCCTTGTTCTGGACTCTCCCACCAGAGGAGATAGTTTCTCCCTATCTACCCCATCAAATCCTTTAATCATCTTAAAACCCCTCAATTGGGCAGATTCTTCAATCATCGGAGAGCAGAGGGACAATGGCTTGGGCCCAATACCAGAGGGAAGGGGCACCTGTTCATGGGCCACCTGACCTCGATGACCTTCCCTTGATACTTTCTTCCTTTATCTCCCTGTTTGTGCGCTTCACAGTGAGGACCGTCAGTGCAGTGGAATGGGGTTTACTTTCTGCTCCAATCCCCGGGTCAAGCTCTCCCAGGTTTAATGCCCCATCAGCCTGGAGGCTGTTAAGTGACGGGGGATGGGCACTTTCCCACTTGGGGCAACCAGCATCAGCACCAAGCACTCCCAGGTGCTGCTTGATGTGGTCCTACACACAGTCCCAGTGCAAATACAGCGAGAGGCCTGTCGCTGGTGGGCAGATGTGCCCGCCTGCTACAGAGTGAGCGAGGGTGAAGGGGAAGAAATAAGAATCCTCATTGGGCTGTCAGCAAGCACTCCCTGACCCACACTCTCTATTGACTCGAGGGGACGGTGCCTGAGGGGAGAGAACCGTTCACAATGTCAGCTGGTCTGGAGGCCAGGATGGGAAGTTTGGTGGTCAGCAGTCTAGAGGGCTAAAAGGAGCATGAGGTGCGTCACGGATGAGCTTGGAGAGGGCATGAGGAGAGAAACTAGAGAAAGACACGAGTCCAGGGCTAGGGCAGGGGGGAATTCTGCAGTGCAGTTTGGCTTGGTCGGCAAGAGATTGGGAGGAAGCAGCAGAGGCCGTGGAACTGATGGTCTCAATCTTCATTACAAAGAAGTTCATGAGCTTTCCACATTTGTTGTTGGAGGCGAGGGTGCAGGGGAGAGGGGTTTAAAGAGATGATTGGTAGTGGAGTTAAGCAGACGAGGGTTATCTTTGCTGCATTTGGTGATCCTGGAGTAGTGGGAAGTTTGGGCAGAAGAGAGTGAGGCACGACAGACCTTGATGTCCAGCCAGATGTGGCGATGGATGGCTAAACCAGATGTGCACCAGATACACTCAAGTCAGCATCCCTTGAACTTGAGGGTATGAGAAATTAGGCCATACCAGAGGAATCAACTGGGAGAGCAGAAAGGCAGAGGAGTAGTGATGCATTTAGGCAGGGATGGAGTGGTGGGAGGAATATCCAAGAGGGGAGAAATGAAAGGAATGACTTCGGAAAATATCAACAGCTGTGATGAGAGGATAACACGGGTTCTCTGGATGGGTGAGGTGAAATGGGATGAATGGCCTTCCTCATGATCTTATGTTGAAGATGGGGAAAGTGTTAACTCCACCACTAGCACTAAATGATCCAGTCAAGCGTCCAAACATTTAGGGACATCGCAGGCTGTAGCGCACCTGAAGTGCAATGGCTAGCCTGGTCCTGGAGAGACACCTTCTTGATCGTTGTCTTCTGTACAGTGTTTGGGGAAGACAGAAAGAAGCTGAGCCGATTACATAGGATTACACAGGATATACGGCACAGAAACAGGCCATTCAGCCTAACCAGTCCATGTCGGCGTTTATGCTCCACACCAGCCTCCTCCCGTCTTTCCTCATCTAAATCTATCAGCGTAACCCTCTATTCCCTTCTCCCTCATATGTTTGTCCAGCCTCCCCTTAAATGCATCATCTATACTATTCGCTTCACCCACTCCCTGTGGTAACAAGTTCCACATTCTCACCACACTTTGGGTAAAGAAGTTCTCCTGAATTCCCTATTGGATTTCTTGGTGACTATCTTATATTGATGGCCTCTAGTTATGCTCTTCCCCACAAGTGGAAACATTCTCTCTGTATCCACTCTATCAAAACCTTACATAATTTTAAAGACCTCTATTAGATCACCCCTCAGCCTTTTTTCAAGAGAAAAAAGACCCAGCCTGTTCATCCTTACCTGATAGGTTATACCCTCACATTTCTGGTATCATCCTTGTAAATCTTCCCTGCACCCTCTCCAGTGCCTCTATATTCTTTTTATAATATGGCGACCAGAACTGTACGCAGTACTCTAAGTGTGGTCTAAACAAGGTTCGATACAGGTTTAGCATAACTTCCCTACTTTTCAATTCTATCACTCTCGAAATAAACTCTAGTGTTTGATTTGCTTTTTTTATGGTCTTGCTAACCTGCATCGCAATTTTTAGTGATTTGCGTATTTCTACCCCGAGATCCCTTAGTTTCTCGACCCCACCGAGACTCACACCCTCCAACCGATAAGTGACTCCCCTATTCTTCCTACCAAAATTCAATAAGATCCTGGCTGATCTTCCATCTCAACTCCACCTTCCCGCACTATTCCCATATCCCTTGATTTTCAGGGCCTCTGAGTCCAGTAATTCTTACGTCCACGCCTGTATGCTGTTTCCTGGTGTTGGCAGGAAGGGATTTGCACGGAGCAGCACCGCCATCTGCTGGCGGTACCAGAGTGTGACCACTCGAAGCGCTGTCGGCTGGCTTTGAACTACAGGCCCCGATTTAGTGAGGCTCATAAATATAAGACAGTCACTAATAAATCCAATAAGGAATTCAGGAGCAACTTTTTTACTCAGGGAGTGATGAGAATGTGGAACTATCTACCACACGGAGTTGGTGAGGCTTTAAGGGGATGCTAGATAAACACAGAAGGTTTACTCTTGAAAGTTTACAGTTGGCGATCTGGCATGCCAGGTATTCTCCTGATTCATCAGATGTTATGAGAGCCGATTATAAACCCCCATCCTCCCCTCCCCCACACCATATGAGAATGGGGCGGTGGTGCGGGGGCAGGGGTTAAAATAGAGGCAGGGTCCTTGCCCTCCAGCCCAGTGCTGCACTCAAGCTGCCTCGGATTTCAGGAGGGGTGCGAGGCCCTTGCCGCAGGTGACCAGAAGCTTGGTCACAGAGGTAGGCTTTAAGCAGTATCTTAAGGTCGGGGTTTGATGGCACCATTTGTACTCGCAGTCACGCCCGGTGGAAGTCAATGGAAAGGAAAATTGCACGGGGTGTTCAACAAGCGGCCGATTCACTACTGCCCGTGCAGTGCCACCACCGAAGTCGAATTTCACTCCCTTTTTGGTCCAAAGGCGGTGCCCCTTTAAAGAGCATTACTGTTTTGACGATATGTCTTCCAAGACTATTGCGCACTGCTGAGGAGGAGGAAACAGCAGAATCAGTATCGCAATTTGTTCAAACATAACATCAACAAACGTATTGAGCAGGAGGTGAGCAGTATATTAAGGATGTGATTGTGCCGCGGATGTCCCAGTTCCTTATGTGAAAATGTGATCAAGTGACCTGACCAAGCCCATCTCTTGAGTTCTCCCCGGTAATATAAGCTCAGCCCAGGTAGGGGGCGCTCTCTGTATGTGTCAGGGCCGTGGGTCTCCCAGAGGGACAGTTTCTGAGAGAACACTTGATGCAGTTAGAGCCAGCGACAACAACAATTTGCATTTATATAGCGCCTTTAATGTAGTAAAACGTCCCGACTTAAGGCACTTTACAGGAGCATAAATCAAACAATAAGTTGACACCGAAACTGTTCTTTTAGAAACTTCTCCCCACAGGTATATAATGTGCACCACCTGAGAAATGAGAAGCACTAACACAGGATCGTTCCCTTTTCCTCAAGTTTATTATAACCCAAACCCAGATATAAACAAATACGACCTTTAAGCAGGGAATGTGACTCGACTGCGGAGGGAGATCAGTCCTCGTGAAGGGAGGAGAAGCTTCCTTCACCTGTCTTCCCTGACGTCTCTTCTTCAGGATCCCGGATTGCCCCCTTCACCAGGGAACCCACCATCTTACGATAGCAAAATACTGCAGATGCTGGAAATCCGAAATAACAACAGAAAATGCTGGAAAAACTCAGCAGCCCAGGCAACATCCGTGGAGAGAAATTAGAGTCGACGTTTCGGGTCAAAACCCTTTTTCAAAACTGGAAAGGAAATGAAATAGATCGAAGGCAGGGCTGCGATAGAACAAAAGAAGTAAAAGAGACATTAAGAGGTATTCAAAACCAGACAAGATGGTAATAGGTCAGTGGAGACAAAAGACGGCTCAGATTAGGTGTGAAGTGTACTGGCAGGATGAGAGACAGCTGCCATGTGGGAGAGAGAAAACAAAGGAAAGGGAGGGGGAAGGGAAGACCCAAAACAAAGGGGTAGAAAAAAATATAAGTAAAAAACCCACCATCTTATACCCCTGGTCTTCGTATCACAAAATCTTGAGCTTTAGACTGATTGGTTAAAGCCCTCTCACCTCACGTGGAGCTGACTGAAGACCTTGTCTCATCATAGCTTTGAAGCTGACTGACCAGTATGGGGGAGTCTGCAGCTAAATTCCTGATGAGGCCCCTTTTAGACAATGTTTTTGTTGGCCGTTATCGTGTTCGTTCTGTTTCTGCAGTCTCAGCAAGGTCTATAATGACCACCTGAGGAGAGGCCAGCAGGACCTGGTCGTCTTCCTACTGAGTAAATCCTTATTAATTCCTCTGCTGATCTAGATTTTAATTCCCGACTCCTACAAGTCAAAGAAAGAGACCTGAGTGTAGGTGGCCTGGTCAAAGAGGTCGGCTTTAAGCAGCGTCTTAAAGGAGGAGGGAGAGGTAGAGGTAGAGAGGGAATTCCAGAGCTTAGCGCCGAGACGGCTGAAGGGACAGCTGCCATTGGTGGAGCCAAAGGGAGTTGGGGATGGATAAGAGGCCAGAATTGGAGGAACAAAGAGTTCTCTGAGTTTTTAGTGCTGCGGCAGAGGCAGAAACCTGATCGGAGAAGTTCAAAGGGAATTGCAGGAAAGATGGGCACGGATTTGGGAGGCAGCAACACTTTCAAGTTACGAACGGGAGGTTGGAGATGGGGCGGTAATTTGCAAGGATAGAGGAGTCAAGGGTGGGTTTTTGAGGAGAGGGGTGATGACAGTGATTTAAAAGAGTCGAGAGAGGATGAGGTGAGTCTCATTGACAAGATGAGCTCAGAGAGGGCATGAGGGGCGATAGGAGAGAAACTAGAGAAAGATGTCAGTTCAGTGTGAGGGCAGGGGGGGAGTTTGTCTTGGTGGGTTAGGGGAAGGGAGGGATGTGTCAGAGGCAGGTGAACGGATGGTCTCAATCTTAGTGACAAAGTCCATGAGCTCCTCGCACTTTTTGTTGGAGGTGAGGGAGGAGGGGCAGGGGAGGCGGGTTTTAATGATCCAATTGGTAGCGGGAAAAAAAAGTTATAAACTGGGCTTTAAAAATGGGCAAGTGTTGACACACAAGAAACGGTGTCATTTTGATCTAATTACAAAATGCATAACATTGTTTGTCCCTGATCACGTGAAGTGAAAGCCAGGAAGTGCAGCACCGACCGAGAATTGAAAGTGAAAGCACTGGACAGGGAAGGAGAGAGACTGCGAGCACCGAGATGGCGTCTGCAGATCTAACACATGAACTGACCTGTCCCATCTGCCTGGAGATGTTCACCGACCCGGTGTCCCTGGAATGTGGGCATCACTTCTGCAGATCCTGCATCTCTCGGAGTTGGGAGAAGGTCCCGGGAGATGTCTCCTGCCCCGAGTGTCGGCAGGTTTTCGCCCAGAGGAACACCAGGCCCGCTCGGACCCTGGGCAACATCGCCGAGCAGCTCAGACTGCTGAAGGTGAAGGCGACACAGCGGGAGGAGGAGTTTTACTGCGAAGAACACGAGGAGAAGCTGAAACTGTTCTGTGAAGAGGAGCAGAAGGCGATCTGTGTGGTGTGCGGAATGTCCCGGGCTCACAAGACACACAGTGTGATCCCTATAAAGGAGGCAGCCCAGATATACAAGGTACTGGATCACTGCCCTGTCGGCACAGTTAGATGTGGGAAAGGGGAGGAGGAATGGAATACAGGGATAGCTGAGGAGGGAGAGGCGTAGGGGAGAGAAGTGGGGAGGAGGGAGAGGGACAGGGGAGGGTTGGGAGAGGTAGGGGGCGAGGCTGATTCTAACCGCCAGAGTTAGAGGGCAGTTCCTATTTTACTTTATATAAAGACAGCGAATATCCCCTAAAGGCGGCCCGGAATAGTTGTCCCCATCTATCAATAAAACTGCCAACATGCGGTCAGAATTGGAATTATTGTAGTTTTACATGTAAGCATTTAGTTGTGGTGTAACAGTTGGAGTTTAGGAATCCTATTCTCCTTTTCCCTCTCTTATAATCATACAGCACAGACAGGGCCATTTGGCCCATCGAGCCTGTGCCAGCTCTTTGAAAGAGCATCTTGTCCCAATCAATGAAGGTAATTCAGATTAACATCCCCTTGATCAATAATTCTGCTGTTCCGACTCATCTCCCACGTCAGTCTATGGATTTCCTCTTACATTTCATTCCCACCTTTGGGATCACCGAGTGTCAGGGACAGAAGGAATGTTTCCCTTTTCAAATCCCATTGTGCTTTTTTTGTCTTTCAGGAAAAATTGGAAAAATCATTGGAGTTTCTGCAAAAGCAAATGGATCTCATTCTTCAAAGTAAAAGAGAAGGGGAGGATGGGATCTTACAGATGAAGGTAGGGGAGTGTCATTGAGAGTTTGTGTAAAGTTCCCTGTGTTTGCGACTGCCTGAATGAGCTTTTGACACTGCGAGAGAGAGAGAGAGAGAGAGAGATTGACTGAATAAAATGCTGCCTGTCCCAGCACAATGCGAGCTCCTCCCTGAACTGCACTGTAAGGGACCGTCTGTAAATTGTTAATTATTGCAACAATGTAAGAAGGGTCTTATTTCCTTTCTCTGTCCGATCCCAAAGGTTGACGGTAATCAATCTTCAGAAAATATCCTTTTCTACGTTGAAGAGTCCATTTATCATTGTGACCATCTCCCCCAATAGGTTCCCCTTTCTGCTCACCCAACTCCCAGGTATCCATTATTCTATATATAAACCAACCAAACATCTCGATTAGATTCAGCCTGTAACTCACTCCTGGGTATCCATTATTCTATACTAGCTGGAGTGCCCGGCGGTGCCGAGGCTTTTTCGAGGGCATGTTGTTGTTGGAAGAGAGAGAGAGAGCGACTGGGGGGAAGAGAGAGAGCGACTGGGGGGAAGAGAGAGAGCGACTGGGGGGAAGAGAGGGAGGGGAGGCGGGAGGGCAGGGCGGGGAGGAGGGGGGGAGGAGGGAGGAGGGGGGAAGAAGGGGCGGGGGGGAGGAGGGGAGGGGAAGGGGGAGAGTCCACGAGCCCCCTGATCCCCATCCCCCCCAAACTCCCGAGCCCCCTGATCCCCACCCCCCGAACTCGAGGTTGGCCCCCCCGAGACTCGCCCCACCCACCCACCCCCGAGGCTCGCCCCCCCCCCACCAACCAAGCACCGAACTCCGGAGGCGCGATCTTCCGAGCACCGGCCTCCCGAGCTGGCTTCAAGATTGTGGCTGTGCGAGACGGCCGGAGGGCCCGGTTGCCAGGGTAACCGTTGACGCTGACCAAGCCCCGCCCCCCAGCCAAGCCAGAGAGAGAGACGCCGCGTCTCAGCTGCTCCTGCTGCGCGCGCACCCTTTAGCAAGGTAGCGGCGCTGGGCTGAGGCCCGCCCCTCCAGCCTTCGAGTGGGGCCGGGAGGTGCCTAGCTCGGGCGTGGGTGCGGAGGAGACGCCGAGACTTGGAGCCTACCTGGAAAAACGGGGAAAGGTAGGAAAATTAATGAGATGAGATAAGTTAATGACTTTCTAAATCATTTTTTAAAAAAACAATATGTGTTTTAAAAGCAACGTTTTTTTTAAAGACGCAGAAAGCGGGAAAAAGAAAGGAAAAGTTTGGAATCAAGATGGCGGCGACTCACCTCGGTTCAGAACGATAAGGCCCGCCCACACACGCACCAATTGGTCGACCGTCAGGTCACCAAAGCGTAGGATTGGTCAATCGTCCCGTCACTCGACCGTAGGAGGGCCCGGCCGCACGCGGCAGCAAGCCGCCGCACGATTGGTCGACCTCGAGGTCACTCTGTCGCTAATGAGCGGATAATGAGATGCTAATGAGCGGAATGTTGAAGGTTTTTGGAATACCGCCGGCGCGATTTTAACCCGGCCGAAACGTAAATACGCCTAAAACCGTCTCGGAAGCGTAAGTTTTCTTTGGAGGTAACGCGCGCGTAGGTACGCCCTGTAACTTTTGAGCGCATAGCCCGCCAGACGCACACGCGATGACAGACAGATAGAAGGACAGACAGAACGACCGATTTATATATATAGATATAAACAATCCAAACATCTCGATTAGATTCCAGCCTGTAACTAGTGGAGCGGGCCCAGGGGCCGTGTAGCCTGGTTCTGCTCCTACTTCTTGTGTTCTAATTCTGTGTTAGATTTCAGGAGATGGTTTTATTCCTGTTCCTGGCTGGGGTGGAGATCGCCTTTACAGAAGGTAAGTACTGTAGAAAATATAGGGACAGAGTGATCTCCTGGACGAGTTTCGATCGCCTACATGGGTCGGAGAGGAATTTCCCAGATTTTTTCTCCCAAATTGGCCATTGGGTTTTTTATCTGGTTTTTCGCCTCTCCCGGGAGATCACATGGGTTCGGGTGGGATGGAGAGTGATAGTAGATTCGAGGTTAGGATCAGATCAGCTATGATCTTATTGAATGGTGGAGCAGGCTCGAGGGGCCGATTGGCCTACTCCTGCTCCTATTTCTTATGTTCTTATGTTCACTCCCAGGTATCCATTATTCTATATATAAACCATCTGAAGAACTTGATTAGATTCCAGCCTGTATCTCACTCCCAGGTATCCATTATCTTCTATATATATAAATCGGTACTTCTGTCATTCTGTCTATCTGTCTGTCTGTCTGTCATCGCGTGTGCGTTGCGGGTATGCACTCGAAAGTTACAGGGCGTACCTACGCGCGCGTTACCTCCAAAGAAAGCTTACGCTTCCGAGACGGTTTTAAGTGTATTTACGTTTCGGCCGGGCTAAAATTGCGCCCGCGGTATCCCAAAAACCTTGAACATTCCGCTCATTAGCATCTCATTATCCGCTCATTAGCGACAGATGTGACCGACAGAGTGACCTCGAGCTTGACCAATCGTACGCCGGGTTGCTGGCGTGTGCCGCCGGGCCAATCGGTGCGTGTGTGGCCGGGCTTTATCGTTCTGAACCGAGGTGAGTCGCCGCCATCTTGATTCCAAACTTTTCCTTTCTTTTTCCCGCTTTCTACGTCTTAAAAAAAAAACGTTGCTTTTAAAACACATATTGTTTTTAAAAAAAATGATTTAGAAAGTAATTAACTTATCTAATCTCATTAATTTTCCTACCTTTCCCCGTTTTTCCAGGTAGGCCTAGAAGCCTCGGCGTCTCCTCTGCACCCATGCCCGAGCTAGGCACCTCCCGGCCCCACTCGAAAGGAGCTGAGACGCGGCGTCTCTCTCTGGCTCGGCCGGGGGGGCGGGGCTTGCTGAGCGTCAAGCGTCACCCTGGCAACCGGCCCCCCGGCCGTCTCGCACAGCCGCAATCGGCGATCTTCACCTCGGGGGGGGGGGGCGCGACCCGGGGGGGGCGGGCGCGACCCTCTGCGGGGGCCGTGTCCCTCGGGGGGGGGGGCGTGACCCACGGGGGGCCGCGACCCTCGGGGGGGGGGGGGGGGCCGCGACCCTCGGGGGGGGCCCGCGACCCTCGGGGGGGGCACCCCCTTGCCCCCCCTTCCCTTCCCCCCTCCCCCTTCCCTTCCACCCCCTCCCCCCCTTCCCTTCCCCCCCCGCCCTCCCTTCCCCCCGCCGCCCTCCCTTTTCCCCCCCCGCCCTCCCTCCCCCCCTCCTCCCTCCCCCGCCCCCCCCTCCTCCCTCCCCCCCCTGCTCCCTCCCCCCCACCCAAGTCGCTCTCTCTCTCTTCCAACAACAACATGCCCTCGAAAAAGCCTCGGCACCGCCGGGCACTTCAGCTAGTCTATCTATCAAAATATATAAATCGGTACATCTGTCTGTCTGTCTGTCATTCTGTCTGTCATCGCCTGTGCGTCTGTCGGGCTATGCGCTCGAAAGTTACAGGGCGTACCTACGCGCGCGTTACCTCCAAAGAAAGCTTACGCTTCCGAGCCGGTTTTAAGCGTATTTACTTTTCGGCCGGGCTAAAATCGCGCCCGCGGTATCCCAAAAACCTTCAACATTCCGCTCATTAGCATCTCATTATCCGCTCATTAGCGACAGAGTGACCTCGAGCTCGACCAATCGTACGCCGGGTTGCTGGCGTGTGCCACCGGGCCAATCGGTGCGTGTGTGGCCGGGCTTTATCATTCTGAATCGCGGTGAGTCGCCGCCATCTTGATTCCAAACTTTTCCTTTCTTTTTCCCGCTTCCTGCGTCTTAAAAAAAAACGTTGCTTTTAAAACACATATTCTTTTAAAAAAATGATTTAGAAAGTAATTAACTTATCTAATCTCATTAATTTTCCTACCTTTCCCCGTTTTTCCAGGTAGGCCAAGAAGCCTCGGCGTCTCCTCCGCACCCATGCCCGAGCTAGGCACCTCCCGACCCCACTCGAAGGCTGGAGGGCCGAGCCTCAGCCCAGCGCCGCTAGGGTGCGCACGCAGCAGGAGCTGAGATGCGGCATCTCTCTCTGGCTCGGCCGGGGGGCGGGGCTTGCTGAGCGTCAAGCGTCACCCTGGCAACCGGCCCCCCGGCCGTCCCGCACAGCCGCAATCGGCGGTCTTCACCTCGGGGGAGGGGGGGGTGGGCGTGACCCTCGGGGGGGGGGCCGCGACCCTCGGGGGTGTGGGCGACCCTCGGGGGGGGGGGGCCGCGACCCTCGGGGGGGGGGGGGGCCGCGACCCTCGGGGGGGGGCCCTCACCCTGCCTCCCCCCCTCCCCTTCCCCCCTCCCCCTTCCCCCTTCCCTTCCCCCCTCCCCCCTTCCCTTCCCCTCTCCCCTTCCCTTCCCCCCCCTTCCCTTCCCCCCCGCCCTCCCCTCCCCCCTCCACGCTCCTTCCCTCCCCCCCCTCCCTCCCCCCCCGCTCCTCCCTCCCCCCTCCTCCCTCCCCCCACCTCCCCTCCCCTTCCCCCCTTCCCTTCCCCCCCTTCCCTTCCCCCCTTCCCTTCCCCCCCACCCTCCCTTCCCCCCGCCCTCCCTCCCCCCACCTCCTCCCTCCCCCCCTCTCTTCCCCCCGCCCTCCCTTCCCCCCCTCCCTTCCCCCCTTCCCCTCCCCCCCGCCCTCCCCTCCCTCCCCCCACCCTCCCCTCTGCCCTCCCCTCCCGCCCCGCCTCCCCCTCCCTCTCTTCCCCCCAGTCGCTCTCTCTCTTCCCCCCAGTCGCTCTCTCTCTCTCTTCCAACAACAACATGCCCTCGAAAAAGCCTCGGCACCGCTGGGCACTTCAGCTAGTCTATCTATATATATAAATCGGTACTTCTGTCTTTCTGTCCTTCTGTCTGTCTGTCTGTCATCGCGTGTGTGTCTGGGGGGTATGCGCTCAAAAGTTACAGGGCGTACCTACGCGCGCGTCACCTCCAAAGAAAGCTTACGCTTCCGAGACGGTTTTAAGCGTATTTGCGTTTCGGCTGGGCTAAAATTGCGCCCGCGGTATCCCAAAAACCTTCAACGTTCCGCTCATTAGCATCTCATTATCCGCTCATTAGCGACAGAGTGACCTCGAGCTCGACCAATCGTACGCCGGGTTGCTGGCGTGTGCCGCCGGGCCAATCGGTGCGTGTGTGGCCGGGCCTTATCATTCTGAACCGAGGTGAGTCGCCGCCATCTTGATTCCAAACTTTTCCTTTTTCCCGTTTTCTGCGTCTTTAAAAAAAACGTTGCTTTTAAAACACATATTGTTTTAAAAAAAAAATGATTTAGAAACGAATTAACTTATCTAATCTCATTAATTTTCCTACCTTTCCCTGTTTTTCCAGGTAGGCCTCGAAGCCTCGGCTTCTCCTTCGCACCCACGCCCGAGCTAGGCACCTCCCGGCCCCATTCGAAGGCTGGAGGGCCGAGCCTCAGCCCAGCGCCGCTAGGGTGCGCGCGCAGCAGGAGCTGAGACGCGGCGTCTCTCTCTGGCTCGGCCGGGGGGGCGGGGCTTGCTGAGCGTCAAGCGTCACCCTGGCAACCGGCCGCCCGGCCGTCTCGCACAGCCGCAATCGGCGGTCTTCACCTCGGGGGGGGGGGGGGCCGCGACCCTCCGGGGGGGGGAGGGCCCGCGACCCTCGGGGGGGGGGGACGCGACCCTCGGGGGGGGGGGACGCGACCCTCGGGGGGGGCCGTGACCCTCGGGGGGGGGCTGCGACCCTCGGGGGGGTGGCCCCCCGCCCTCCCTCCCCCCTCTTCCCTTCCCCCCCCTTCCCTTCCCCCCTCCCCCCTTCCCTTCCCCCCCTCCCCCCTTCCCTTCCCCCCCTCCCCCCCTTCCCTTCCCCCCTCCCTTCCCCCCCTTCCCCTCCTCCCCCCTTCCCTTCCCCCCCCTCCCTTCCCCCCGCCCTCCCTCCCCCCCTCCTCCCTCCCCCCTCCCTCCTCCCTCCCCCCACCTCCTCCCTCCCCTCCACCTCCTCCTTCCCCCCCCCTCCCCCCAGTCGCTCTCTCTCTCTCTTCCAACAACAACATGCCCTCGAAAAAGCCTCGGCACCGCCGGGCACTTCAGCTAGTTCTATATATAAACCAACCAAACATCTCGGTTAGATTCCAGTCTGTAACTCACTCCCGGATATTCATTATTTTATATATAAAACCATCTGAACCCCTGGATTTGATTCCGTTTGTAACTCACTCCTGGGTATCCATTATTCTTTCTATAAACCATCTGAAGACCTTGATTAGATTCCAGCCAGAAACTCACTCCCAGGTATCCAATATTCTATATATAACCATCCGAACCCCTGGATTAGATTCCAGCCTGTAACTCACTCCTGGGTATCCATTATTTTATATCTAAACCATCTGAATCCCTCAATTAGACTCCACCCAGAAACTCACTCCCAGGTATCCATTATTTTATATATAAACCATCTGCCGAAGGATCATCGACCTGAAACGTTAACTCTGTTTCTCTACAGATGCTGCCTGACCTGCTGAGTATTTCCAGCATTTTCTGTTTTTATCCCGAGTATCCATTATTCTATATATAAACTATCTCAACCCCTCGATTAGATTCCAGTCTGTTACGCACTCCTGGGTATCCGTTATTCTATATATAAACCATCTGAACACCTCGATTAAATCCCTTAATTATGTTTGGCTTTTAACTCACTCCCATGTATCCAATATTTAGTTAAATTGTTTAGTGAGCAGTGAATTGTTGTTATTTGTTGTATGTTTTATGAATCTGTTTATGCTGTCAATTCTGTGTGACATTCGGTGTGACGAACAGTATGACGTGCAATGTGACACACAATTTACATGCATGACACTTTGAAATATGACAGATGCATATTGGATACAATGCTTTAATCCTACAGAGGGCACACGGAGTCCAGGGACACTGGGATTATGAATACTGCTTGTCTCGTTCTGTATTCAATGTGTTCCAGGCCCAAGTTGACGGTCTGAGAAGTGAAATCAAGACTGACTTTGAAAAGATGCACAAGTTCCTGTCTGAGAAGGAAGAGCTGATGAAAGCAGAGCTGGAGATAAAAGCAGATAAAATATTGAAGGAAATGGAGAACAATTTAAAGAGCACCTTCGATGAAATGTCTTCTCTTGAAGGAGCGATAAGAGATCTAAAAGCAAGGCTGGAGGTACAAGAAGCCCCAAAGCTCCTCAAGGTACAAAATGTCCCTCCTCCTTGTACAGGGAATCTAAACGGACAGTGAAATAACTGTCAGTGGGATTGATCTAAAGGGTAAATGTGATCAAACCAATCCCCTCAGTGAGATCAGGTCAGTAGAAACACTACAACATTCAGGGGACTGGGGGCTTGGGGGGCAGTGGGTTAACATACTGACCTTTCACCTCTGGGCTTTGGTTTAGCCTCAATCTGATTGGTGGGATGGACGTTTACTCTTTCTGCTGAGGGTCCAATGGGAAATGAGGTGAGGAAATCTCAGTGCAGTTCCTCCACACAGTGTAACAGTGGCACTGACTGGCGATTGGACTCCGAGAGGGCTGGGCTGGGAACTGGAGATGCTCACACGCGTGCAGTTGGGGCTCTTCTGAGAATGGGGTTAAGGTGCATTGTTGAGACAGAGTAGGTAGAGCTTTTCTCTGCCACTGGCTGTGCTGTTTGTGACCCTGGGAGTGCTTGGTGCTGACGCTGGGGATCAAAACTGGAAAATACACATTTACATCATCTTCCTTGGTGCTCCATATCAGTGTTAATGGAAACAAAGTCTTGGGCTGGGGGTTGCATGCTGTTTACACCCTGGTCTTCCATTTTCCAGCACCGACAGAAAAGGAAAAGTCCTTTTCTGATTGATTCCTTGGTGTCCAGATTCTGTCTCTCTTTATAAATTCCCCATGAGATGTGTAGCAGCAGCTCTTTAATCTGATCCAGTAACGTTTCTTCTGTTCCTTTCCCCTCAGGATATTGATGCCCTTTTGACCAGGTAAGCAGATTTAAAGAAGCCGTTCTGTGATCTGATCGCTGCTCTCTCTCGAACACGGACTGATCCCCAGCCCTGTTTTTACA
This sequence comes from Somniosus microcephalus, assembly GCF_052327205.1. Taxonomy (NCBI): domain Eukaryota; kingdom Metazoa; phylum Chordata; class Chondrichthyes; order Squaliformes; family Somniosidae; genus Somniosus; species Somniosus microcephalus. Next base: position 125,035,016 of record NW_028225179.1, read on the forward strand.
GGTGTGAGATCGAGGTTCACAATCCTGGAGCTGTCTCCGCTGAGCTACCTGTGGATATAGTTGGCGGACCATTCAAATACGTCAAGGTGTGGAGGGAAATGAGAGCAGTGATTTCACCAGGTATCATTCTCTGTATATCACCTTCTCCCTACTGTTATCCATGTGACTAATGACCTTTAATACATTGGATGACACCAGGTGTCGTTCTCTGTATATTATTGGGTACCTTTCTCCCACCAAGTTAAACAACCTGTATTTAATGATAGTCAGTGTATGGAGGGATCTGCTACTGAGGGACATCACCTGACCTCGGCACTCTTCTGATCGGCTTACCAGGCCACTGGTGGGGCCCACGTGCACCCTTATGGAGGTTAATACACTTCCCTCACTCGGTGTACCAGCCGCCATGACTACATCATGTCCCCTTCCATGGCCAAGGACTGGGAACTCCCAGCTGAGGGAGACCTCACCTTTGGCTCTTCCTCAGGTCCATCATTTGCCTTGCAAGGGGCAGGTCAAAGTTCAACATCTCACAATTCAGACACATTTTCTGAGGGAGTTCCACTGGTCGCCTGCTCCCAAGGAGACCAGGGGCTCCCCAAGGATGTTTCAGACACAGATCAATACAAGCAGCCGTTTTATTAAACCAACTGAAGTCATCCTCTGCTATTTGTAGCTGAATTTTCCCCGAGGATCACTCCTTTCATGTGTGAGTGGAGTTACGGGTAGGAATATTTAGGGGTCAGCCGTGGCATCTCGTCCCTGAGTTAGAATGTTGTGGGTTCAAGTCCAAACCCAGAGTCCTGAGCGCAAAAATCCAGGCTGACACTCCAGTTAAGAACTGAGGGAGTGCTGCACTGTCGGAGATACCGTCCTTCGGATGAGACTTTACACCTTCTCAGGTGGAGGTTAATGATCCCATGGCACTAGTTTGAAGAAGAGCAAGGAGCTCTCCCTGTTGTCCTGGCGGAGATCTCGGAGGGTTGCGGGGCTGGAGGAGATTACACATAGGGAGGGGAGAAGCCTTGGAGGGATTTGAACACAAGGATGAGAATTTTAAATTTGAGGCAATGCTGGACCGGGAGCCAATGTAGGTCAACGAGCACAAGAGGTGATGGGTGAACGGGACTTGGTGTGATTTAGGAAACGGGCAGCAGAGTTTTGGATGAGCTCAAGTTTCGCTCTGTGGTTCCACACATGGAATAAATGACCATGTTTCCAGGCTCCCCATTGGCTGCTGTGTAGACGGAAATAGAACTGTCGCCTCTCCAGTCCCATTCAGCCATTAGAAAGGTCGTCACCACTGCCCCAAAAGTGCCAGAATACAGCAGGTTGGGCTCAGGGAGGGAGACTGAGATCCTACAGCTTCTGGTCAATGAGGCCTTGTCCTGGAGCGAGATCTTTATTATAAATAAATTGATGAAAACTTGCGCTGTGTAAATAGGGCTGAGGGAACGGTGAGGGTTCAAAGGTGAGAAATCTCTTCAGATGCCCTGTCCCTGGGGCTCCACAGTTCCTGGGCTGAGGAAAGTGGTGATGGCCCATCACTGTCTGTACACCTCTCGTGATCCAATCCTTGTTTTCTTAAAGTAACAACTTCCCATTCATGTTTTGTTTCAGTCCCAGCATCTCTCACCCTGGACCCAGAGACGGCGCAGAATCATCTCATATTGTCCCAGGATCTGACTAGTGTGAGTTTCGGGAATAAGAAGCAAGACCTTCCTGATCAGCCGAAAAGATTTGATAAATCCTTTTATGTTTTGACCTCAAATGAGTTTCACATCAGGGCGACACTACTGGGAGGTGGGTCTTGGAAACAAGACTCTCTGGATTGTGGGTGTCTGTAGAGAGTCTGTCAACAGGAAGGGAGGCATCATATATTCACCTGAGAATGGATATTGGGTCATCGGCTGGCTTCCTGAGTACAAATCATTGAAAATACCAGATATCATCTCCCATCTGAAAGTGAAACCCCGCAAGCTGGGAGTTTACCTGGACTATGAGGGAGGACAGGTGTCATTTTATGATGCTGAAGACATGTCTCACCTGTACACTTTCACTGACACTTTCACCGAAAAACTCTATCCCATCTTTAATCCGTGTAATGATAACACTGGCGCAAACTCTGAACCACTCACACTGCTCACTCGTTAACACAGTGGGGCACGTTTTCTGAGGTCACGGCCGTGGTGAGCAGCCTTACCCACTGCCTGAGCAGCCCATGTTGCCCCGATCCTCTGCCGTGTACTGCCGGCGGGAGAGGGTGTTTGCTGTTAGAGTGTACAGTGTAAGTTAGCTCAGTGCCTCTACCCCTCTCTCTGTCCCTGTCTCAGTCTACTGTGACCCAGACACATTGTGCTGGTATATAATGAAGTAGAATGATCTCCTGAATTGTGATAACTGTGTCCAGCTTCATAACAATTAGTTGTGAATCCGTTTATATTTTCACCCTTTAATAAATGTTTGACTTGCAGACTGGAATGACACTGGGCGTGATGATTGTTGAGTCAGGGAAGTAGTGGAAAGAATTAGGAACAGGAGGAGGCCATTCAGCCCCTTGAGCCTGTTCTACCATTCAATTAGATCATGGCTGATCTGTATCTTAACTCCATCTGCCTGCCTTGGTTCTGCAACCCTTAATACTCTTAACTAAGAAAAATTTATCAATCTCAGTTTGAAAATTTTTGAGGGCGAGAGTTCCAGAATGACACTACTCTTTGTGTGAAGAAGTGCTTCCTGACATCTCCCCTGAACGGTCTATCTCTAATTTTAAGGCAGATGTGCCCGCCTGCTACAGAGTGAGCGAGGGTGAAGGGGAAGAAATAAGAATCCTCACTGGGCTATCAGCAAGCACTCCCTGACCCACACTCTCGATTGACTCGAGGGGACGGTGCCTGAGGGGAGAGAACCGTTCACAATGTCAGCTGGTCTGGAGGCCAGGATGGGAAGTGTGCTGGTCAGCAGTCTAGAGGGATAGGAGTCAAAGGGAGCATGAGGTGAGTCACGGAGGAGCTTGGAGAGGGCATGAGGAGAGAAACTAGAGAAAGACACGAGTCCAGGGCTAGGGCAGGGGGGAATTCTGCAGTGAGGTTTGGCTTGGTCGGCAAGAGATTGGGAGGAAGCAGCAGAGGCCGTGGAACTGATGGTCTCAATCTTCATTACAAAGAAGTTCATGAGCTTTCCACATTTGTTGTTGGAGGCGAGGGTGCAGCGGAGAGGGGTTTAAAGAGATGATTGCTAGTGGAGTTAAGCAGACGGGGGTTATCTTTGCTGCATTTGATGATCCTGGAGTAGTGGGAAGTTTGGGCAGAAGAGAGTGAGTCACGACAGCACTTGATGTCGTCCAGCCAGATGTGACGATGGATGGCTGAGCCAGATGTGCACCAGATACACTCAAGTCAGCATCTCTTGAACTTGAGGGCATGAGAAATTAGGCCATACCAGAGGAATCAACTGGGATGTGAGAGAATAAAGGTTATGCTGGAGATAAGGCGAATGAGATGAAGATTAAATCACCGAGGATGAGGAGTTGCTCGGTGCAGATGCTGAGAGAGGAAAGGAGGAAGGATATCTCAGTGAGAAACTCAGGGTGAGGCTTCTGGGAGGAGCGGTAGAGAATGAGGATTTAAAGAAGAGGTGAGAGGGGTGGAACATGATGAGGTGCTCGAAGGAAGAATAGAGGCAAAAAACAAGTTGTGATTTGATGCCAAGGTCCACACCACCGTGGTGGTTTATGTGGGGCAGGTGGTGGAAAGTACAGCCAGGTGGCCAGACTTCAGTAAGGGGCAAGGTGTCACCACCCAAGTCCAAGAGGGCAGTGGTGGGTGGATGAACGGGATGGAAAGCAAGTTGGTGAGGTTAACCCCCAGCAGGCATGGTGCATGGCATGATCGGCATGAGAGGAGTACGGGGCAGGTTGGGCCGCTGTTCATTATCCAAGGGGCTTATCAGAGGGGCATTCAAGCCTGGGACAGTGGCAGGAGAGCAGAAAGGCCGAGGATTAGTGATGCATTTAGGTCGGCATGGAGTGGTGGGTGGAATACCAAGAGGAGAGAAATGAAAGGAATCACTTAGGAAAATATCAACAGCTGTGATGAGAGGATAACACGGGCTCTCGGGATGGGTGAGGTGAAATGGGATGAATGGCCTTCCTCATGATTTAATGATGAAGATGGGGAAAGTGCAAACTCCACCACTAGCACTAAATGATCCAGTCAAGCATCCAAACATTTGGGGACATCGCAGGCTGTAGCGCACCTCAAGTGCAATGGCTAGCCTGGTCCTGGAGAGACACCTTCTTGATCGTTGTCTTCTGTAGAGTGTTTGGGGAAGACAGAAAGAAGCTGAGCCGATTACATAGGATTACACAGGATATACGGCACAGAAACAGGACATTCGGCCCAACCAGTCCATGTCGGCATTTATGCTCCACTCGAGTCTCCTCCCGTCTTTCCTCATCTAAATCTATCAGCATAACCCTCTATTCCCTTCTCCCTCATATGTTTGTCCAGCCTCCCTTTAAATGCATCATCTATACTATTCGCTTCACCCACTCCCTGTGGTTGCGAGTTCCACATTCTCACCATTCTTTGGGTAAAGGAGTTTCTTCTGAATTGGATTTCTTGGTGACTATCTTATATCGATGGCCTCTAGTTATGCTCTTCCCCACAAGTGGAAACATTCTCTGTATCCACTCTATCAAAACCTTTCATAATTTTAAAGACCTCTATTAGGTCACCCCTCAGCTTTTTTATAAGAGAAAAGAGACCCAGCCTGTTCATCCTTTCCTGATATGTATACCCTCGCATTTCTGGTATCATCCTTGTAAAAGTTCCCTGCACTCTCTCCAGTGCCTCTATATCCTTTTAATATTATGGTGACCAGAACTGTACGCAGTACTCTAAGTGTGGTCTAACCAAGGTTCAATACAGGTTTAGCATAACTTCCCTACTTGTCAATTCTATCCCTCTAGAAATAAACCCTAGTGCTTGTTTTGCTTTTTTTATGGCCTTGCTAACCTGCGTCGCAACTTTTAGTGATTTGTGTATTTGTACTCCGAGATCTCTTTGTTCCTCTACCCCACCCAGGCTCACACCCTCCCAGTGATAAGTGACCCCCTATTCTTCCTACCAAAATTCAATAAGATCCTGTCTGATATTCCATCTCAACTCCACCTTCCCGCACTATTCCCATATCCCTTGATTTTCAGGGCCTCGGAGTCCAGTAATTCCTACGTCCACGCCTGTCTGCTGTTTCCCGGTGTTGGCAGGAAGGGATTTACACGGAGCATCACCGCCATCTGCTGGCGGTACCAGAGTACGACCACTCGAAGCGCTTTGAACTGCAGGCCCCGATTTAGTGAGGCTCATAAATATAAGACAGTCACTAATAAATCCAATAAGGAATTCAGGAGCAACTTCTTTATCCAGGGAGTGGTGAGAATGTGGAACTATCTACCACACGGAGTTAGTGAGGCTTTAAGTGGATGCTGGATAAACACATGAGGGAGAAAGGAACAGAAGGTTTACTCTTGAAAGTTTACAGTTGGCGATCTGGCATGCCAGGTATTCTCCTGATTCATCAGATGTTATGAGAGCCGATTATAAACCCCCACCCTCCCCTCCCCCACACCATATGAGAACGGGGCAGGGGTGCGGGGGCAGGGGTTAAAATAGAGGCAGGGTCCTTGCCCTCCAGCTCAGCGCTGCACTCAAGCCGGCTCGGGTTTTGGGAGGGGTGCGAGGCCCTTGCTGCAGGTGACCAGAAGCTTGGTCACAGAGGTAGGCTTTAAGCAGTATCTTAAGGTTGGGGTTTGATGGCACCATTTGTACTCCAAAGACGGTGCCCCTTTAAAGAGCATTACTGTCTTGGCGACATGTCTTCCAAGACTATTGCGCACTGCTGAGGAGGAGGAAACAGCAGAATCAGTATCGCAATTTGTTGAAACTAACATAACATCTACAAAGGTATTGAGCAGGAGGTGAGCAGTATTTTAAGGATGTGATTGTGCCGCGGATGTCCCAGTTCCTTATGTGTAAATGTGATCAAGTGACCTGACCGAGCCCATCCCTTGAGTAGCCCCGGTAATATAAGCTCAGCCCAGGTAGGGGGCGCTCTCTGTATGTGTCAGGACCGTGGGTCTCCCAGCAGGACAGTTTGTGGCAGAACACTTGATGCAGTTAGAGCCAGCGACAACAACAATTTACATTTATATAGGGCCTTTAATGTAGTAAAATGTCCCGACTTAAGGCGCTTTACAGGAGCGTAAATCAAACAAAAAAGTTGAAGCTGAAACTATTCTTTTAGATACTTCTCCCCACAGGTATATAATGTGCACCACCTGAGAAATGAGAAGCACTAACACAGGATCGTTCCCTTTTCCTCAAGTATATTATAACCCAAACCCAGATATAAACAAATACCACCTTTAAGCAGGGAATGCGACTCGACCGCGGAGGGAGATCAGTCCTCGTGAAGGGAGGAGAAGCTTCCTTCACCTGTCTTCCCTGACGTCTCTTCTTCAGGATCCCGGATTGCCCTGTAGTGTATGTACCTTTAAGGGGAGAACTACTTTTTACAGCTCCTGTATACTGTAGTACCGGCAGTGACCACACCTGTATATAAACCCTGAGTCGGGATCTGTACTGTTAGTTTTTGAGAGACCCTCATCCAGTAAACACCTGTTGATTGTTCCTCTGCAGTCTCTGTCTATTTGTTGAAGGACACCATACATCAAGATTCACGGATTTAACATTGGCGACGAGTCGATTTGAACCTACCTGCATCTCTGCAGAAGAAGGACGATTCCAGGGGCACGGGCGTCGACCATCCGGCGGAGACTCCAGCGAGACGGGCTGGCAGCAGGTACGGCGCAGACCCTTCCCGGACGGCGGCAGCTGGAGCTGACCGATGGCACAGAGGAAGGCCGAGCAGCGTCGACGGGGTAAGAGAGAGGGTAAAGCGCACAGGGCGCAGCCGGGGTTGAAGATCGAGCGGTGTCAATGAGAGAGGCGTGCAGGAAAACGCGCAGAGCGCGGCCGGTGTTCAAGGGCTGAGCAGCGTCCGCGGGGGAAGAAAGGAAAGCGTGGGAGACGCCATTTGAGCCGCAGCGGAGAAGAAGGGAGAGCGCGGGAGATGCCATATTTCAGCCGCAGCGGAGAAGAAGGGAGAGCGCGGGAGACGCCATTTTTGAGCCGCAGCGGAATAGAAGGGAGAGCGCGGGAGACGTCATTTTTAGCCAGTCTAACCACACCCAGGGATGCCGAAGAGTGGCAGTGTCACAGCGTTCAACAATGAAGTTGAAGATTGGGCGACATATGTAGAACGCATAGAAGTGTACTGCAAGGCGAATGAAGTGCCAGATGCCAGGAAAGCACTGGTATTGTTGAATTCCATGGGTGCAAAAACGTATGGCTTACTGCGAAACCTAGTAACCCCAGAGAAGCCAGTGGAAAAGGATTTTGAAAGCATAGTGGCAATCCTACAGGACCACTTAAACCCCACACCGCTGCTGATAGCAGAAAGATTTAAGTTTCACAAAAGGAACCAGCATAAAGACGAAAGTAATGCGGAGTATTTAACGGAACTGCGCAAGCTATCGAAACACTGCCAGTTTGGAACGGGACTAGCAGATACTTTAAGGGACAAGTTTGTGTGTGGGCTTCAAAGTGAAGGAACCCAGAAACGGCTTCTATCAGAAAAGGATCTTACGCTGGACAAGGCTTTCAGCATGGCAGTATCACATGAAGCAGCTGCACGGGGCGCTGCAGAGATACAATGGAGACCGCAAGAATATGGCACAAATGAAATATCATATGGAGCAGTGAAGTGTTATCGCTGCGGCAGAACAACACACGACCATAAGGATTGTTGGTTCAAGGACCAAGTGTGCAGACAGTGTGGAAAAGTAGGACACATAGCAAGAGCCTGCAGGTCGGGAAAGAAAACCAGCAGCAAGAAATCTCCACAGGAGAAGTACAAAAAGGTACATAAGGTGACGGAGAGTAGTTCAGACGAACAGAAAAGTGATACAGACTCCGGAAGCAAGGAGCTGGGTTGTCTGAAACTACATAATGTAATCAAAATGGAGGATCACCAAACTATCTGGGTCACGCTCAAGATAGACGGAGTCCAAGTGAAAATGGAATTGGACACAGGATCAGCCCTAACAGTGATAAACCGAAGGGACTACAAGCGGCTATTCTCACATATACCCTTGCGAGATACAGAGATTGTCTTGAAGACGTACACGGGGCAAAAAGTCTACCCCAAAGGAAAAATAAGGGTGAACGTGATATACAACGGCAAGGAAACACCAAAAATGGACCTATATGTATTGCCAGATGGAGGACCACCACTACTAGGACGTGAATGGATCCAGAAGATACAGCTAGATTGGCATTCAATACAAGCACTGACGGTAGATGCCAAAAAGGATGACGACATCACACCTGGACGACTGTCAAAAATGCTAACTGACGCACAAGAAGTGTTCCAGGAGGGACTCGGAACACTAAAAGGCATAACAGCGACGATCAAAATGGAGGAAAATGTAAGCCCAAAGTTTTTTAAGGCCAGACCGGTGCCTTATGTGATCCGCCCAGCCGTCGAAGCAGAGCTGGAAGGTTTGGAACATTCTGGAGTACTGTCCAAAGTGGACTGGAGCGAGTGGGCTACACCCATCGTTCCTGTAATGAAGAGGTCGTTGAGTAATACGCCTGGGGAACCAAAGAAGGTTCGCATCTGTGGGGACTTTAAGGTGACAGTGAACCCAGTCCTTCACACTGTACAATATCCGCTTCCGCGGATTGAAGATATTTTCGCCTCGCTATCTGGAGGAAACCGCTTCACTAAGATTGATCTGGCCCAGGCGTACCTGCAAATGGAGGTAGAAGAAGCCTCGAAACAGTACCTCACGATCAACACTCATAAAGGTCTCTACCAATACAACCGGCTGGTGTTCGGGGTAGCATCAGCTCCGGCTATTTGGCAAAGGGCAATGGATCAAGTCCTGCAAGGGATTCCAGGGACCCAGTGTTACTTGGACGACATCCTGGTCACGGGCGAAAATGACAGTGATCACCTCGCCAACCTGGAGCAGGTGCTCACTAGATTGAAGGAATATGGGCTCCGAGCTAATCGCCACAAATGCGAGTTTTTCCAGAAGCAGATCTCGTATTGTGGCCACATTATTGATGAAGAGGGGTTACATAAGTCCCCTGAAAAGATTGAGGCAGTAGTCAAGGCTCCCGGAAAATGTGTCACAACTGAAGTCGTTCCTCAGGCTGGTGAACTACTACCGTAAGTTCTTGCCGAATTTGTCTACAGGACTACACCCACTGAGCACCCTACTGCAAACGGGGGTACCATGGAAGTGGAATGATGAATGTAAACAAGCTTTCCAGAAGTGCAAAGAATTGATCACATCAAAAGAGGTGTTGGCTCATTTCAACCCAGCACTACCAATTCGGTTGGCGTGTGATGCATCACCCTATGGTATTGGAGCGGTGCTGTCGCACAAATTCCCGGATGGCTCGAAAAGGCCAGTAGCCTTTGCGTCTCGGTCACTAACCTCAGCCGAGCATAACTACGCCCAGATTGACAGGGAGGCACTCAGCCTAGTGTGGGGAGTGAAAAAGTTCAACCACTATTTGCACGGGCAGAAGTTCACCTTGCTGACTGACCACCAACCACTTGTCTCCATCTTTAATCCAAAGAAGGGCGTTCCGGTGATGACTGCGCAACGGCTACAAAGATGGTCCCTTTTTCTAGGGGCGAACCAATATGAAATAGAGTATAAGGGCATGAAACAGCATGGAAACGCTGATGGGCTATCACGCCTGCCACTGCCTACTGCGGAGGAAGCACCAGCAGTGGATCCTGTCGAAATATTTCATTCAACTATAATTGAACGATTGCCAGTAACTAACGCGGATATAGAGAAGGAAACCCGAAATGACCCGACACCGTCTCGGGTATATGACTTGACGGTGAAGGGATGGCCAGCACATGGCGACTCACTGTTGCCAGCATTCTCATCCAGAAGAGAACAGCTGTCAGTATGCCAGGGGACCTTGATGTGTGGATCCCGAGTGGTAATTCCACCCAAGTTAAGGGAGAGAGTGCTCAATGAGCTTCACGAAGGCCATCTGGAAGGGGTGAAAATGAAAAGCCTTGCTAGGGCTTATGTGTGGTGGCCGGGGATCGATCAGCAAATCGAGGACCTGACAAAGAGCTGCTCAGGATGCCAGAAGGTCCAAAATGCACCACCACATGCCCCTCTATACCCATGGGAGTGGCCCTCCTCTCCATGGCAACGGGTGCATATTGATTTTGCTGGTCCATTCATGGACTCAATGTTCTTAATAGCAGTGGATGCGCACTCGAAATGGCCTGAGGTGATCAAAATGTCCTCCACCACCACGGAGAAAACGATTGCAGTCCTACGGACCATATTTGCCAGGAACGGCTTGCCAGAGCAGATTTGCTCTGATAACGGACCACAGTTTGTGTCCGAAGAGTTTCGGAAATTTGTGAAAAGGAATGGGGTAAGGCATTACACATCCGCCCCGTATCATCCAGCCACAAATGGATTGGCTGAGAGGTTCGTACAAACCTTTAAAAAGGCAGTAAGGGCCATGTGCGATGACGACATTCCACTGCAGCATAAGGTGGACAATTTCCTGTTAGCCTACAGAAATGCGACACATGCAGTCACCAACCAGACCCCGGCCATGATGTTCTTTAACCGAAGGTTGAGATCTCGTCTGGATTTCCTCAGACCAAATGTACGAAGAGAGGTTGAGAATAAGCAATTCCAGCACATCAATGAGAAGCCGACAAGGAGCTTCAATGTAGGGCAACCAGTCTTGGCCCGCGACTACCGAACAGAGAAATGGCAACCAGGAACGATATGCACATGGCAGGGGCCACTAATGTACACAGTGGATGTTGGGGAGAACATTGTGAGACGCCATGTCGACCAGATCCTACAGTCACAGGAACGAGTCAACCCCATGTCTCGCGTACCTGCTGATGAACCCGACATACAGGTAGCATCTACCCCAGAAACAGTAGCATCGGAAGCTGATGAACCAACCGATGACGGGGCCAGAATCGCCTCCGCACCAAGAGCAAGACACTCAGAAAAGGCGCTATCCAGAAAGGATCAGGAAGCCGCCCCAAAGACTGAATTTATAAATGGACTATTTGCAGTTAATGTTGCATGTTAAAAGTGTTAATTGTTAAATGAATGTTATGGTACTGTTAATCTAAAAGGGGAGGAATTGTAGTGTATGTACCTTTAAGGGGAGAACTACCTTTTACACCTCCTGTATACTGAGGTACCGGCAGTGACCACACCTGTATATAAACCCTGAGTAGGGATCTGTACTGTTAGTTTTTGAGAGACCCTCACCCAGTAAACACCTGTTGATTGTTCCTCTGCAGTCTCTGTCTATTTGTTGAAGGACACCATACATCAAGATTCACGGATTTAACAGCCCCCTTCGCTAGGCAACCCACCATCTTATACCCCTGGTCTTCGTATCACAAAATCTTGAGCTTTAGACTGATTGGTTAAAGCCCTCTCACCTCACGTGGAGCTGACTGTAGACCTTGTCTCATCATAGCTTTGAAGCTGCCTGACCAGTATGGGGGAGTCTGCAGCTAAATTCCTGATGAGGCCCCTTTTAGACATGTTTTTGTTTGCCGTTATCGTGTTCGTTCTGTTTCTGCAGTCTCAGCAAGGTCTATAATGACCACCTGAGGAGAGGCCAGCAGGACCTGGTCGTCTTCCTACTGAGTAAATCCTTATTAATTCCTCTGCTGATCTCGATTTTAATTCCCGACTCCTACAAGTCAAAGAAAGAGACATGAGTGTAGGTGGCCTGGTCAAAGAGGTCGGCTTTAAGCAGTGTCTTAAAGGAGGAGGGAGAGGTAGAGGTAGAGAGGGAATTCCAGAGCTCAGCGCCGAGACGGCTGAAGGCACGGCTGCAATTGGTGGAGCCAAAGGGAGTTGGGGATGGATAAGAGGCCAGAATTGGAGGAACAAAGAGTTCTCTGAGTTTTTAGTGCTGCGGCAGAGGCAGAAACCTGATCGGAGAAGTTCAAAGGGAATTGCAGGAAAGATGGGGACAGATTTGGGAGGCAGCAACACTTTCAAGTTACGAACGGGAGGTTGGAGATGGGGCGGTAATTTGCAAGGATAGAGGAGTCAAGGGTGGGTTTTTGAGGAGAGGGGTGATGACAGTGATTTGAAAGAGTCGAGAGAGGATGAGGTGAGTCTCATTGACAAGATGAGCTCAGAGAGGGCATGAGGGGCGCTAGGAGAGAAACTAGAGAAAGATGTCAGTTCAGTGTGAGGGCAGGGGGGAGTTTGTCTTGGTGGGTTAGGGGAAGGGAGGGATGTGTCAGAGGCAGGTGAACGGATGGTCTCAATCTTAGTGACAAAGAAGTCCATGAACTCCTCCCACCTTTTGTTGGAGGTGAGGGAGGAGGGGCAGGGGAGGCGGATTTTAATGATCCAACTGGTAGCGGAAAAAAAGTTTTAAACTGGGCTTTTAAAAATTGGCAAGTGTTGGCACACAAGAAACGGTGTCATTTTGATCTAATTACAAAATGCATAACACGGTTTGTCCCTGATCACGTGAAGTGACTGCCAGGAAGTGCAGCACCGACCGAGAATTGAAAGTGAAAGCACTGGACAGGGAAGCAGAGAGACTGCGAGCACCGAGATGGCATCTGCAGATCTAACGCATGAACTGACCTGTCCCATCTGCCTGGAGATGTTCACCGACCCGGTGTCCTTGGAATGTGGGCATCACTTCTGCAGATCCTGCATCTCTCGGAGTTGGGAGATGGTCCCGGGAGATGTCTCCTGTCCCCAGTGTCGGCAGGTCTTCGCCCAGAGGAACACCAGGCCCGCTCGGACCCTGGGCAACATCGCCGAGCAGCTCAGACTGCTGAAGGTGAAGGTGACACAGCGGGAGGAGGAGTTTTACTGCGAGGAACACGGGGAAAGGCTGAAGATGTTCTGTGAAGAGGAGCAGAAGGCGATCTGTGTGGACTGCTGGAGCTCAGAGCATCAAACTCACAATGTGATCCCTATAAAGAAGGCCGCCCAGAAATACCAGGTACTGGATCACTGCCCTGCCGGCACAGGTAGATGTGGGAAAGGGGAGGAGGAATGGAGGGAATAAAGGGATTGCTGAGGAGGGAGAGTGGGGCAGGGGAGGAGGGAGAGGGGCAGAGGAGGAGGGAGAGGGGTCGGGGAGGAGGGAGAGAGGTGGGGAGGAGGGAGAGAGGTAGGAGAGGAGGGAGAGGGGTCGGGGAGGAGGGAGAGAGGTAGGGGAGGAGGGAGAGGGTTAGGAGAGGAGGGAGAGGGGTAGGGGAGGAGGGAGAGGGGTAGGGGAGGAGGGAGAGGGTTAGTAGAGGAGGGAGA